>NC_141693.1:666241746-666580246 GCF_964263255.1 Lissotriton vulgaris
CCTCAGAGACCAGGAAGACCGTCACCCAGGCCCTCGTCACCAGCCGACTGGACTACGGCAACGCCCTCTACGCCGGGACCACCGCCAAGCTCCAGAAGAGACTCCAGCGGATCCAAAACGCCTCAGCCAGACTCATCCTCGACATCCCACGATCCAGCCACATCTCCGGACATCTGAGAGACCTTCACTGGCTCCCCATCAACAAGAGAATAACCTTCCGCCTCCTCACCCACGCACACAAAGCCCTACACGACCAAGGCCCGAGCTACCTCAACAGCCGAGTCAACTTCTACGCTCCCAAACGCCACCTCCGATCAGCCAACCACGCCCTCGCCGCCGTCCCCCGCATCCGAAGAGCGACTACAGGAGGAAGGTCCTTCTCCTACCTGGCCGCCAAGACCTGGAACTCCCTCCCGTCCGACCTGCGCCTGACCCAAGACCACCTCTCCTTCAGGAAGAAGCTGAAGACCTGGCTGTTCGAGCAGTAGCGGCACCCCCCCTCCCCAGCGCCTTGAGACCCTACGGGTATGTAGCGCGCTTTATAAGTGCCACTGATTGATTGATTGATTGATTGTTGTGGAAGTATGAGGCGAGGGAGTCGCAGAGGTCTTGCGATGGGGTGATGTCGTTTCCTGCGCTGGGGTTGGATAGCTCTTTCACAATGTTGAAGAGTTCCTTGCAGTTGTGTGCGTTGTTGTCCAGCCGGTCCTTGGATGCAGTTTTCTTGGCGGCGCGGATCAGCTGGTTGTGCTTCCGGGTGGCAAGCTTGAAGGTGGTCATGTTGTCCGGTGTTGGTTCCCCTCTCCAGACTTTCTCGAGGGCTCGGCAGTTCTTCTTGGAGCTCTTGAGTTCGTCGGTGAACCATGGGGCTTTCTTGCTGCCGGGTCTGTTGGGTGGGGTCCTCAGCGGGGCGAGCTCGTCCGCGCAGTTGCTGATCCACTTCGTGAGGTTGTCGGCGGCCTGGCTGGGGTTCGCCGAGTTGGCAGGAGGGTGCTGGCTCAGGGAGGTGGCGAGCTGGTCGGCTGTGATCTTGTTCCAGCTTCTGCGGGCAGCCTGTTGCTGGTGGTGGTGGGTCGTCGTTCTTTTGAAGGTGAAGTGGACGCAGCTGTGGTCCGTCCATTGAAGCTCTGTGGCGTGGCTGAAGGCGATGTCTTTGCTGGATGAGAAGACTGCGTCGAGTGTGTGTCCGGCGAGGTGGGTGGGGGTGGACACCAGCTGCTTGAGTCCAAGATTGGCGAGGTTGTCGAGCAGGGTGCTGGTGTTGCGGTCGTTGTTGTTCTCCAGGTGGAAGTTGAGGTCTCCCAGGAGGATGTAGTCAGCGGAGGGGAGGGCGTGCGGGCTGACGAAGTCGGCGATGTCCTCGCTGAATTGGGTGCGTGGTCCCGGAGGTCGGTAGATCAGAGTGCCTCTGAGGGTGGTCTTCGGGTCAGTGTGGATCTGGAAGTGCAGGTGTTCGGCGGTGGTAAGGGTGTTGTCGGTGCTGGTCGTGATACGGATGGTGTTCCTGTGGATGATGGCGATGCCTCCTCCCATCTGGTTGGCTGTGCGGTCCCTCCGGGTGATCTTGTAGCCCTCTGGGATGGCGATGGCGATGTCGGGAGCTGAAGAGGCGTTCATCCAGGTCTCCGTGAGGAAGGCAACGTCAGGGGCTGTGGTGTCGAGGAGGTTCCAAAGTTCGATGGCGTGTCTGTGGACGGAGCGGGTGTTGAGCAGGATGCACTTGAGGTGGGTGCTGCTGGAGTTCGACTTGGCGGGTGCTGGTGCGATGCAGGTCCGGATGCAGGTGAACTTGCAGGCGTGGCAGCTGAAGGGTCCGTGGGTGCGTCGTGGTGTGGCGTGGTAGCACCCTGGGAGTCGACCGGCGTTGAGTGCGCTGAGGTTGGCGGCGGTGTACGTCAGGCGGGACGGCCGGGGTCTTCGTGGGCCAGGGGTCCTGGCACTGGGCGCGGTCCAGGCGCAGACAGGCTTACCTTTGGCGCGCCTTCGGCGCACAATCGGCGCGCCCGCTGCGCGTGACCGCTGCGCGTTCGCACGGTCGCCATATATGGCGAAGTGCGCGGGGGGCGGAGCAGCTGGGAGCGGGGAGGGTACAGAAGGCAAAAGGGGCGGGGCTAGCGGCGGTGGCGGGAAGCGGGGAGGGATACAGAGGGACGAAACTGCTATTACACCAGTTATAAACAGAAATGACAAAAATACTAACTAAACAACAGTACAATACTAAGCTAAGCTAACAGTACAGACAGCAGGGCACAGGGAGAGAAGCGGCGCCCAGGAGCGACCACGGACCACTCCGCTCGAAGGAGGGGGCGTGGTCACGCGGCGGCAGCCGGCCAGCGAGGCAGTGAGGCGGAGGGGGCACACGCAGCAGCTGGTGGCCGTGCGGCGCGGGGGTGTCCTACAAGTAGAGCCTCCCAGAACACTTTAGGAGGGGTGTCTGTATGTTGTTCTCATTAATACAGTGACTAATATCTGTTGGATCGAGTGACACATATCGCTATCATCAGTGATAAGATCCCTCATTCTCAAGTGCTTCCAGGGAGGTAATGGAGTGCCAACATTTGGTTTACTGGCAAGGCATGCATGATCAGAGATTAAAATTGGTGCAAAGTTTGGCGACAAAGTGTTTTGAAGAAGAAAGTCCTTTACCAATAAATAATCAATCCTTGAGTAAGAGTTGTGTGACTGAGTAAAAAGTGTATTCGCTTCCAGTAGGGTTGTGGATTCTACAACCATCCAACAGTTTGTATGATTTATATAAGTTTAGGAGTTGTGTATGAGATCTGGTGGGTCTAAACTGCATATTGGAGAAACTATCCAAGGTGCCATCCACAGAGAGATTGAACTCTCCACCTAAAATAATAACATTATTCTTAGGTAGGTCAGAAAAAACACAGATAATATTAGACCAAAAGGAGGGCTCATCATTATTTGGGGCAATGATGTTGACCACAAAAAAGCTGAATCATCCTTTCTTCACTGACATAATAAGCAACCTGTCTAATTGATCGCATTGGTATAGAGATGCTGAAATATTCAATTTTTCAAACGCACGAATAACCCCATTTTTGGCTCCGTGCCAGAGAGCTAAACCAGTCATAATTGAAGTTTACTGCAACCCTGGACACTATTCCAGTTTCCTGATACATTTCACCTTGAAGTCTGTAACAATAATTAAGGATTTGTTTTCCATTCAACAGGGGGATTTAAATCTTTTGTATTAAGTGACAGCACTTTTAAGGACTGCTGAGCATAAGCCTACATGTGGACACAACATTACATTCTGTATAGGGAGTACAGCAACTGTCTTGTCATCAATGTGGTGCAGAATTTTACAGTTGTTGTATTAATGCAATATGGGAGGTGAAGGTAAACACAAACCTGTGGTGGTACAATCTATATTACAGTGAAAAAAGAAGAGTCCAAAAGGAAGAAAGTCAGAGTAGAGGAGAAGAGGATGTACAGAGAGAAGAGTAAAAACAACAAACCCAACCCCAGCAAAAAAAAATGAGCCCCTCTAAATCCACCTATCATTAAGAAATGGGAGCGGGGGTGAGCATCACAGTATGTTCCACAATGCTAATTAACAGATAAACAATATGTTTGTACCTTAAAGGTTTAAAGATCATAGCTGTTGGAAGTTTCATGGGTTTAGTAGAGCCAGTTGAAGAGATTGTCGATGGAACTCTGTGTGCCCTTTCAATTTCAAAGTCTTTGTACAAGGAATGCAAGCTTAAAGGAATTCAACACATGGACTGGCGAGTCTTCCATCCCTGCTGGAAGGCCAATTGCTTCTGCAATTTCAGTTTTCTAGGTCTGAGACAGCATTAGATAGGTGGACCACTTTAGCATTCATCACTTCCAAGATTTTTTGCGCTTAGATTTATCATCTTTAAAGCAACTAATGTGAGATTCAGCTTCTGTGATTCTCCCAACCAGGTTTCTGAAGTCCCTCCACAGTCCCTGGATATCTAGTTGAATGAGATCCATATTCGTCTTTGTACTTTGGGCTAAGTCATGTAAAGAGGACAAACGCTGCAGAATAAGATACATGTTAGCCAAGTAATCGTTTTTTTACTTTAGAGGTGGGTCCAGCATGGAGGCGTAGAGTTAGCTCTCTTGAGCCAAGTTTGGAGTCCTTGGTTCCCTTTAGTTCTTTGTCTTTTGTGCAAGCCATTGTGGATAAAAAGGAGGGAACCCAGGATACACTCTATCAGAAAAGGCGAAAAGGCAGTTGCCAAGTCGGTACCTGGAGCAGTGCTGATGCATCCAAAACAGAATGTGGGATCATTGATTGATGAAGTTGTTAATCTCAGTGGGCAAAGTGACTAAACAAGAAGATCAAAAAGTTGGAAGGAAAAAGTTTCAATCAGTCGCCTTCACTAACAGTGAGCTCTGTGTGTAACCGAAATGTCGCAAAGAGGTACCCTGTTTAGGAGGGTAAAAACCCACTGATCTTTATGTGAAGTGCCACAGATAATAGGCTTTATTGCAGCAAAGTGAGCATGTAAGCAACATGATGGCAGCCATTTTGTCACGATGGGGGTTCCCCGACATTTAGCGGTGTTGGCAAATTTAAGAAAGTATTAGTGATCCAAATAACCCTATAGAGTGAACCATAATGGGTCTTGTTGAGTAGGAGGCTTGGATTTGAGGTATTTGTGGACGTAAAATTAAGCCTACAATGTCGCGACGTTCATTTTGAAGGCCTGACCTTGAAAATTGCACCAGTTGCTGAAGTCTGTGAAGAGCTAATCTTTAGAGGGACACTGGTGTCAGGGAGCACTACATAAGTGTCGGAGTGCAAACATTACCCAAAACGACATTTTGGAGTGGAAACCGATTTCACAGATCCCCATAGGTGCACTCGGTCATGCGGAGCAGCTCAATAAACCGCCCCTTCTCATAAGACACAGGCCATGCCAGGAGCTACTAATAATACTGATGTTGTAATAGTGACCACAGACAAGATTAAATTATTGGCTACTCCATGCAAGATTACCAGGCATGATTACCTAAGTGCATCAGGCAGGGTTGCCAGCAGTAGCATGAAAAAAACATTTATCAGTATGAAATATACATGGCAATATACAACACATAGCTGCAAAGCCTCAGGCACCAAGGTAATATTTATAATAAATCTCTCCAACGCTGCATAAATTACCTCCCAAACATTGTGCTTTAAATATATTTTAGAAACAGAACCATTTTTATCCTAACATTTTCTTAGGAGTTCTGAAAATATGCATATTTATGTCCAAATACAGGCTATTCAATTTTGAAATACATATACTTCATTCAGCTAAGCAAAAACTTCTAATTTAGTAGAGTGGGTGAACACAAAAGTGCTAAATGTAAGTATGTAGCTACCAGTAGCTCACAAGGTCCTTGTTAGAAAAGCCTGGTCTTAGATATCCTTTTTGTCACCTTGCTAAGAAACCATTCTTCATGATAGAAAGTTGTCCTATCCGGTCATGAAAGGAGGGATGAACATGTCGTTAAACCAGATTTTTACCTGCAATCATCGAATGTTGATCCTGGAGAGGACAGTGCAAGACGTTTGCGTAGCTCATCACGCTCACGAGTTACCTGACGGAGTTGAACCAAGATGGTTTCAAGCTTCTCGCTCATCTGCCTTTGGTCTATGATTGCCGGTGGTGGAGATGATTCTTTCCCAACTGTACCTGGTGAAAAAGTAGCATGGGAATTACAAATTCTACAACGGATTGACTCTGAATTTGAAAAAGATGCTTGGTTACCCAAGTCTCAATTTATTCTTCATTTCACATAAACATTTTATAATGCAGCCTTCACACTGACAGAAGGAGCTTTGTCCTCCCAATACTGTAATTAATGCTTTAAAGAATACAACTTCTGAAAACACTCTGGTATCCAAAGGGATCAAAGGGTTAATATTAGTATTCAAATCTCGAAACTCTACAGAATTTTGGAAGCAGACTCCAGCACATATGCCCTTTTAATAGAACCACTTCAAATCCTAACATTGTGCTTTCAAAGCCTTAATTGTATTCCATGAAGATCATTCTGACAAAAATGTATTTTACTTGAGTAAATGCCATTAAAATACTATTTGTGGCGTCGACAGCAAAGACCGGTCAACAATATTACCTGCAAACTACAGGCAAGAGGAAATTAACTAAGAGGCCCCCTTGAAAACCAGTAATCTTTTGCCAGTAAGGAGATTATATCATCTGTCAATGAAGCTGCTCTAATGAAGCAATAAGGGAAAGATCAGTGGGTTTATCTACATCCCTATCTCATATTACTTACTAGCCTACAACAAGGAAAAAGTGTTACTGGAAATGAAAGGACCCCTTTCAATGAAATTCCCAGTCACAATTCATAATAAACACAAAGTAATAATTAGTATAAGGGGAGTCACTACTACAATGCAGTTGAAGGATCTCCTCAGATCTTCTAGTGATCCTCAATTACGATGAGAAAATAGGACTGACTGGATTCTGTGCCTAAAAGCAGCAATTATACCTGACTTCAATCCCTCTACACCAACCACACAAGTAATTTATCTTGTTGATAGACAACAGAGACCATATCTCGGCCACTGTACAAGGCAACAAGCAATGGCAATGCTTATGAGTCTGGCCTTAAAGGAATGTTGTATGATAATGTGAAGTATTACAAGTTACTGACATGGGAATGGATTTGCATCTGTGTGGAAGCAAATAACTGGAGAATACGAATGATGTAGATTACAAGATCAGACATCTCTTGTGATATCTAACCAGACCTAAACATCCATGTAGGTTAATGACTGCCTTTTTTCCATCTGTACTGCTGCCAGAGAAAAACATTATAAATGATCTAGTTATCTAAGACACTTTAATTGCGTTATGCCATGTGTGTCTGGGAAGTTCAAGCTGGATAAATAGATAACATTATCACACCTGTGTGGAGGTCAAGCACTTTTTGTGGAAGCACACAACTTCTGCCCAGTCAAAATATGTACTATTGGCTCCCAACATGTGGGCGGAGCCACAACTCCTCTCTGCTGATACTCAATGTTCTGGTGACAGATGGTCAGTCAACCCAGACCATAAGAAGCATTTGCAATGCAATGGGTCTTGCGTTTATGCAAGTTTAAGCTATTGACATTGCAAATAACAATGCATTTTATTTTTGTTTTCGTTATTAAAACATAAATAAAAGGCATTGTCATTTACAATGCCAATAGCTGAAACTTGCATAAATGCAAGTGAATGTAACCCCACCCTGTGTTTGTGGGGCTCGGCCTCTTCTCAGCCTGAAATTCTTCTAGGCTAACTCATAAGGTGCGTATATCTTGGGTAAGCCGAGGCCACATTTGCAGACTTGCATCTATATTGCTGTGAGTTGGGAAAGGCAGTGCCCTGGGTTTCTTCATAACTGATAGGTCTGTGAGCGGGTTTGATTTGGGTGAAAGTAGTACCACAATGAGTTAATACTCTATGCGAGCCGAGAGACAGGTCAATGTGTGGTACCCTTAATAATGTTATTGCCACATGGTTTGGGCAGTGAAGGGGCGTGCACTTACCTGCTGGGGGCCCTGTGGCTGCTGCTCACAGCCCACGAACACCACACAGCTCTGTGGCCATCCAAGGATTTCACTCCCTGCCCCAGCTCCGTGGGGTCCCCAAAGCACTCTTCTTCACACGGTCCTGCACACACCTTTCCACACGGTCCTGGGGTCGCCCTGGCGTCCTCACGGTCCTCCATACGGCATGGTGACGACGCTAAGAGGACAGCTGAGCTCAGGGCTGCACCTGAAGAGGAGCGGCAGGGCATAGGGGTCTACGGTGGCCCTGCTGTGCGTGGAGAGGCGGTGCACAAGGAAATTTGTAGCCCTCAGTCGAAAGACCACACCCCATGTCCCCATCACCCCTGGAGTTTCCAAGTTTAGGGTGGGGGGAGGGGAGCAGTCCGCCTGGACATTGGATACAATACCCCGAGCAGGGCAGCACCCCTGAGAAACGAACCCCTCAGGGCAGAGGGGGTGATTGGCTCAGAGAATATGAGCCAGGCTGGGGCTGTAGGGACGTCAGATCCCAGTTATCGCCCCTGGAGTTTCCAAGTTTTAGGAGGGTAGGGGGAGGGGAGCAGGCCGCCTGGACATTGGCAATGCTCCTGAAACAAGAACATGAGGGCCGACGGGGTAATTGGCAGAGTAGGATTGGGATCAAAAATAGGACCGGGGGGGCGTGGCCAAGAAGGCGGGCTGAGAGGACGCACTCGCCGAGAGCTCCCGAGCCCCTGGAAGCCCTGCACCGCTTACATCCGCTGATCCCCCCCCGGATCGAGCGGTAACCACACCTGGTGACCCCCGTGGTGGTGTGGAGCAGTCGGCGAGCCCCAGGTGTCCCGCCGCGGTGGTGATTCCGCCCGGATATCGACTGAGACTGCGCCCGCTGATCGGCTTGTGGGAAGCCCGAGAGCCGCAAGACCTCCAGGCTTGGGGTCCCGGCGGTGTGATCCGGCGACTGCGAGTGGACTGCCGGTGTACCTGCGCTGCAGCAACCAAGTGGGTGCCGAGGCGGCCTTCGCCGGCGGAGCGGAGCCGGGCGGAGGAAGGCGACGGAGGCGTAGCCGGCCTACGACTGCTACGCAAGACCGAGGCTCGAGAACGCCTGCTGCACGTGGCTGCTCCGGCCCACCCCTGGCCGTGGCGGAGTAGAGTCGCGCCTCCGGAGTATTCACACACCCAAACGAGCCGGCCCTAGTTGCCTCTCGCCCTGCGGGCCTGCCCTTCGACGGTGTGTATCGCATTTGGTCCCGTGACGGAGGTAGGCCCCGTTCCCTGGGCGTTGGCCCCATTGACTGTAATGGGCGGCCATTTTGGAGACCTCGGACCGGCCGCCCAGCCTTGATCGGGGCCTCAGCGCTGTAGTGCTTCCTGACCGACGACGGAGTGCCCGACCGGCTTCCGCTGCTCAGCGGCCCTGACCTTAGGCGCCTCTTCACCAAGCTGCGGCCATCGGTGACTCCCGCCCTGCCAAGATGTCGAATGCCAGGGGTCAGAGAAGAGGCGACCGAACTTTGCCGGAAATGTTGGGACGTGGTGCCCTGCGCAGCGGGGGGAGCCAGGCCGCCCGAGCTCCCCGGCCCATTCCAGGGGCGCTGACGGCGGAGAGCCCCCAGTGACTCGATCGTTCCTGGAGTCGCTGTTTAGCTCCTTGAGGGAGGATTTTCAGACTTTGAAACAAGAGGTGGCCGGAGAGGTCCGGGAAGTCCGGAGAGAAGTGGACTCCCTGGGGGAGCGCGTTAACACTGTGGAGGAGGCTGGTCATTCCAGGGATGAAGAGATCACCCACCTGCAGCAGGAGGTCCTGCGGCTGCGGGAGCAACAGATTGAGCTGCAGGCCCACGCCGAAGACCTCGAAAACCGGTCCAGGCGGAACAATATCAGGGTCCGGGGCGTCCCGTCCAACGAGGAGGGTGAAGCCGTGACCACTTACCTGGAGGCCCTCTTCCGCACAATTTTGGGAGAGTCAGAGGACTTTCAGGTCCGTATCGACAGGGCGCACAGGGTGGGCCGCCCCCGCAGATCCTCGGGGCCCCCCCCGGACATTTTGGCCTTTCTGCCGGACTTCCCCCTGAAGGAGCGGATTCTCCGCGAGGCGCGGAGGCAGCAGCCTTTCCGCTTCAGAGATCATCCGGTGGCTCTCTATCAAGACTTATCCACGGTCACGCTGCAAAAGAGGAAATCTTTTAAAATTGCCACGGACTTCCTTTGGGAGCATGAAACGCAGTATTCTTGGGGGCACCCCTTCCGCTTGATCTTCCGGTGGAACGGGACATTGCACCAGCTCCGGTCCCTCCAGGATGTCTGCGCAGTAGTGGGAATCACGGCTTCGGATGCAGACACCACGGCGCCGCGCCGCAGGCGAAGCACTCGAGACGGTTGGCAGCAGATCGGTGAGAGGCGCTCCCCACCACCGGAGCGGCCTGACTCGCCCACGATTCGGGCAGACATGTCGAGCGCTATCCAGGAGGCCTCCAGAGCAACAGCGAGCGGTGATGTGGCCTTGACAGCCTGAACTTACTCCGGGGGGAGTCTACATTAGCTTTTCATCATTGCAGGTGCGAGGGTTCTGGGGGTAGGGGGGGACGGGGGTGCTGGTGGTGGTGGCTGGACGTCCACTCAATCGACTTTCCACAGCCTTGTCCGATAAGGACCGGACTGGGACAATGACTTTTTTGAATAGCTTGAGAAGCGGGGGGTGGGAAGGGGAGTTGCTGAGGAAAGTTTCGAGTTGGGGGGTTTGGTGGTGGGATGGGAGTTGGGGGCAGTGTGGAGCTGGGCGTGTGGAGTTCCGGGGGAAGGGGGGGTCCACTCAGTTGGGGGGTTTTGGGGTTCGGGGACTGTACTGTGCCGTAGGGATGTTTGCTTTCGCTGTGTGCTGAGGTTTCTTGTTGTGGCCTCTGTGTTTCGTCCGCTGGGCCTTGCCCGCCTTCATGTGCGCTTCTGGGGTTCCCCTCCTTGATGGCTCTTAAAGTTGTTACTCTGAATGTGAAGGGGCTGAATAACCCGGTCAAAAGGAGAGCCGTCCTGTCTCTGTTGGAGAACTCTCAGGCCGACATCTGCCTACTGCAGGAGACCCATCTGCTGGCCAAGGATTGTCCCAGAATGCGCACCCCCAAGTTCCCCATGCAGCTCTTTTCCTCCAGTGCTACTAAAACGGCAGGTGTAGCGCTCTTGTTCTCTAGGGGGTTCAGAGGGGAGGTTTTGCAGAAGGTAGCGGAACGGAAGGGGAGACTTCTGGCATACAGGATCAAGGTGGGGGGCTTGGTGGTGACTGTGGGCTCTATATACGGCCCCAATGACCATCAAGACCAATTTTTGCACAGGGCATTGGAAGACGTGGCGTCCACCTCTGATAGACACATAGTGCTAGGGGGGGATTTGAATTTGGTCTTTGATGCAACTCTGGACAGGTCTGTGCAACGGCGCCACCAGTTGGGAGAGCTTTCGGGCTCGGTTCGTACCCGACTGGAGGAGCTCGATATGCATGACATGTGGCGCCGCCTCCACCCCGCGACCCGCGCGTATTCCTATTTCTCTCATGCACACAAGTCCTACGCGAGACTGGATCATCTTCTAGTGACAGGCCCGATGTTCGCACTAGCCTCGAACGCCGACATAGGGGTCCTCTCTCTCTCCGACCATGCGCCGGTGGAGGGTACCTTTAATCTACCCCCGGTGGCTCGTCCGAGAGGGGTCTGGCGTCTCCGGGACACGCTGCTGCACAGGCGTTCGACGGTGCAACAGATCCGCGCGGCCATAATGGACTTCCAGCGGGTAAACGAAAACGACGACACCTCCCGCGCAACGCAATAGGCTGCCCTGAAGGCTGTGCTCCGGGGCGAATTTATCGCTATCTCCTCGGCGGAGAACAAGGATCGCCAGCTCAAGAGGGACGAGCTTACTCTGCAGGTGCGGGAGCTGGAGCAGGTACATCATAGAACGGGCGCCCCCAGGGTCTGGAGGCAACTGAAGGCCGCCAGGAAACTCTTGTCTGCTCTTGACACAGATCGGGCGGAGTACGCAGTGCTTCGCCTGAAGCACAAGTATTACACCGGTGGAGACAGATGCGGCCGGCTCTTGGCGCACAAGCTCAGGGTGCAACATCAACAGCACCGGGTGAAAGAGCTGGTTACTCCCGCCGGAGGGTCAGTCACGGAGGAAGAGCAGATTGCGGACGTTTTCCGTAACTTCTATGCTGACCTCTACACTGGCGCGGCCCCCTCCGCCCGAGCGGAGGCGGACTATCTGGAATCGGTGTCGCTCCCGTCGTTAACGCCGGATCAGGCCCAGTATCTGGAGCGGGAGATCCGGATCGAGGAGGTGGTCAGGGCGATCTCCCAGCTTAGGACGGGTAAGGCCCCAGGACTGGATGGCTTCATCCCTCTTTTCTATAAGACCTTCTGTCAGGAACTTGCGCCTCTGCTGACGCGCCTCTTCAATACATTTTGGGAGCCGGGTGCCATCCCCCCGAATTTCTCCAGGCCACGGTCTCCGTGATCCCGAAACCGGGCAAGGACCGGACTGCCTGCTGGTCCTACCGCCCTATTTCGCTACTGAACACGGACCTGAAGGTTTTCACTAGCATACTGGCAGCACGACTGGCACTTCATCTCCTGGGCATGGTCGACTCGGATCAGGCCGGCTTCGTGCCGGGCAGGCAGACAGTGGACAACACGAAGAGGGTGACTCATATTCTTGAGAAGGCCTCCAGGATTCCCGGGGAAAGCATGCTCCTCTCCATAGACGCGGAAAAGGCGTTTGACAGGGTGCATTGGCCCTATCTAGAGAGGGTCCTGGGCAAGTTTGGAGTCGGTGAGAAGTTCCGGCACCTGATTTTCAACTGCTACCGGTTTCCGTCCGCGGTGGTCCGGGTGAATGGGGGCAGCTCCCGACACTTTCCAATAGAACGTGGTACACAACAGGGATGCCCGCTGTCCCCTCTGCTCTTCGCTCTTTATATGGAGCCGTTTGCTCAAAGGGTCCGACAGACCCCCGATATCACAGGGGTCAGGATGGGTGAGTTTCACCATGCGCTTAGCCTCTACGCGGATGACGTTATTTTGACGCTCGATGACCCACGGAGGTCCCTGCCTGCATGTATCGCGGAATTGGACCTCTTTGCAGCGGTGGCGGGCTTCAAAGTGAACCTCGGGAAGTCTGCTGCCCTCGATATCTCGCTGACTAGCGCCACCAGAGCTGACCTGCAGAGGCTTTTTCCTTTGAGCTGGTCGGGGGACCAGATTCCGTATCTGGGGATCCTCTTGGCACCCTCACTCCCCGCGATGGTCACGGCCAATTACACGGCTTTGAGTACGAAAATCAGAGAGGAATTGGCCCGGTGGGATAAGGGCACGTTATCGCTGCTGGGCAGGGTGGCCGCAGTGAAGATGACCCTTCTACCTCAGGTGCTATACCTGTTTAGGGCGCTCCCGCTGCAGCCCCCCAAAGGATGGCTCGCGGAGACTCAATCGGCCATTGCACGCTTTGTGTGGCAGGGCCGTAGGCCTCGGATCAAACGGACCATAGCTACGCTGGCGCCTGAGTCTGGAGGACTAGGGATACCAGACTTGCAGAAATATTTCCAGGCCGCCCAATTGCGCTATTTGGTGGAGTGGAGCCGGTGGGAGTCGGACAAACACTGGCTGTTTCAGGACCAGGCGGTAGCAGGCAGAACACTACAGGAGGTGCCTTTCCTGAGACGGGCCCATCGGCCCCCTAACCTTTACGCCTCCTTTGTGACGCGGGTCCCGCTTCGGGTGTGGGACTCAGTGGCTACTAGGCATGAACTCACTACCTTTCCCTCACCCTTCATGCCGCTGATTGGCAACCCGGACTTTGGCCCGGGTATGGAGCCTGGCGCCTACGATCGTTGGCGGGCGGCCCGTTGCTGCACCCTGTATCATCTATATGGCCCGGAGGGTGTCGTCCCCTTCCAGGACTTACGTCGGGATTATGGCCTCCCCGAGACGGAGCGTATGCAGTATATGCAGGCGCGCCACTGGGCGCTACAGCCTCAAGTACGCGCGACGGCAGATCACGGTGTACGAGCGCTGGCTGGTCACTCGCACGTCGGACGCTAAGCTCATCTCCGATTTGTATAAGATGCTGCAGCCCCCCCTTCATATCCACAACCCGGGTAGGGAGCGCTGGGAGCGGGGGCTTGGTCGAGTGCTGAGTCATACTGAATGGGACCACATCTCCTACCGGGCGCGCCACTCTGCCTATCATACGGGGCTCACGGAGACCTTCACCAAAATTTCAACCTATTGGTATCGCACTCCTGAGAAACTACATGAGATGGATAGATCAATACCGGGGACGTGCTGGCATAACTGTGGTCAGAATGGCACGCTTACTCATATCTTGTGGGACTGTCCCCTTTTGGCTTCTTACTGGGAGGAGGTCCTCAATGAGATTCCCTGCCTATGTCCTATTGGGATTGCCGAATGGATTGATGTACCCTCTCAGATCTAAACGGGGTAGACAGATAGCGATAGCTTTGGGGTCAGCTGTACAAAACATACTCATACACTGGCGATCCACCACGCTCCCCACTGTTGTCGGCTGGCTGCACAGATTGTGGCATGTCCTTGGCATGGAGAAGCTGTCCTTAGTGGTGGCAGGAGACGTAGATGCTTTTGAGGAGCTGTGGGCGCCTTTCCATAATCTATTGTGCTCTGAATTCAGAGAAATCATCTGCCCTAGGTATCTCAGACTGTTGCGGCTGACACCGCCGCCGGACCTGCCTGTTTGATTGGTCTACGCCGGCATCTGGAAGCGGGGGCACACGATAGGTTGCTACGAGGGGAGAGCGAGTGGTTGACGGCTCAGTACAGGGGGTGGGGACGGGGTGTGGGAGTTGGGGGGTAGTTGGCTGGGTAGGAAATGGGGCAGGATTGTTTTCCCCACCCTTTTTTCCTTTTCCCCTTTTTTTCCCTTTCCTTCCCCCCCTATTTTTTGCCTTCACCCACAGGTGCGCGAGCTGTGTTTCCAAGCATGATGGTGCCCATTGCGGCGAAAGAATTGCTTTGATGTATCTAATGTACCGTACGCACTGATTATGAGGGCACCTGTGGTTTTCTTTTTTATGTACTTTGTTGTTTCCTTCCTTACCCTGCTTCAATAAAATACTTTAAACCTAAAAATAGGACCGGGCACCTAAAAAAAAATTTGTCCCACTTGCGGATTGTACTTTTTTGCAAAACACTGATATTGTGTTTTAAGTATTATGAAGTTCTCTAAAAAAAGGCGCGATTTCATAACTTCACTGTGATTTAGACAAAATGCAAATACTTCTAGGACTCTATGTACACGGAGGAGTTCACAGTTGTGAACCACACCTGAATATACATAGGGTCACTTCTGCTCCGACCCCCCCCCCCGCCCAATCTGCATACATTAATTACATTAATGGGTGGAACAGCCAGAGTCCGGGAGTGACACCTATAGTAGCTCCCAGATAATGTTGGGTGTGGGATGGTTGTAGGTGGGATTTTGGGTAGTTTATTGAAAAACCTAAGCTGTGTAGCAGCTGAAGTGTCTGAGACATGTCTCTTAGACACGGTTTGCACGATTTTGCTTGTATTAGACAATCATGTAGATATGGAAACACGTGGATGTGTTGTCTCCTGAGATGTGCAGCTACTGTCGCTAAGCATTTTGTAAACACTCTTGGAGCCGTGGTTACCCCGAAGGGGAGAACCTTGAATTGGTAGTGTTGACCTTCTATTGTGAACCCAAGATATTTTCTGTGAGCTGGATGGATGGGTATGTGAAAATACGCATCCTTGAGGTCCAATGTTGCTAGGAAGTCTCCTTGCTGGAGCAACAGGAGCACTTGCTGTAGTGTGATCATGTGGAAGTGCTCCGACAGTATGTATTGATTTAGGGGTCTGAGGTCCAATATTGGTCTGAGGGAACCGTCCTTTTTGGGAATAAGGAAGTATAGCGAGTATACTCCTGTCCCTTGGTGTTGGAAAGGGACTGGCTCTATGGCCCCCTTTTCCAGCATGCATTTCACCTCTTGTTGTAGCAAGGTGATGTGTTCTTTGGAAATTGGACAGTGTCTGGGTGGTATGTTGGGTGGAGTAGAAGTGAGTTCTAGGCAATAACCATACTGGATAATTTGTCTCACCCACCTGTCTGTGGTAATTGCGTTCCAGACTGGTAGGAATTGTTGGATTCTGCCTCCGACCGGGGTTAAATGGTCTGGAGGTAGAGTGATGAAATCACTGTTTTGCGGCAGTGGAGGCTCTGGAGTTATTGCCTCCACGTCCTCTTCCCTTATTATTGTTGCCCCTATAACCTAATCTGTTGGAGTTCTTGTTAAAGGAACCTTGGGTGTTGCTTTTGTGAAGTATTGCCCCGTTTAGCTCCTCTGTATGAGGAGCGTCGAAAGAAACTTCTGTGCAAACTGCAATGCGCCCATTGATTTAGCAGTTTCGGTGTCTTTTTTTCATTTTGTCTAAAATGGTGTCAACTGCAGGGCCGAAAAGGAAGTCTTGGTTGATTGGTTGGTTAAGAATGGTGGATTGCACCTCGTTCTTAAAGCCAGAAATACGTAGCCATGCATGTCTTTGTAGTAAGACACTAGTGTTAATGGACCTGGCTGCAGTGTCAGCTGCGTCAAGCGCACATTTAATGGAGGCATTTGTAATAAATTTCCCCTCCTGTATGAGGTCATAAGCTTGGGCTTTGAAAGGTTCAGGCAGGTGTTGCATTAAACTTTCAAGCTGGTCATAGTGTGCTCTGTCGTAACGAGCTAGCAGAGCTTGTGTATTTGCTATTCTCCGTGAATTGGAAGCTTGTGATGCTACCCTTTTACCCGAGGCCTCTAGTATTTTGGACTCTTTATCAGGAGGTGGAGCTTCTTCTGTTGTCTGTGAGTTGGCCCTTTTGCGTGCATTAGCCACTACTAGTGAGTCTAATGGTAACTGACCTCTGATATAAGTAGGGTCTGTAGGGGCTGCTCTATATTTCTTTTCAATCCTGGGATTGATCTCCCGTGCCCTGGCTGTATCTTTAAAGATATCTGGTGCATGTTTTTAACATAGGAAGTGTTCTTACTTTTTTTTTCTTAAGTAGGAAATGTAGCTGGTTGAAGACAATGGTGTCGTTAGTAGGTGACGGCTTTGTTGGGTATAAGGAGGTGTCAGGATGGGATGCGTGTCATTTGGATCAGTAGGTTCACCCCATGGTTCATCTTGAGGGTTAGGATCCTCTGGATAGTCATAATTATGTTGAGGATCTTCCCCTGTGTCACTCTCATTGTCCCCAGAGTGCGAAGGAGAATAAGGAACAAAAGGCGTAGTAGGCATAGTAGGATAGAAAGGAATGAAGGGTCTGGAGGGAGAAGTCCCAAAGTCCTTCTTTTTCTTTAAAGGAATGGGGGAATGAGAGTCCGTGTCCAATGGCCTCTTTTTCCTGTGTAGGATTGTGACTTTACCAGTCTCAGGGTTTATATACATTTTTTCCTGATCGTCTGATGGATCTGGATGGAAGAGTTCTTCTTCCACTGTCCGTGGCTGTGTCTTTGACTTCTTTGGCTTAGTTGGTTCGACTATTGCCTTCGGGTTGAGAACCTTTTTTGGTTTGATGACTTACGGCGCCTTATTGCTCTTTCTCGGCTCAGGCTCTTTATTTGGGTTGACGAGTGATTGCGGATCGACAGGGTCTTTAGGTTCAACACGCTTTTTGTGCTCGACAGGTTTTTTAAGTTGACTGTCTTTTGTCGAGTCGATTACTTTTTTCGGATCGACTGGTGTTTTAGGAGCACTTGTTCTTGGTACGATGCCTTTCTTTGGTTCGATAACTTTCTCTGACTGTACCACAGGCTTCGGCACAACACCCTTGGTGTCGACAACCTTCTTCGGTTCGACGTTTTTCGGCGCTGCGGCCTTCTTTGGCTCGACGGTCTTCTTCGGTTCGGCGGCCTTCTTTGGCTCGACGGCCTTCTTTGGTTCGGCGCTTCTTGGCTCGACGGCCTTCTTTGGTTCGGCGCTTCTTGGCTCGACGGCCTTCTTTGGTTTTGCGCCCTTTGGCTCGACGGCCTGCTTCGGATCGACGCACTTAGGCTGTACGGCCTTCTTCGGTTCAACGCCCTTCGGGTCGACGACCTTCTTAGGTTCTTGAACCTTCTTTGGGATGACGTTACTTGGACCTGGGGTCTCTGAAGGCTTAATTTTTGTTTTCGGAGCCGAGCCGGACGGCGGGGCTACAGAATGATGTTTTGGATCTTGGCTAAGGCCTTTAGGCACGGCTCGACCGGAGCCTTTGGTAAGGGGGTAATTGGTGTCGGGGGCAGTGTACTCATGATTTGCCCCGGTGGGATTTCGTCATCGGAGTCCGAGTAGTCCTTGACGTTGACTATCTCTAGATCCGAATCTTGCGCTTCTGGAAGAGCTTGTTCACCCTCGAAGATGTTGTCTGGTTCCGGTGCCTGTCGCTGCATCTCTTGCCTAGCGGCCCGTCGAATCCGGATGGTTTTCTTCAAACGGAATTGGGCACAGGCTGGGCAGGTTTCTTCCTTGTGGCCTGGTGATAGGCACTTGTTGCATACTGTGTGTTTGTCAATATGCGGGAACTTGGAGTGGCATTGTGGGCACCTTTCGAACAGGCTCCTTTCCATCGACAGCAGGCCCACGTGGCATCGAAAAGGCCCAACGGCCCGCGTCGACGACCGAATCGAGATAGAAAGCTTGATCGAGTCAAGAAGTACAGAGCGAGAACAATACCGTCGAAGTCGAAGGCCTTTTGGCCTCTAGAAAAGTTTATTTTCGATTCCGAAGTTGGAGTATAGGAATAACATCCAAACCCAATGGCGGAAAAAAACAATCTGAGGATGGAGAAGATGCCCATGCGCACTGTAGTCCGGGGGAGGAGTCACCTATCTCGTGATACTTCGAAGACTCTTCCAGGACAACAAGGTGCAATCATCCGGACTGTGAGAAGTTGGCCTGATACAAGGTGATCACTAGAACTAGTGAGCATCATATATCAGTCCAAACAACCCTTATGGTGATTGGTTTTAAGTTAACCTTATAGACCAGCTATCCTAATGGTAGCATGTACAGAGCAGTCTTAGGCTAAACTCTTATGGCATGTGAAGCCAGCTGTTTTACCACATATAACCCCTTGAATATCAGATGAAAAGACACCACACAGGTTGTTATGAAAATAAACAATGTATTTATTACTAACAAACACCTCTGAACTCTTCATGAGATCAGAGGGCTAAGCACATAACAATGCCCTTTAGAAAAATTCTGTACGTCGCACAATTACAATGGCGCCCTAGGGGCACCACAAACCATATACTAAGTAAATGGGTTAAATAGAACGATGGAAGAAATGAGTATGCCCAGAGGCTGTAGAATCGCTGGGGATACACTACCCTAACCTTAGGTAAAGAGCAGGAGGCCCATAGGACGCGTGTGCAGTGCTAGAACACACACACGGGTTTCAATGCAAAGTCAATGGGCACGAACAATTTACAAAATAGGTAAGTAAGGACAGTTCCGACTGGTTGAGACTAAAACTACAGGATACCTGGACACTAGGAGAGTCAATCTACCTATGAGCACCGAAATGCTCTCGTTACCTCAACCACGGGCTGCGGGTGCATAGGTGTGAAAGTGTGTCGGGTTTCCTCGTTGAAGTCAATGCAGCCTTGGAGACAAGATGCTGCAGACGACCAGGAGGAAGATGTCCGGAGTGATCCAAGGACAGATCGAAGAAGATGGAGACCTGAAAGCAGAGGGGACAGTGTTCAAAGTCACTAGCCAGTGACCGGAGTGGAACCAGGAAGGAACCAGATGATGTTGTCGCGATCAAGTGAAGAGGTGAAGCTTGACTCTGCAGCCACGTGAACCAGGAGGCGTCGTGGACGACGACCAGGATGGAGGCACGAGCTGTCCCACGCAGGCTCTCGCTGTCGGTGGTGTCGGTTCCAGGATCGGAGTCAACAGGCCTTGGCAAATGCAACCCACGCGGCAAGTAAAGATGGCGTCTGGTGCGGACCAGGAGGGTCCGGGGTACTTCTCCTTTGCAGGGAAGCAAGGGCCAGTCTGGAGCAACCAGACCAGCAGCGTCGTTTCAAGATTTCGTCGTCTAAGAGGCCACTAGCCAGCCGGCAAGTGACAAGACAACGCGTCGAGTAGCAAACAAGCAGAAGGGCCCCACGCAGATCTCGTGGATGCTGGAGGGCTGGTCTTCGGTGCAGGAGCTGCTCGGGGCTGGGGCTTCTCAATCCCCAAAGCACTCACTTGAGGGTGCCTCAGAAGTCGTGCTGGAAGCGAAGTGCAGTTTCTTCAAGATAGCTGGTCCCACTTGTCTCGTCGCACCCGCGGATCTCAGCTGTGCTGCAGATGTGAGTTGAGGTCGGAGAGGTCTGGAAGTCCGGGTCTCGTCGGCTCTGAAGTCCCATGTTCTCCACACCACTGGATTCAAGCAAGCCGGGCTGAAGACAGCTGGAATGCCAGAAACCGGTCCTGGGTAGCTTGTTTGCGGTCCAGGGAAGGCATGGCTTGGCAGTTCGGGCTGGACTGTTCCCATGAGGCACAGGGTCAGACTGATTTGCATATGGCCATGTCTGAACTGGGGTGGTGTGGAGTGGAGTGCAAATAAAACGATGGATTTAGGCCCAGATCTCTGTACTGGGGTGAATGTATGACATTGTTCTGCATTCTGTCCATCAACTGTGGTTTTTACTGAAGTCTGGTTCCGCCAGAAAGGACGACAAAGTGAACCACTAGGACGCTTGATGGTGCCTGCGGTTCCAGGATGGTCACTCCTTGGCCACAAGGGAGATTTCTTCAGTCTTCTGTGGAGCAGAACGTCGAAGTCCAGAGTTTCTTCTTTGTAGAGTTGTTCAGGACAATCTAATTTGGAATGGGACCAGCTCCTACCTTTATCCTGCTAAGGGGGGCTGTACTAGCGACTAGGTCCCTCCCATGGGTGGGACCAGGAAGGGGGGTCGTTACACCCCTATCCTTTGTCAGGTTTCGCACCAGAGCTGGGGCTGGAGGGCCCCAGCGACTGGTTTGAACCGGGGTATGCACAGGGACACCTTGTGTGCCCCAGGCATGTCTCATTCCTTTCAGCCCTGCCTATCTGGATACACAAAGTCCTGTCTAGAGTGTTGCTGGCACCTCCCCAGGAAGGAAACCCTTTGTCCAGGCCTCCCTTGCTGGAAGGACTCCCAGCAGCAGGAGGTCAGACTTGTGTCTGTGGCAGCAGCATCCATATTGTGATGCTGAGGCTCTGGTTAACTTTAACCGGGGTTCTAGTTCTGTACATGTCGTGTCCCTCTAAAAGGGTGGAATGTTACCCCCGTCGCCAGAACTGGCGAGGGGGTAGTATTCCAAATCGTATGACACCTTACTCGACATGTTTTGATAATGCCAAACCAAAGTTAGCAATAACGGCGAGGATTATAATGCACTTAAGAGTATATGGTATGGCACTATCATGGAAACAGTTAAAGGACATGGTTCCGAAAGCTGCAGACAGGCTCAGCTCATGCTAGAGCACCATCTCACATATTTCAAAGCACTCTGCCTTCAGGATTGATAAGGCCTGCCATAGGAGTGACTTATAGGAATATATGTGTCCATTTTGGGTTAGATATAGGTATACTATATTTACAGCAAAGGGTGATTACACCACCTTGCCCAAGCTGCGTTACCAACCAGTTGTGTCTGTTTAGATGGCCAGCCAGGGGTGGCATAATACATGCTGCAGCCCCTGGTAGGCCTTGGGTGCACTTATGCCCTGGGTACCTACGGTACACTGTACAATGACTTATAAGAGTGACCCAATACCAATTGATAAATGCACCTAAAGTACATGTTTGTCAATTTAGAGAGAGAACAGCTTCGCTGTGGGTCCGATTAGCAGGCCCACAGCCAGGGAAAGTCGTAAACCACTGAAGCAAAAAGCAAATATCTGGGGTGACCATAGGATTGCAGACCCTACTCTCCTACATAACCCCCCCCCCCCCAAACTTAGGGACATTAAACTAACCTTGACCAGGTGAGTCTTCCTGTTCTAAGTGGAAATACCTGGAGAGCCCATCTGCATTGCCATGGTCAGTACCAGGTCTGTGTTCCACTGTAAAGTCCATCCCCTGTAGGTGAATGGACCACCTAAGAAGTTTGGGGTTTTCACCCTTCATTTGATTTAGCCAGAAGAGGGGCTTATGGTCTGTCTGAATTCAGAAGGGAGTTCCAAACAAGTATGGCCTCAACTTCTTCAGGGCCCAAACCACAGCAAAGGCCTCCATCTCAATAGCTGACCAACGTTTCACTCTAGGGGTCAGCCTTCTACTTATAAAAGCAATGGGCTGGTCATGACCATCAATATTCAGCGGAGATAGAACAGCTCCCACACCCAACTCAGAAGCATCTGTTTGGACAATGAAGGTTTTGGAGTAGTCTGGCTCTTGAGAATAGGTGCAGTACACATGGCCTGCTTCAGGTCATCGAATGCCTTTTGACAACCAACTGTCCACTGAACTTTCTTTGGCATTTTCTTGCTTGTCAGGTCCTTTAAGTGGTGGCACAATGGACCCATAATTTTTGACAAACTTCCCATAGTAACCAGACAGGCCCAAGAAAGCTCTGACCTGTGTCTGGGTGGTTGGAGGAGCCCAGTCCTTTATGGCCTGCATCTTGCTCTCCAATGATTGAACCTGGCCTCCACCTACAAGGTGGCCCAGGTACACAACCTGACTCTGCCCTATCTGGCACTTGGTGGCCTGGATAGTTAGGCCTGCCTTCTGCAGGGCCTCCAAAACTCTCCTCGGGTGGCTCAGGTGATCCTCCCAGGTGGAGCTGAAGACAGCAATATCATCTAGATATGCTGCACAAAAGTCATCCAACCCAGTGAGAACTTGGTTCACCAACCTTTGAAAAGTGGCAGGTGCATTTTTCAAACCAAAGGGCATCACCACAAATTGGTAATGACCTCCTGGGGTAGAAAATGCTGTTTTGGCCTTGGCCTCCCCAGCTAACCTGATTTGCCAATAACCAGCTGTCAGGTCAAATGTACTCAAGAATTTGGCAGAAGCCAATTTATCTACGAGTTCATCTACTCTAGGTACTGGATGGGCATCTGTTTTAATAACAGCATTGAGACCCCTGTAATCTACGCAAAACCTCATCTCTCTCTTACCATCCTGGGTGTGAGGCTTTGGCACCAGAACTACAGGACTAGCCCAAGGGCCTTCTGAGGGTTCAATGACTCCAAATTCCAACATCTTCTGTACTTCTTTCTTGATACAGTCCCTGACGTGGTCAGGTTGAATGTAGATTTTACTCTTTACAGGCAGACTGTCACCAGTGCCCACCTCATGGGTGCACCAGTTTGTCTGACTGGGGGTCAAAGAGAACATATGTCTGAAGGATTGAAGAACTTGTTTGCAATCCTTCTGTTGATGTTCTGAGAGGCTGTCAGAAAAGACCACACCTTCTACTGACCCATCATCAGGGTTCTGAGTGAGCAGGTCTGGGAGAGGGTCATTCTCTTCCTCCCGTCCCTCATCTGTGGCCATGAGCAAACCCATGTCCGCCCGTCAACATATGCCTTGAGCCTGTTAATATGAAGCACCCTGAGGGGGCTCTGGGAGTCCAAGGTCCACCAGGTAGGTGACCTCTCCCTTTTGCTCAATGATGGTGTGGGGTCCAGACCATTTGTCTTGGAGAGCTGCTGGGGCCACTGGCTCCAACACCCACACCTTCTGTCCTGGCTGGTAAACAGTTAGGACAGCCTTTTGGGCATGCCAAGCTTTTTGAAGTTCTTGGCTGGCCTCAAGGTTTTTGGTTGCCTTCTCCATGTACTCTGCCATCCTGGAGCGGAGACCAAGTACATAGTCCACTATGTCAAGCTTAGGCTTTTTGAGAGGTATCTCCCATCCTTCCTTCACAAGACATAGGGGTCCTCTTACAGGATGCCCAAACAGAAGCTCAAAAGGGCTGTAGCCAACCCCCTTCTGTGGGACCTCTCTGTAAGCAAACAGGAGGCAGGGTAAAAGGATGTCCCATCTTCGCCTAAGCTTTTCAGGTAACCCTTTTTGGGTCTTGTTGAATCTCTCCTCAAGCTCATTGCACTGTGGGTGATAGGGTGTGGTAAATTTATCATTTACACCACACCCCTTACACATTGCAGTTAAGTATCCTGACATGAAGTTTGCACCTCTGTCAGAGACAACCTCCTTAGGAAACCCCACTCTGGAGAAAACTCCAAGTAGGGCCCTGGCCACAACAGGAGCTGTAGTGGTCCCAAGGGGGAATAGCTTATGGATACCTGGTGGCATGATCCACTACCACCAGTATAAATCTGTGCCCAGATGCTGTTGGGGGGTCCATTGGTCCAACAATGTCAATCCCCACTCTTTCAAAGGGTACCCCCACCACAGGTAGTGGTATAAGGGGGGCCTTTGTTGTGCCACCTGATTTGCCACTGGCTTGACAGGTGACACAGGAGCGACAAAACTCCTTTGTGTCCTCAGACATGTGTGGCCAGTGAAAGTGAGGGACAAGCCTGTCCCAAGTCTTGTTCTGGCCTAAGTGTCCTGCAAGGGGAATCTCATGGGCTAAGGTAAGAAGGAAACCTCTTAGAGACAAGGGGATGACCAGCCTCCTGGAAGCACCAGGCTTGGGGTCTCTTGCCTCAGAGTATAGGAGTCCTTCATCCCAGTACACCTTGTGGGTACCTGTAGCATTCCCTGCAGCCTCTGCAGCAGCTTGCTGTCTGAGGGGTTCAAGGGATGAACAGTCTAACTGTGCCTGCCTCAAGTCTGCCCTGGAAGGTCCTCCTGTCCCAAGAAACTCAACCTGTTCAGGTTCAAGTTCTTCGAGGACAGTTCCTTCTGGGGTCTCTGGGTCAGCCTCCTGAGAGGGCTGGTCCTCAACCTGAGGCAGGGGGGAAGGCACTGCCTTAACCCTATTGCTCTTCCTCTTGGGTGGTGTCTGGTCCATTGTTCCAGGATCCAGCACCTGTTCAGCTCGGCATTTTCTGGCCTGTGACCTGGTCACAGCAAGGACATGTGCTGACAAACCTAACATTTCCACATGAGTCCTATACTCCACTTCTGACCATAAGGAGGATTCCAAATCATTGCCCAAAAGACATTCCACTGGGAGGTCTGAACTAACTACAACCCTTTTGAGGCCAGTTACCCCTCCCCAGGAGAAGTTAACAACTGCCATACCTGTGATTGGTAGTGGCGTTGCTAGCATTGGTCACTAGGTAGTCTGATCCTAGTATGATCTGATCAGGGTCCACAAAGGCTGGTGTCACCATAGTGACACTGGCACATGTGTCCCTGTAGGCCTGAGCCGTTTTTCCATTGATCAAAGGTGTTTGCCTGTACTTGCCCAGAGTACTGGGACTTACAGTAGGGGTCATATCCATGTCCCCACTACAAACAAGAACAGCCTGAGTAGGTATTCGGACTAAGTCAGAACACACCTCAGTTCCCAGGGTTAACCCAACTATAGCCTTGGGGTGTACACTACCACTACTAACTGAACTAGGGGGGGGGGGCAGGTGCCTTAGGGGCAGTAGTGGTAGGAGCCGAGCCTTTCTTAGTGCAATCCCTAAACCAGTGAGTCTTACTTTTACAGTATTGGCACCATGGTTTCTTCTGATCATCATTCTTCTTTTGGGAATTCTGGGACCCACCCTCCTTAGATTGATGGGGCCCTGTTGAAGACTTCTGGTCATTTTGTTGATTCGGATTACTACCCTTTTGGTCTGCTTTTGTCTGGCCACCACCCTGGTTCTGGTTCTGCTGCTTAACCCTGGTTCTGACCCATCTGTCTGCCTTCTTTCCCAATTCTTGGGGAGAGGTCAGATCTGAGTCAATCAGGTGCTGATGCAACAACTGGTTCTGACAATTATTTAAGATTTGTTATCTCATCATAAGATTGTACAATCCTGTATAATCAGTAACTTTACTTCCCAGTAACCAGCCTTCCAAAGCCTTAGTGGCACAATCAACAAAGTCAGTCCAAGCCTGAGTTTCTGGGTATCTCTGATCATCAACCTGTACTGTTCAGTTGTTAGGCCAAACCCATCAATCAGTGCACTTTTCAGGACTTAGTAGTCATTAGCATCCTCATCTCTAACAGTGAGGAGCTTATCTCTGCCTTTACCTTCAAAGGAGAGCCACAATATAGCTGCCCACTGACCCTCGGGTACCTGCTGTACTTTGCAGGCCCTCTCCAGAGCAGTCGTCCATTTGTGGATGTCATCCCCTGTCTTATAGGGGGCACTATTTAACTCAGGTGTCTATTATCAAAACTCCTGTCTTTATCCCCAGGGATACTGCTGCCACCAGTGGGTTCTATCCCTCAATTTCTGCTCTCTGGCAAAAGCAGGTTTTTCCTTGGCACGGGCAAGTTCTTCCCTTTGGATCCTCAGATTAACTTCCTTCATCTTTGCCTGGTGCTCTCTCCTCTGAGGGGAAGTGATCCTCCTCTGAGCAGATGCATGAGAGACATGGGAGTGAACAGAATTGATGGAGTCTCTGGATTGAGACCTATCTCTTCTATTCACATGGTTAGGCCTGCCTGTGGCTAGGTCTGGGGCTCCCCCAAACCCAACCCCATGTAGGCTTAAATTGGCCCTACTGAGTCTGCCGACTAAAGCTTGGCCGTTGTCTACCTCTCCATCAGATAAGTCTCCATCTTCCCTACCATCTACATTTTCTGTTTCAGGGAGGTTAGAGTCAGAGTCATCTTCTAAGGGGGGCATGCTTCCATCTGCTGGGCCTGAGGGGCCTGGGTGAGAGGCCCTTCTAGCACCATAGGTCTCTAAGAGTCCTAACAGGAAAGGAAGGGTAAAGTTGGAACCCTGTTTCAGTTTCTTGGAGGTACACAATTGTCTCATCACCTGGAAACTGAGTGCTGCATACCTGGAAAGGACCTGTGGAGGGTCACTAATCACAAGGGGAGTCACTGTGGAATCTCCTGTGATAGACATGCTTTCTAGTGAGGTGTGGTGTGTGCACCTACCTACACTATGGGTTTTCCTACTGATCCCTTGCTAAGAGTTGTAGTCAGGGTATGCTAGGCCCTTTCTACTAGAACAGCTGGTTCAGTAGAACTCAGAGTATTTCTAAGCTTGTTATATGTACCTATGGTACCTTATGTAATCTTTCAAATGATATCTCAAGATTATATCTGGTAAAAACAACAGCCAGCTCAAATCCCAACCGCTGCACACCAATGTGAGAAGTTGGCCTGATATATGATGCTCACTAGTTCTAGTGATCACCTGGTATCAGTCCAAACAACCCTTATGGTGATTGGATGTAAGTCAACCTTATAGACCAGCTATCCTAATGGTAGCATGGACAGAGCAGTCTTAGGCTAAACTCTTTTGGCATGTGAAGTCAGCTGTTTTACCACATATAACCCCTTGAATATCAGATGAAAGGACACCACACAGGTTGTTATGAAAATAAACAATAAATGTATTACTAACAAACACCTCTGAACTCTTTATGAGATCAGAGGGCTACGCACATAACTCATTTCATTTCATTAATCTTTATTTCGGTAATTTATCACCATAAAAGATATTAAGTATCCATTTCATAAATTGTTAAAACAATAAAACATTAACAACATTTCAAGATACATCAGAGACCATAAGAAAATTTCAATAATACAGGGTATCACGTTTTTACTACGGTGAAGATCAATAACCAGCCTTAAGGCACTGACTTCTCAGAAACCACATTGCACCTAGGTATTTTGCCACTGCAAAGACAATGTGATCCGACAAGTCTGTTTTCAACACTCTAAACGCGGCCAGGAACTCTGCATACCCCAAATTCCTGCATACAGGGACAATCCATTTCTTGCGGGTCGCGTTATAGGCCGGGCAGAAAAAAATTATATGCAGCTCAGATTCATTGGCCACTCTGCAAGCCGGGCATAAACTGACTGCTGATTCGCTCCACTTACTAGTTAGAGCTCGAAGTAGAAGGGTCCCATGCCTCCATTGCAAATAGAGTTTCCTGAGTATGGCAGGATACAGTTTGTCCAAGGCTGGTTCGAAACTGTAGATGTCCTTGATGCGTAAAAATGACTCCGTGAATGTCCCAAGGTTTTGCCGACGACAGAGTGCCGCTATTTTGCTGTCGTAGTAAACCTTTCAGAAAAGAGACAAAGCCTCTGTAGGGACCTATATTTCTTTTAACATTGAGTGTATCATAAAAATTAGTGAAAAAGATGCCAAAGAGAGAAACTTTGAAGTATTATTCAAAACATAGGAAGTTTATTTAACTATTTTTTCATTTTTAAATTTTTTTAAGAGACATTTGTGCAAAGGTACATTTCATTGTCACTGTGAAAATCAACATTTTTACATACATATTTTAGTGGTAATCTTATCATTCAAAAGTGCCCTCTAATAGCAATTAATCCTAATGATCTAGAACACAGACTCATACATCAGTCATACATTTTCATAAGAGAAAAAAGGAACATACCTAACAACATGAACACATAAACAAAATTATACAAAATATTAGACTAACACAGATTGTAGCTCTAAGGTGTACTTAATGGGGTACGTATAGGAACCTAGATGGTGTGGTTCTACTAGTTATGATGTAGTTAACCAGTTCGTATCCTGGACAGTAGATGTTGGGCCGACGTACGTTTCGGTGAATGTCACCTTTCTCAGGGCCAAGGACAACGAATATACAAGTATATAATATAAAATCTTAAAAATAAGAGAGCATGATACAAGGTTCTGAAAGACAGAGTACAAAAAGATTTTTAAGTATCAAAATTTCTTTTGCTTTTTTACATCACAGTCTTAATCAATGGCATCATTTATATACATATCTTCTTTACAAGTTTTAAAATTTTAAAAATGCTCATAGCTAACAAAGCATCTTTCTGACTAGAGATAAGAAAGACCATAGGAGTTGTGAGTCCACATGATGAGGAGATGAGAGGTAAAGTCACCAAATATACCCATTAGATCAGGTTCACCCAGAGTGTTAACATTGAAAGTGCCAGGTGCATGCAGAGCTTAAAAGATGTTTTGGAGTACTGTTATCTTGGGTTAACATAAAAGAACTTTACCTATGATCTGGTGAGTCTAGGCGTGTTTTAGGTGAGGTTCTGGCCGGTCTCTTTGAGGCATGTGCTAAAAGATACAAAAGGATTTCTGTAGCTTTTTATTTATTGAGAGGCTGTATTGTAGATGACAATGGGGTTGGTATTAAATTACCTCAGTGTCCAAGGCGCGCTCCCTTAAGTTTTCTTAGTTTTGGAGCCACCCGGGGGACTTCTGTATGTCGGGGGGTAGTAGCTGTGTAAATACCAATAAAAAAATATAGTCGATGAACTGGCCGCATAAGAGGCAGGGCTCAAAAACGAGTTTGCACCAGGTAGTGGGTTAATTACCTGATCGTTCGTATTACGCAATATTTTTATTAAGGAGACATGGAACGTTTGGTATATAGCGCCTTTATCTGTATGAAGAGATAACAAAAAATATAGACAGGAGTAGGATTTTGTACCTCAGTTTTTATAGCACGCAGCGGTAACAGGAGCTGCTCTCACACTTGCACTACATTATCGACAGACACCTAAAATGTTTATCTGCTACGAGGTTTTTTGAATCTTGATAATTACATATGGATTAAAAGCTGATCTGTAGTTTACGTTTTTACGGAGAGGAGTTGGTAATACAGCTATGGACTGTAGCTGCAGCGCGATAGATTGATACGGCAGCATATTTGTATACTGTGGGGGGGATTGGGTTAAATGTTGAGAGTGGCTCATCTTACCTGATTCCTAACGGTCCGATTTCGTGATCGGCGCTTCCAGGGACTCAGCCCAACGTGGGTAATTATTCAGATACACATGTTTACAGCCTCTAGAAGTGATAGGAATAGCGGTCAGTTGGTACGCTAAAACTATTTAGACACTGCCCAAATTTACTAAGATCCTATCGAGGAAGTTAGATTAAGTATAGCGAGTAATGCGGCATGGGTTGGAATTACGAGTGGCTCACATAAGCTTAATGCGGCTGAGCGCACGAGCGGGGCGCGTTCGAAAGCGTCTCTTACCTATTACTTGAAGTGCTGTTGCCGCGACCGGGGGTTCTGGGGAGTGATCCCTGCATGAAAGGGTTGCGGGCATAGGAAACGATTTAAATGTGGTGCAGCAATTGGGACCAGGTGAGAGGTCATTCACAGAGAGGTAGGACTAATGCTTTGTATTGAAGTAAAACATAGTTGACAGACTTGGGCTGAACTTACTTGCACTGTGGTGGCCATATTAGAATGGAAAAGGGTGATCAGAAATTAGGTACATGGTACCGTATTGTGGCAAAACTTAACAGTATTTGGTTAAAATAAGACTATAAGCAACACCTATTTGTGAAGGTTCGCAGTCTATCGTGACATAAGGTAGGTATTGCGCTGAGGCAAGGTGTTTTAAGGTGGCAAGGTAGTTAGTTTCAGTTGTAGCCATATTATTGAAGTGTTACTATCCACGAGATTTCTTCATTGTGCCCAAAACGGACTGTGTCCAGATAATGGATCCAAAAAGTTTCGCGTTTTTTGCGAAAAATTGATGGGTCTTTGCCTGGCGGTGTGTGAACATGTTCCAGAATTTGCCATCGTAGGTCTTTTTCATTATGGTCATACTGGGCAAAATGGGACACCATGGGGGCATTGTTTTTTTGCGTTCTAATTGCTGATTTATGTTCCGAGAGACTAGTGCGGAATTCTCTAGATGTTTCCCCTATATATCCTATGTCACACGGACATATGATCAGGTATATGACATTTTTGGTTCTGCAATTAGTCATTTCTTTTAGATTTCCCTGCTTGTGTCCATAAGTCCATTTCTCACCGGGGATTACCTGGTCACATGCGTGGCAGTTGCCACATCTGTAATTTACCATTTGGCAAAGGATTTCCGTCCATGGTTTTCTGTTTATTTCTTTCTTTGCTTTTCCACCTGCTGTGTACCAGCTTGTCACTGAGATTTTGGTTTCTTCTGAATGCTAAGATAGGTTTACTTAGTCTGCTTTCTTGTTCGTTTGTGTTCAATATCTTCCAATTGTTGTGGATCACCTTCCTTATTTTATTGTTGATGGTAGAGTGATTTAGAATGCAAACAAGTTTTTGGTCCTGGGATTTCGGAATTGGATTTAAAAGGACATCTCTGTTGTAATATTTCGCTCTTTTCATAGAGCTACGTATGAGACGTTTGGGGTATCCTCTTGCCAGTAACCGTTCCGTTAGTTGGTTGGCATGTGTCATGAAGTCCTTCATAGATGTGCAGTTTCTTTTTATTCGTAAGAATTCCCCAAAACGGGATAGAGTCTTTTTGGCAGTTAGGATGGTAACTGCCATGTTCCAGGATGGTGTTTTTGGCTGTGGGTTTACGATATAAATCGACTGTCAGTTTGCCATCTGTATGTCGTACCCATATATCCAGGAATTCCACTTGGTCAGGGGAGAAGTTATGTGTAAATTTCAGATTTTTGTCGGCTAAATTAAGCCATTCCATGAATTCCTTTAAAAGGTCTTCTGTCCCTGACCAGATAAAAAACACGTCATCTATAAATCTGTGCCAGCTACTGATGTTCTCAAAGAACGGCGCGATTTCATTATAGATGTTCTTGCGTTCAAATTCTCCCATATAGATGTTAGCAATACTGGGGGCACAAGAGGCCCCCATACTTACACCTTTGACTTGATGGTATACTTCATCTCCGAATTCAAAAAAGTTGTTTTGTAGGACCATTCTTAAACATTCCAAAATGAAGGTGTCAGGTCTGGATCCTGGTGTTCATGCTAAGAGTGCTGCAACAGATTCCAATGCTTTGTCTTGAGGAATGTTCGTATATAGGGATTCTATATCACATGTCACTAGCAGTTGGGTGACATTATTGAATGGGGAGTTTTCAAGAACTTTAATCATGTGCCGCGTGTCCTTGACATACGAGGCATACGTGGTGGTTAGAGGGCATAGGAAGGTATCTAAGTACTTCGAGAGGGGTTCTGTGCTAGAATTTATAGAGGCTACTATAGGTCTCAGGGGTGGGTCCAGAGTGTTCTTGTGTGTTTTTGGAACACCGTAGATGGCAGGGACCACTGGGTAGGTATTAATGAGGTAGTCCATTTCTTTCTGGCAGATGAACCCTCTACAAAAGCGTTTGATACTCGCATTTTTATCTCTTCTGCTAGATTTGTAAGCGATCGTCTGCTTGCTCTTCTGTAATGCTCTTCTACTCCTAGCATTTGGTTGATTTTGTCTGCATAGTGGCTTGTGTCCATGATCACAATCCCTCCTGCTTTGTCGCATGGTTTTATTGTAATGTTTGCAAAGCTAATCTTTCCTCTTTTTCCAAATTTGTGTAGGGTAGTGGAATAAATTTCAAAACTCTTTCCAGTTCATTTAGAACACTTTTCTCAAATATTCCAAAAACACACAAGAACACTCTGGACCCACCCCTGAGACCTATAGTAGCCTCTATAAATTCTAGCACAGAACCCCTCTCGAAGTACTTAGATACCTTCCTATGCCCTCTAACCACCACGTATGCCTCGTACATCAAGGACACGGGGCACATGATTAAAGTTCTTGAAAACTCCCCATTCAATAATGTCACCCAACTGCTAGTGACATGTGATATAGAATCCCTATATACGAACATTCCTCAAGACAAAGCATTGGAATCTGTTGCAGCACTCTTAGCAAGAACACCAGGATCCAGACCTGACACCTTCATTTCGGAATGTTTAAGAATGGTCCTACAAAACAACTTTTTTGAATTCGGAGATGAAGTATACCATCAAGTCAAAGGTTTAAGTATGGGGGCCTCTTGTGCCCCCAGTATTTCTAACATCTATATGGGAGAATTTGAACGCAAGAACATCTATAATGAAATCGCGCCGTTCTTTGAGAACATCAGTAGCTGGCACAGATTTATAGATGACGTGTTTTTTATCTGGTCAGGGACAGAAGACCGTTTAAAGGAATTCATGGAATGGCTTAATTTAGCCGACAAAAATCTGAAATTTACACATAACTTCTCCCCTGACCAAGTGGAATTCCTGGATATATGGGTACGACATACAGATGGCAAACTGACAGTCGATTTATATCGTAAACCCACAGCCAAAAACACCATCCTGGAACATGGCAGTTACCATCCTAACTGCCAAAAAGACTCTATCCCGTTTGGGGAATTCTTACGAATAAAAAGAAACTGCACATCTATGAAGGACTTCATGACACATGCCAACCAACTAACGGAACGGTTACTGGCAAGAGGATACCCCAAACGTCTCATACGTAGCTCTATGAAAAGAGCGAAATATTACAACAGAGATGTCCTTTTAAATCCAATTCCGAAATCCCAGGACCAAAAACTTGTTTGCATTCTAAATCACTCTACCATCAACAATAAAATAAGGAAGGTGATCCACAACAATTGGAAGATATTGAACACAAACGAACAAGAAAGCAGACTAAGTAAACCTATCTTAGCATTCAGAAGAAACCAAAATCTCCGTGACAAGCTGGTACACAGCAGGTGGAAAAGCAAAGAAAGAAATAAACAGAAAACCATGGACGGAAATCGTTTGCCAAAAGGTAATCACAGATGTGGCAACTGCCACGCATGTGACCAGGTAATCCCCGGTGAGAAATGGACTTATGGACACAAGCAGGGAAATCTAAAAGAAATGACTAATTGCAGTACCAAAAATGTCATATACCTGATCATATGTCCGTGTGACATAGGATATATAGGGGAAACATCTAGAGAATTCCGCACTAGACTCTCGGAACATAAATCAGCAATTAGAACGCAAAAACCAATGCCCCCATGGTGTCCCATTTTGCCCAGTATGACCATAATGAAAAAGACCTACGATGGCAAATTCTGGAACATGTTCACACACCGCCAGGCAAAGACCCATCAATTTTTCGCAAAAAACGCGAAACTTTTTGGATCCATTATCTGGACACAGTCCGTTTTGGGCACAATGAAGAAATCTCGTGGATAGTAACACTTCAATAATATGGCTACAACTGAAACTAACTACCTTGCCACCTTAAAACACCTTGCCTCAGCGCAATACCTACCTTATGTCACGATAGACTGCGAACCTTCACAAATAGGTGTTGCTTATAGTCTTATTTTAACCAAATACTGTTAAGTTTTGCCACAATACGGTACCATGTACCTAATTTCTGATCACCCTTTTCCATTCTAATATGGCCACCACAGTGCAAGTAAGTTCAGCCCAAGTCTGTTAACTATGTTTTACTTCAATACAAAGCATTAGTCCTACCTCTCTGTGAATGACCTCTCACCTGGTCCCAATTGCTGCACCACATTTAAATAATTTCCTATGCCCGCAACCCTTTCATGCAGGGATCACTCCCCAGAACCCCCGGTCGCGGCAACAGCACTTCAAGGAATAGGTAAGAGACGCTTTCGAACGCGCCCCGCTCGTGCGCTCAGCCGCATTAAGCTTATGTGAGCCACTCGTAATTCCAACCCATGCCGCATTACTCGCTATACTTAATCTAACTTCCTCGATAGGATCTTAGTAAATTTGGGCAGTGTCTAAATAGTTTTAGCGTACCAACTGACCGCTATTCCTATCACTTCTAGAGGCTGTAAACACGTGTATCTGAATATTTACCCACGTTGGGCTGAGTCCCTGGAAGCGCCGGTCACGAAATCGGACCGTTAGGAATCAGGTAAGATGAGCCACTCTCAACATTTAACCCAATCCCCCCCACAGGATACAAATATGCTGCCGTATCAATCTATCGCGCTGCAGCTACAGTCCATAGCTGTATTACCAACTCCTCTCCGTAAAAACGTAAACTACAGATCAGCTTTTAATCCATATGTAATTATCAAGATTCAAAAAACCTCGTAGCAGATAAACATTTTAGGTGTCTGTCGATAATGTAGTGCAAGTGTGAAAGCAGCTCCTGTTACCGCCGCGTGCTATAAAAACTGAGGTACAAAATCCTACTCCTGTCTATATTTTTTGTTATCTCTTCATACAGATAAAGGCGCTTTATACCAAACGTTCCATGTCTCCTTAATAAAAATATCGCGTAATACGAACGATCAGGTAATTAACCCACTACCTGGTGCAAACTCGTTTTTGAGCCCTGCCTCTTATGCGGCCAGTTCATCGACTATATTTTTTTTATTGGTATTTACACAGCTACTACCCCCCGACATACAGAAGTCCCCCGGGTGGCTCCAAAACTAAGAAAACTTAAGGGAGCGCGCCTTGGACACTGAGGTAATTTAATACCAACCCCATTGTCATCTACAATACAGCCTCTCAATAAATAAAAAGCTACAGAAATCCTTTTGTATCTTTTAGCACATGCCTCAAAGAGACCGGCAAGAACCTCACCTAAAACACGCCTAGACTCACCATATCATAGGTAAAGTTCTTTTATGTTAACCCAAGATAACAGTACTCCAAAACATCTTTTAAGCACTGCATGCACCTGGCACTTTCAATGTTAACACTCTGGGTGAACCTGATCTAATGGGTATATTTGGTGACTTTACCTCTCATCTCCTCATCATGTGGACTCACAACTCCTATGGTCTTTCTTATCTCTAGTCAGAAAGATGCTTTGTTAGCTATGAGCATTTATTAAATTTTAAAACTTGTAAAGAAGATATGTATATAAATGATGCCATTGATTAAGACTGTGATATAAAAAAGCAAAAGAAATTCTGATACTTAAAAATCTTTTTGTACTCTCTGTCTTTCAGAACCTTGTATCATGCTCTCTTATTTTTAAGATTTTATATTATATACTTGTATATTCGTTGTCCTTGGCCCTGAGGAAGGTGACATTCACCGAAACGTACGTCGGCCCAACATCTACTGTCCAGGATACGAACTGGTTAACTACATCATAACTAGTAGAACCACACCATCTAGGTTCCTATACGTACCCCATTAAGTACACCTTAGAGCTACCATCTGTGTTAGTCTAATATTTTGTATAATTTTGTTTATGTGTTCATGTTGTTAGGTATGTTCCTTTTTTCTCTTATGAAAATGTATGACTGATGTATGAGTCTGTGTTCTAGATCATTAGGATTAATTGCTATTAGAGGGCACTTTTGAATGATAAGATTACCACTAAAATATGTATGTAAAAATGTTGATTTTCACAGTGACAATGAAACGTACCTTTGCACAAATGTCTCTTAAAAAATTTAAAAAATGAAAAAATAGTTCAAAGTTTCTCTCTTTGGCATCTTTTTCACTAATTTTTATGATACACTCAATGTTAAAAGAAATATAGGTCCCTGCAGAGGCTTTGTCTCTTTTCTGCTTGGTTTGTCTCCCCCCTCTGGGCCTTAAAGTATTTGGGAGAACTCTCTCTTCTCATATCTCATGTCGTAGTAAACCTTTGCCAGTCTCTTTTTGGGAATTAATGGGCAAGCGGATGAAGGATCGGACCCGAGTGTCGATAGTCCTAGACCCTCCAGCTCAGTTTTAATAAATTTAAGCCATTTAATTTTCCCTGCGTTAGGCATGGCAAGCAACTCCTGAAGCCCCTGCCTATAGCTAATCAGTTCTGGGACTGCCCACAGCCTACGCCAATAGACCAAGGGACGCAGTGCCAGTTCTTCACCAAGAGGTCGCAACCCTAGATCTAACCTTAATGGAACAAGGGGCGTGCTGGGCGGAAGTGCTACCACCCGCCTAATGAACTTGTTCACCTCTCTCACCAGGTCTGGAGAAGCTACATGCCCCCAGAGCTCGCAACCATAGATGGCAGCCCCCCTTGCCTGTGCCCTGTAGATCTGGAGGGGTGGGCCCACGGGTTTGATGGATGACCTGTTTTTTCCCATAAGCTTCATGACCCCTCCCAAGTATTGGGCCAATTTGAGTAGTGCTTTCTCTTGGTGTGTGCACCAGGTCATATTCTCATTTAACATGACTCCAAGGTACTCAAAGGTTCGCACCCTTTCGAGTCTACTTTGCCCGATGGTGGGGCTAGATCGTAGTTTTGGTGGGGGATTAAAAACCATAAATTTGGTCTTTAGGGTGTTGATTTCTAAACCGTGTTCCCCACAAAAATCCACAAAGCCGTTTAGAACGCGCTGAATCCCCATTGGGGACTTTGAAAGCAGCAGGGTGTCATCAGCGAACATAATCGCCGGCACCCTGCTGCCTGCCAAATTGGGAGCGTCTGAGTTGACGACCCCATTCAGGTGGGAGATTACCCCGTTGACGTAGAGGCAGAACAGGGTCGGTGCGAGCACACAACCTTGCCTTACCCCCCTGTCAACGGGGAACTGGTTCGACAGCGCCCCCTCCTTGCCACACCTCACCTGAGCAAAGTTGGCAGTATGGAGACGGATAATCATCTCCAGCAAGCCCTTAGGGACCCCCAATTTGGCCAGCACCTCCCAGAGTTTTCTGCGGGGAACCAGGTCGAAGGCCGCCCTCAGGTCCATGAATACAGTGTAGAGGCTGCCACCCTCCAGCTGTACCGTTTTCCAGAAAATGAGGGCGAGCCGAAAGACCTGGTCTGTGGTGGAGACCTTCCTTCTGAACCCCGCCTGGAATGGACTCAAAATATCATATTCCAACATCCATTCCGACAAACGATCCAGAAGTAGCCTAGTGAAGAGCTTCTGGGAAACGTCTATCAGGCTTATTGGCCTGTAATTGGCTGGGAGCAGAGGCGAGCCCTTCTTAAATATAGGGACTATCTCTGCCCCCAGCCAAGTTGGGGGGATCGTCATGCCGTTCAGAATTGCATTGAACAGCACCCTCAGATACGGGGCCCAGATCTTAACTTCATGCCTGTAGAGGTCGCCCGGGAGCTTGTCTAGGCCTGGCGCCTTTTCAGCAGCGAGGCCCAAAATTGCCATAGTGAGTTCTTCCAGAGTGAACCCATCCATCGGGGATATGCTTTCAGGGGGTTGGGCCATTGCTGGTTCGGGTAAGTTCCCCAATTGATCCAGATCGGGCGCGCTATACAAAGTTTTAAAGTAGTCCTCCCACACAGCGGATGCAATATTTGCATCTACTGCCGCTATAGGTTCAGCTGAACCGTGTTTGACGATGTGCCAGAATTTCCGGGCATCTCGAAGTGCAAGGGCAGCCGACATTTCAGACCAGTTGTCCTGGTCCCATTCTATTTTAGCGTTGCGGAGGATAGACTTATAGGCCAGCCGCTTTTCCCTAATCTTGCTAGGGGTTTCCCGGATTTTGAGGGACTCCAAAAGGTCGGCCTTTGCTCTCCAGCAAGAAGCATTGAACCATGAGGCTCTTCTCCCCTTGGCCTTTTTCGTCCAGGCCACATGGTTCAGTACTTCTGCTAGGTTAGAACAAAGCTCAGAGTGAATATCCCCAAGCACGGTAAGCTTATCGGGGGTGGGTGACTGAGGGATGAGATCCACAACTTTTTCAAGGGCAGGAACCACAGCCGCATATAGCCTCTGGATGTTTTTAGGGTTCTCCACTAGTCTTGGCCATCTAATTCTAAGTCTATTGCTAGTTGCAACTAGACCAACAGGAAATGCTGAATTTTCATCTGTGATAGCCGTGGGCATTCCCTGGACAGCGAACCTCAGCGACAATACATTGTGGTCACTGTCAGTCCTTGTGACTATAGTGAAGTCCCTCACTTTGGCCCAATCGTTCGTTGAGACCAGGATATAATCTATCCGTGACTCGTGCCCTGGTCTATTGAAGGTGGGCTGGGGTGGGATATCTCCCTTGAGCCGCCCGTTACAAGCCCTCAATGAGTGGGATAAGGTGAAAGATGTTATTTGGGTGGCTAGGGGTGACCATGATTTTACTGGTGGGCCCGGCCAGGTGGGTATCTCCCAGAGATCATCCTATTCGCTAATTACCCCTTCCAAATGATCCGGGAGGGGCTCGTACTGGATGTTAAAATCCCCCCAACTATAAGTGATGGGCAGAGGGTGGCAGAGTCGAGAAACAAAGCTAAGTCTTCAATTGTCCCCGAAGTGCCCGTTATCCCAACCAGTCTAGAGTATACATTTATTAATGCTACACTCGCACCAGATGCCCAGTCCAGAACAACACACTGAAAGTCCGGTGAGTTAGTTTCGAGGTTTCTCTCCCTGCATCCTAGGTGGGAACCTACCCAAATCAACAAGCCACCAGACGGTCGACCCTTCCCACCCCATTTTGCCGCAATCTCAAAGGAAGCGTACCCTGTGCGGGACTGTTCTCTGGCCCACGTTTCCTGGAACAGACATATGTCATATTCCTCAATAAATTCCACCCAGTCTGAGGAATCTAGTTTATTGGCCAACCCGGCAACGTTCCAGGAAAGTATCGAAACTATACCGGGAGCCCCCGCCTTATCAATAGTATTAAAACCCAGGGAACACCTGCTTGTCCTACACTGGCTGTACTTGGGACAGGACAATCCCTCTATTGCCAGCGAACATGTTACATACGGCGCCTCAGGAAGGGGGTTATCCTTGTTATTTTGGCCAACTAGAACTGAGTTGGTAATAACATCTTTAGTGAGCTCAGTGAGTGTGCCCCCCGCGCAATGTTCAACATCCTCCCCCTCTATGTGCCTAGTCTCACCCGTGATTTGGTTGCAGTCTCCAGGGAGATATTGTGATGGTGGTGAAGCAGAGCGCGGTGAAGAGTAAAACAGGGAACAGTGTGAGTCTGCCAAGGACGGTGTATCGGTAACCCTGTGTGATAGTAGTGGAGCAGAGCGCGGTGAAGGGTAAGACGGAGAACAGTGTAAGTCTGCCAAGGACGGTGTATCGGCGACCCTGTGGGAAAGTCAATCCACATCCTCAAGACATCCAAATCTGTTGTGGGTGGGTGCCCCATTCCACCCCCCATGTGTGTCTTGCCAGTAGTTGGGTAGCCCACCCTGTACACAGTTTCTCACCGGAATCCTGTTCCAGTTTACCCCAGTATTGGAGTGAAAGCGCGGGGGATAAAAGTAAGTTAGTGGTCTAGTTGCTATGGGCGAATTTGCTCCATGAATGAAAGGTGTGCAGTGTTGGGGTCTTCAAAAGAGACAATAACACAATCACCTGTGATAGACTTGTGCGAGGTGCCTATCCAAGGGACCCGTCGCACCATAAGAATTTTACTTCTCAGGTGATTGGGTAATGGCCTGTTTACATTGAGCCAATGGATTACCTTGTTTCTTAATGATCCAAAGTCCTCCTGCTGTTGGTATGGAATTTCCGGCACCCCCGTAAGCACAACTACATACGGTCTTACGTCTGGGGGAAGATCAACATAACCCCTATAGTGATTTTTAAAAGATTTTTGTCTCTGTGGGGTAGAGTGGTAAGTGTTACGATCTTTAGCCCTCGAGACTGCCATGACTTTCGGAGCTGGTGCAGATTGAGCCGGCAACTCATTTGCGCTTTCCACTACTCTATTGACGGAAGTGCTTGTAGTGACCTTATGCCGAGGTTTCGGAATGGGTTTGACCACCGGAGCTACTGATGAAATAGCAACAGGTACTGATGGGATGTGAGTCGCACCAGGTGGGCTAGTTGGTTTGTTGACAGGTATGGTCAGGGAGGCTAGATTTAGAATACTTTTTTCTGTCTCGAGGAGCTGGGTTTCTATTCGAGAGAGTCTAACTTCCAGGGGGGTTAGGAGTTTTTTTAACGTTTCCCACACAATCGTTAAAAATTCCACATCCTTTCCTTCTATCGTGCAGAGTGGTACTCCACCATTCTCACTTTCAATTACAAGATTCTCATATTCCCCCACCGATTTTGCTGGACTAAGGTGGTTACTGAGGGGCAGCTATTTACCATGGGAAGGAGTGAGTGGGATGGCTGAGCTAATACTTGGGAGGGTAACTGAGCCTTTGCAACCTTAGCCTTTTTCCTAGAGTAGGCAGTGGTATTGTTACGCTTTCGTTTATGAATGGAACCCTTTAGGTGGGTAGGGGAAATCCTCCCGCTCATAACCTTACGCTTAACAGTCGGTAGCGTCTCCAAGGGGGCCCCCCTCAACCCCAGCCACCCCACCCAATGATGGACTAAGGATGGGGGGGGGGGGGATGCACGTGGAGACCCCACCTTCGATGCTGGGGCTGGAAGGGGTGCGACTGGTGGATGGTGGATGACTGCCTGCGTTAAAATAAGAGCTGGCCCATTGGGCGGTCCGGTGTTTTGGCAAGGGCAATGTGACCTAAAGATGATTTTTTGGCCATGGCCAACTCCTGGGATAGCCTTCTAGCTGCATCGAGTTCAATGGAGACCCTATGCTGCATTTTACTGATCTCCATGTCTATGGCGGTATTGGTTCTGGTGATAAAGTCATCAAGTGTTCCATTTTGCAACTTCCCTTTGGTTGCCCTGCTTCTGTACTCACGTGTGGACATAGCACCTTATCTACAGCGAGCACAGCTCACAGGTAAGATTGCAATGACAAGAATGGGGCCAAGGGGTATAGCCCGGCCCGGACTCTACCGTACTCGAACGGCCTCAAACGGCCCGCTCTTTGCCCGGTCTTCGCCCGCGCGCGTCCTGCGATGCGCGTCACCCAGCTCACAGATATTGCTAGTGAAGGGGGCGTGGCGCCCTGGGGGCGGGGCGGGATGGAGGGGGAAGAGTCCCAGGTGCGGCTCCAGAAACGCCGCAGGCTCTCCTGGGACTCGCAGTCCCACTCGGTTGCAGCGCCCGGTGTAAAAGCCCCAGCAGGATAGCACAGTCCAGGCGACCCAGGGAAAGCAGGAACAAGAAGTCAGCCTCTAGCCACGCGACTTCGAGCGGCTCCCGCGGAGCGGGGGCCGCGAGTCGTGGCTTTCAACGCCCTGGGGGCGGGGGGCGGGGTGGAGTGGGAAGAGTCCCAGGTGCGGCTCCAGGAATGCCGCAGGCTCTCCTGGGACTCGCAGTCCCACTCGGTTGCAGCGCCCGGTGGTAAAAGCCCCAGCAGGATAGCACAGTCCAGGCGACCCAGGGAAAGCAGGAACAACAAGTCAGCCTCTAGCCACGCGACTTCGAGCGGCTCCCACGGAGCAGGGGCCGCGAGTCGTGGCTTTCAACGCCCAGGGGGCGGGGGCAGGGGTGGAGTGGGAAGAGTCCCAGGTGCGGCTCCAGGAACTCCGCAGGCTCTCCTGGGACTCGCAGTCCCACTCGGTTACAGCGCCCGGTGGTAAAAGCCCCAGCAGGATAGCACAGTCCGGGCGACCCCGGGAAAGCAGGAACAACAAGTCAGCCTCTAGCCACGCGACTTCGAGCGGCTCCCGCGGAGCGGGGGCCGCGAGTCGTGGCTTTCAACGCCCTGGGGGCGGGGGGTGGGGTGGAGTGGGTAGAGTCCCAGGTGCGGCTCCAGGAACGCCGCAGGCTCTCCTGGGACTCGCAGTCCCACTCGGTTGCAGCGCCCGGTGGTAAAAGCCCCAGCAGGATAGCACAGTCCAGGCGACCCAGGGAAAGCAGGAACAACAAGTCAGCCTCTAGCCACCCGACTTCGAGCGGCTCCCGCGGAGCGGGGGCCGCGAGTCGTGGCTTTCAACGCCCTGGGGGCGGGGGACGGGGTGGAGTGGGAAGAGTCCCAGGTGCGGCTCCAGGAACGCCGCAGGCTCTCCTGGGACTCGCAGTCCCACTCGTTACAGCGCCCGGTGGTAAAAGCCCCAGCAGGATAGCACAGTCCAGGCGATCCAGGGAAAGCATGAACAACAAGTCAGCCTCTAGCCACGCGACTTCGAGCGGCACCCGCGGAGCGGGGGGCGCGAGTCGTGGCTTTCAACGCCCTGGGGGCGGGGGCGGGGTGGAGTGGGAAGGGTCCCAGGTGCGGCTCCAGGAACTCCGCAGGCTCTCCTGGGACTCGCAGTCCCACTCGGTTGCAGCGCCCGGTGGTAAAAGCCCCAGCAGGATAGCACAGTCCAGGCGACCCCAGGAAAGCAGGAACAACAAGTCAGCCTCTAGCCACGCGACTTCGAGCGGCACATAACAATACTCTTCAGAAAAATACAGCAAGTCGCACAATTACACTGGTGCCCTAGGGGCACGACAAACCATATACTAAGTAAATGGGTTAAATAGAACGATAAAAGAAATTAATATGCCCACGGGACGCGTGTGCAGTGCTAGAACACACACGCGGGTTTCAATGCAAAGTTAATGGGCACGAACAATTTACAAAATAGGTAAGTAAGGACAGTTCCGACTGGTTGAGACCAACTACAGGATACCTGGACACTAGGAGAGTCAATCTACCTATGAGCACCAAAATGCTCTCATTACCTCACCCACAGGCTGCGGGTGCATAGGTGTGAAAGTGTGTCGGGTTTCCTCGTTGAAGTCAATGGAGCCTTGAAGACAAGATGCTGCAGACGACCAGGAGGAAGATGTCTGGAGTGATCCAAGGGCGGATCGAAGAAGATGGAGACCTGAAAGCAGAGGAGACAGTGTTCAAAGTCACTAGCCAGTGACCGGAGTGGAACCAGGAAAGAACCAGATGATGTTGTTGCGATCAGGTGAAGAGGTGACGCTCGACTCTGCTGCCACGTGAACCAGGAGGCATCGTCGTGAGGTAATATGAATTTTTATGGTCAATTGTGTCCCCTAACTTAGACCCCAACGGCTCCATGTATGTGCTTCAAGTACATGTATGTTCCCTCCACAGCCAGCTATGAAGACGCAAATACATTTGCGTCCAACGTTAACATGTCCTCTTTCAGATCCACCATGAATGGGTCGAATATTCAGTTCCTAAGTATGCCGTGCCACCGTCTTTACATGGTGCACTTTCACGTTCTTCTGGCTCTGGCGAGTTAGGCCCTGATTCCTGCCATCGAGCCCTTTCTGCCTTCTGTCTCTGAAAGCTGCAGCCTGGCGCTTCCATGACCCTTGCCTTACTCCCTGTGCGGCGAGCGGTGCCTGGCTCGGCCTGCTTGCCTGCCAAGACTGTATTTTGCCTTCAAGTTATCTGCTCCGCTCCTCGAAAATACATTCCTGTCTAGTGTATTTAGGAAAACATCTCCCTAGCTGCAGAGCAAAGGGCCCGGCCTTTCTGTCTCCGTGCAAGTAATTCATTGCTCCTGTTACCATGGTAGGCCCATGGCCCCTCGCATCTCACGTAGACACATATGCACGCACTAGCAGTCAGTATAGAATAGCCTTTGCCCGAGAGACCTTTTCTTCTAGATAATACAGTTCCTCAAACACCAGATATTAGATTTGATTTGGGTTTAGGTTGTTCTGACACGCCAGACTTCTGTCTCCCCGTATAGTGCAAATGTCAAGTCCCCTTCACCCTCCAGTTCCACGTCAATCACACGTCATGCTGCTGCGCGCGCATCTCTGTCATATACTTCTGCTGACTCTGCAGGATTCCTCTATGGATCCACCCACTTGTGCCACCTTTATGTGACGTTTCTAGCACACACCTCCGTGTACGCCCTGGTGCACGCCTTCTGTTACGTACATGTGTTCTTATCTCTCTTCTCTCAGCTGTTACGCCTTCTGTACCCATCACCATTGAAATGCATTTACTATATATATGGTATTCTGTTAATAAAGTATTGTCTATCCCTTCCTGAACCTTCGTGGTGATGGAACATGATACCTGGTTCGAACCAATTCCTTTTTAAGGAATAAAACCCTTATAAACTCAAATGCCACGGACTCTGCCTCTCATTTTTGATTGAAAGACTTATTCTTATTGAACTTTACCGCATAGAAATTCCGCATAGGTAAATATATTTTTACCACATAATTGGCGCCCGAATAGGAACCCCTCCCCCACCTTACGCGCCGGCGGTGCGTTGCAGGCCTGGTCCCCTGCCACAGCCGTGACGGACAACTACGCGTACCCGCAGGATTTCCTGTATCTCCCTCAGGCCAACAGAGGTGACTGAGGCTGCGATCGACACCCAGACGAGGCGGTGAGGAGTGCGGAGGATCCCGACCAGAGCCCAGCCGAGAGAGCAAGGTCCGAGGTGTTCAGAGGCCCACCAGTTCCGAAGTTCCGAAGTACCTAAAAGTCCAGAATCGAGGTCGAGTCGAGTCCAGTCCGGTCCAGTCCAGTGTCGAGTTTCCGAGGCCTTCCGTTCCGTGCTTCCCGGTGAGTACCGTTGCTGGGGACGCATCTAGATGGGTGCATTAATTTGTGTCCGGTCAAGACGAGTTTGGGTACACAGACCCGGTCTGCACTGTTTAGCAGTGTATCTGTACTGTTTAGCAGTATATTAAGTTATTGTTCGTTTTCAGAAATGTTTTAATGTGTTTTTATGTCGTGGTATGAGTGATTGTTTGATTTTCATCACTGTGTTTATTGTATTAGTGGTGTCCAAATCCGAGTAAGTATCACGTATCAAGTATCACGGCTAAAAATGCCGCTGTTTTCGAAATTGAAACAGATAGGAACTAGAAAAGGGATACTCGAGGAAGCTGTTCCCATCCCACCCAGGGACACTCCAGGGTATTTTATGTACCACAAACACGGCTTAGACGCTGTATTATATCTCGACTTGTGGGTGGATTACACCAAGGATTTAGCAGAGAATCAGAGATGGCCCGTTACAGGGACATGGGATGCCGAGTGCATCATGAGAGTAGAAGAAGCATTATGGAAAAAGAAAGCCAGACAGTCACAGAAAGATGCCATTGAACTATGGCGTAAAGAATCACACAGACGGACAGAGAAAGCACTCAGAAAGGTAGAGAAAAGTAGAGAGGATTCTGAAAAGGCCAAAGAAAAAGAACTACTAGAAGAAGGGGAACGAGTTAGAATGGAACAACACGACAGAAAAAGTAACGCACTTATGACAGGATTGTATCCAGTCCTGGCCGAGGGCCTGCCCAAGGCAACCCCGGAAACACCGAAAAATCTGCCCCCTCCATTGGTTCCGACTAAATTACGTCACACGACCGCAGCAGACATTTTTATTTCATCCTACTTGGATGATGTAGCTCCCGCATATGCTAGTATGCCTGCCCGTGTGCCACCTGCTGACGGTAACCCGCCCCCTGATCTTCAGCCCCCAGGTCCGCAACAGCAAACCCCTCCCGGTCTGCTTCCTCCACCATTACCTGCACCCCCTATTAATCCGCATAATCCGCATAATCCTTTTGGGCCTGGTGCGGTTCCAGCCCCAACTCAGTTACAGCAGGCACCAACCTTACAGCCAGGTTATGGTCAAGCCTCCGCTTCAGGAGGTGCTACTGGAGGTTATCAAACACCCCCACCGTTACACCGAGTGACAATGAGAGATTTAGCAAAGGCCCGGACACCTAAGGGTGCACCGGCAGAACAGCTTAGAAGAGAACTTACAGATTGTAGATATGACCCAGTGCCCGGTACAACAGGACCCATGTTGCTAGCGTCCCTACGTTTGCGACGAGTTACAGATTATCTAATGTTACTACCAGGTATGCCAGAACATCTAGACAAATTGTATTATTTTATTAGAACAGGAGAAGGAATGGAGTGTATTGCCGAAGCCATGTCACGTCAGAAAGTAGAGAACAAAGGTTTACTAATGCGATTTATGGTTAATTGTTTAATAAGAGAACAAGATCAGGCAGGTTTTCCGCAAAATGAAATGGATAGACTGCATAGATGGAGCCAGAATATCGCGGATGGTAAACATGAGAAGGAGAACAGTGTACATGTTATGGTTAGAAAGATCCATAAGGAGATAATAGATATACATGCCCGGCGAGCCCCTGAAGAACATCTTGAATCAGACGGTCCGACTTCCTCACAGGAGGAGGATGATACAGAGAATCTAGCAGAAACTTCGCATCAGTCGGGCAAACAGATGATAGGATATGTAGGGAGAGGGAAATTTCCTAGACCGCATCCCTTTGACAGGCCCTTCGACAGACCCATTCGTAAACAAGAAACGTGTGAAAACCAGAAACATTACCTCTGTCCAATACCAGAAACATTCCACTCTGCTATGTCAAATCCGAAGACTCCTTGAACATTTATTTCATGCTACCGATAAAGTACTTCAAGAGCGGATGGGGTACCATGTACTCAATTCCATGGATGAACAAGAATTAGCCAGGTCAGCAGTACAATGGGCTGACAATTCCGATAAATATAATGATGACGCATTAGCACAAACATTTTTGAATCTTTCCCCAGACGAACAGCGACTAGCTGGTATGTACATGATACAGCATCTCCTCATTCTGTATAAAGGCCAACATTCTGATCCAGGTCCCTTGCCTGATGTACTAATAGAGTTACTCATGAATAAATGGAGAGGCCTGGGTACCGATTTAATTAAAGTAATTTTAGAACATCGACACAGATATAGTGCCTTCCTGAATCCACAGTTTGTTTCAGCTCCACCCCCAGAAAGAAAAATGTTTTACATAGACAGACAGAATCCCTTGCGAGAAGTACATCCAGTCAGGAATGATGATAACACCCTTACACGTGTGTATGTATACACGCCCATAACTAAAATAGAATTGTTAGAAATGAAGAAAATAGTGCCCAGTCATGATAAAGACCCTGCAGGTTTTCACCGTGAAATAAAAGACATGTTACTCATGGGTGATTATACCTATCCCGACATTATGAAAATATTGAAAGTACTATTGCCTGCCGGCATTTACAAGAAACTCAAAGAAAAAGAATGGGAAGTGGGAGACAGAAAGATTGATTGGGCTGCATTAGAAAATGAAGAAGAGACCCGAACCCCAGGATTGGGTCTTGGGGACAAAACTAAAGCATTACCAGGATTGTTAGTACAGGTCTTGCCACGATTATTAGCAACTAAAAAGGAGGACTGGGATGCTATCTCAGCCTGCAAACAGAAACCCGACGAAGACACTAGCGATTTTTATTCCCGATTTGAGAAATGTTTTATTATTAATAGTGGCCTGAAAGCAAGTAGCGAGTCATATCCACACCTTTTTGTATCCAAATTGGTTGAGAATTCTCTGCCCCAAGTTAAGAAACGTGTACTGAAAGTCGAGAGCACATGGCAAGCAAACACGCCTTCACAAATGTTACAAATGTTACAGTACCACCAGAACAGGATTAGAGAAGAACATGATCACGAACAAAGACGTATGAAAGCCACGAAAATGAAAATGCTAGTTGCTCAGTCAGTTCCAGCTGACGGTCAGAAAAGGGGTATGCCACAATCCAATAATTCAGCAGCTCCTGTTAAAGGGACATGCAACTATTGTAAACAGCCAGGCCACTATATAAACGAATGTGCAGTTTTGAAACATAATATAGCTACAGGTAAAACTAAAGAAAGACCACGTCAACCTAGACAAGACCAGGCCCAACAACACGTTCCACAGAATGTACAGCCTATGCATGCCCCTCTTATTGAGGTTCCTGTGGATCAAGAGGGTCCTTACGTGCATAGTCAAGTATTAGGAAAAGATAGAAAGTTTTTGATTGACACAGGGGCAAGCAGAACAACAATCAGTCACAACGAGGTTCCAGGGGCACCCCTCTCAGGCTCACAGAATGTTTCCCTTGGATTTTCAGGCAAACCTATTGTAAATGAAGTATCGAAACCAGTACCACTTTTAGTTGGTCCATTGTCTCGCACTACTGATTTATTGCTCACGAAATCATGTCCAGAAAACTTGTTAGGTATCAAAACACTGAAGGCTCTAGGAGCTGTGATTTGCTGTTCTCCGGAAGGAGTAAGATTGTTTTTGCGTGACTTTAAGGGTCACTATGTGTTGAGAGATATTGATCCCAGATTACAGAATGTTCCTGCACATTTGTGGGCACAAGGCCCCACTGATGTAGGTTGTATGCACATCACTCCATATCGTGTCACACTCAAGCCAGGAGTAATACTACCGCGAATCCGACAATACAAGTTACCTCCAGATGCTGTAGTGGCTTTGCTGAAAATCATTGACGAGCTTATTGCACAAGGAGTGGTTGTAGAAACCGACTCGAATCTATGTAATTCCCCTATCATTACAATTCTTAAACGTACTGATCCGAATGCACCTCCAGTTTATCGGTTAGTGATCGATTTACGAGAATTGAACAAATGCATTGTCCCACAATATCCCGTGGTCCCAGATATTTCGTCTCTATTGACTGCCATTGATTCCGAAGCAACGTTCTTTACTGTAATTGATCTGAAGAACGCCTTCTTTAGTGTCCCAATTGACCCAGAAAGCCAATATCTTTTCGGATTCTGTTTAAATGGCCGAAGCTTCAAATTTGCACGCGCACCTCAAGGATTCACAGAAAGCCCCAGCATCTATAGCCAAGCACTGAAAAGACAACTTGACAGTATTCATATGCCTGACAACACTGCCTTACTGCAGTATGTCGATGATCTATTGATCACCGCCCGAAGTGAACCAGAATGTGAACAAGCATCACTGACGGTTTTGCATTTCCTGGCTGACAAGGGACACAAGGTGTCTCCTTCGAAGCTGCAATTCTGTGTTCAGCAAGTGATATACCTTGGGCACTTGCTGTCCAAAGGGGGGAGACAGCTAACACCTGACCGTATCCAGTTAATTGTAAACATGTCACGACCCAAGACACAAAAGGAGGTACGAGCCTTTATAGGCCTCACTTCTTACTGTAGACAATGGATTCCTCAGTATGCATTTCTAGCGAAACCCCTCATACAGTTGACAACCCAGGAGGCAGCGACATCGACTGTCCTCCCTTGGACTCAGGAACATACACAAGCCTTTGATGACTTAAAGAAAGCCCTATGTCAAGCACCAGTTTTAGCGACACCATGTTACAGTAAGCCTTTTACACTTTTTGTCACAGAACGCGAAGGTACTGCATTGTCAGTACTTACCCAGGATCAAGCAGGCTCACACAAACCGTGTGCTTTTTTTTCTAGTACATTAGATCCAGTAGCCCAGGCTCTGCCTGCGTGCTTAAAATCAGTCGCAGCAACAGCTCTAGCAATCAGACAAAGTGATTCCATAGTGTTAGGACACCAATTGACAGTACAAGTTCCACATTCCGTGGAAGTTCTTTTAAACCGAACACAGACCCAGCACTTGACTATAGCAAGATTGACAGGTTACGAATTGACATTGTTTCAGCCACACATAGAAATCAGACGTTGCAAAACATTGAACCCTGCTACACTTCTGCCATTAAGTGAGACAGACCCTTTGGCACATGATTGTATTGAAGTCATTACTATTACGACGAAACCCAGACAAGACTTGACAGATACTGCATTACCAGATCCAGACCTGACACTTTATGTGGATGGTTCATGTATGAGAACAAGTACAGGAGAGTTAGTGGCCGCATACGCAGTCACGACCGAAACTGAAGTCATAGAAACAAATTGTATTGACATTCTGTCAGCCCTAGCAGCAGAGCTCACCGCTCTGACTCAAGCTTGTATTCGAGCAAAGAACAAGAGAGTTAACATATACACAGATTCACGTTATGCTTTCGGAGTCGTACACGACTTCGGTGTACTCTGGCGAGAGAGAGTTTTTTTGACCTCTCACGGAGCCAAAATCCAGCACGGTCCCCTCATTCAAGCTCTGTTAGACGCAATACATTTGCCTACAGCGATATCCATCATGAAGTGCAAGGCACATACGAAAGTCACAGATACCATTTCCCAGGGTAACGATCTGGCAGACCGAACAGCCAAGCATACAGCTCAGACTCAGACTCACGCAACTGACCTGACAAAGACAATAGTCCCGACACCGACACATTGCATGACAGTTAGGGATCCCGCCCTAGATGTAATTGACATACAGACACATGCTAAATCAAGAAATGGATTGAACTAGGAGGGATCCAGACAGAACAGGGATGGATGACGAAGGGGAAAGCCACATGGTTTCTCCCCGACTCTATGGTTCAAGTTATCATTAACACAGTACACAGTCCTGCACATTTAGGAGAAAAAGCCATGTTAGACAGTATTCAAAACCTTTGGTTCAATAAACATTTACGAGCAGCAGCCAAACAAAAAGTGCATACTTGCATGATTTGTTGTCAGTTCAACCCAGGTAAAAGCATTCCCGTAGAGCAAGGTGGATTTCATCCTCCCGATCACCCTTTTGAAGTCCTCCAGATGGATTATATCCAGATGGAACGTTGTCAAGGATTCAAATATGTCCTCGTAGTTGTATGTGCTCTTTCCCGTTGGACAGAAGCATATCCAGTCCCAGATTACACTGCTCCGACCACTGCCAAGCAGTTGGTACGTGAATTCTTCCCCAGGTATGGCTTGCCCCGTATCGTATACTCAGATAACGGTCAGCCATTCTCGTCCGAGCTCATGAAGCAGGTATCACTCCTGCTAGGTTATCAATGGAAGTTCCACTGTGTCCAACATCCCGAAGCAGCAGGTCTCGTAGAGAGACATAATCAGACCCTGAAAATTCGCCTTGCCAAGATCTGTAGAGAGAAAGGCGTTGACTGGATAGTAGCCTTACCAGTTGCACTCTTTTACATGAGAATGATCGCACATTCAAGAACAGGGCTATCCCCGTATGAGGTGGTCTTTGGTAGGCCACCGAATATGTGGGGGACGCCTCTGCCTCGTAAAATCACTGATGTTGACTGTACTATGTTGACAGATTACCTTGCCTCCTTGATGTCTGCACTACAATCTTGTCGTTCACAGGTAGCTGCAGCCTTTTCCGACAACACCGAGGTGAAGCCACACGCGATTGTTCCGGGGGACCTGGTGCTCGTGAGGAACTTTGACAGGAGGAGTCTGCTGGAGCCCCGTTGGCAAGCGCCGAAGCTCGTGTTATTGACAACAAGGACCGCGGTCAAGGTGGAGGGCCGCAAGGGCTGGCTTCACTCGAGTCATGTTAAAAAACATTATGGACTGCCTCCGAAACTAGACTCCCAGCCCTGCCCCTTTCCAGAGACTGATACAAAGCTTCCCCTGGTAGAGAAAACTCCTTCCCAGGAATTCCGCATGAAGTTGAGGTCTAGCAAGTCAGACAGTTTAATTGTTTAAGTCCTCCCCTAGGTGAATCGGTTAGACACGTTTCTGACATGTACCCCCTAGACCCCAATAGAGAGAGAGATAGACAGAAACAGATCAAGAAACATGAATATTGTAAATCTCTCCGTAGTCACTGCATAGTGACATTATTGATTATGTTTTTTCTGAGTCTTATGATTATTGCTGCAAGTATACTGCTTCACATGTACTTTCCTATTTTCAAGCGTGCACATTCTTCTTCAAATGTCACTGCCGAACATACTTTCAGTGACCTACCCCCACATGAGTTGTCTTACCGACTTGCGCTGCGCAACAATACATTCATCAGTATGTTACATCATTCCCATCAGACCAGCAATGCTACCAATTGTTGGATATGTGGCCGACTCCCTCCCTATCAGAAATACAAGGGAGTTCTGCCCCTCTTTCCGTACCCGTTCACACACAATGGTTCCTGTGGTGCATGGTTTAGTTTAATGAACTCTTTAGACTCTGATTCCGTAGTTTACCAGGGCAATTGGGTATGGGGAAATCTGAACACAGTTCTGCATAAAGTATGTTTCCCTGACAAGGAGGGTCTTCCCCAAAGGACAGGGACAGATCTAGAAAACGAAGTATATGGATTAGGTAATTTTACACTTAACCTCATGATACTGAATGTACAGTCCGAAGCCGAACCAGTCTTGCCCGCAATGTCAGTATTACCAGTCAGAGGTGAATTATGTGTCAAAAAGAATGGTTCAGTACACTTGGGTCATAGTAGATGTACTACTGTGATCAAATTCAGTGATAAAGGCAAGTCTACATTTAAAGCTTCCCGTCATTCCTATTTCATTTGTGGACATACAGCATATATACGCTTACCTCTAGAATGGGATGGTACTTGTTACATTGCATTCCTACTGCCACCTGTTTTCCTAGCCCCTCCTGATTATCATAGGGACTCCCATCTAGTACACATTAGACCACAGAGAGATCTCCCGATTGTCGACTACACTGAAACGGCATGGGAGCAGTATACAGATTTCAATAAAGGTTTCTTTCCCTATTTAGGTGCTGTCTTTAATAGTAAACTGATACGTAAATTAACCAGAACCCTCGAGGCAGTAGTGAATGAAACTACTTCCGCCCTAGGCAACTTAACAGAGGAGCAGTCTGCTATGCGGATTGTTGTTCTTCAAAATCGTCTTGTCCTTGACGTCATCCTGGCCGATAGGGGCGGAGCTTGTAGAGTCATCGGATCGAGTTGCTGTGTTTTCATTCCAGAAAACGCACCATCAGTATATAGAGCCATAACTCGTCTCCATAAGATTGCAAGTCAGATACACCAGAATCCAGGCACCTGGACTTGGTCCGGTTGGTTCTGGAGCGTGCTATCAGCCTGGGGATGGAAAGTCCTATCCTTCCTCGGAATAGCTCTTCTCATAGTGTTCAGTTGTTGCCTATGTTTACAATGTGGGTCAGCGATCTGTGGCTTGTGCGCCACATGTATTCCCCATTCAAGTCCGCGTTCAAAATCCCGCCAGAAAAAGGAAAAGCAAATGATGTTATATGAACAAATTGATAGACTAATGAAGATCGATATATCATGAAGGGTCCGTAGGGGACAAGGAGGGAATGAGGTAATATGAATTTTTATGGTCAATTGTGTCCCCTAACTTAGACCCCAACGGCTCCATGTACGTGCTTCAAGTACATGTATGTTCCCTCCACAGCCAGCTATGAAGACGCAAATACATTTGCGTCCAACGTTAACATGTCCTCTTTCAGATCCACCATGAATGGGTCGAATATTCAGTTCCTAAGTATGCCGTGCCACCGTCTTTACATGGTGCACTTTCACGTTCTTCTGGCTCTGGCGAGTTAGGCCCTGATTCCTGCCATCGAGCCCTTTCTGCCTTCTGTCTCTGAAAGCTGCAGCCTGCCGCTTCCATGACCCTTGCCTTACTCCCTGTGCGGCGAGCGGTGCCTGGCTCGGCCTGCTTGCCTGCCAAGACTGTATTTTGCCTTCAAGTTATCTGCTCCGCTCCTCGAAAATACATTCCTGTCTAGTGTATTTAGGAAAACATCTCCCCAGCTGCAGAGCAAAGGGCCCGGCCTTTCTGTCTCCGTGCAAGTAATTCATTGCTCCTGTTACCATGGTAGGCCCATGGCCCCTTGCATCTCACGTAGACACATATGCACGCACTAGCAGTCAGTATAGAATAGCCTTTGCCCGAGAGACCTTTCCTTCTAGATAATACAGTTCCTCAAACACCAGATATTAGATGTGATTTGGGTTTAGGTTGTTCTGACACGCCAGACTTCTGTCTCCCCGTATAGTGCAAATGTCAAGTCCCCTTCACCCTCCAGTTCCACGTCAATCACACGTCATGCTGCTGCGCGCGCATCTCTGTCATATATTTCTGCTGACTCTGCAGGATTCCTCTATGGATCCACCCACTTGTGACACCTTTATGTGACGTTTCTAGCACACACCTCCGTGTACGCCCTGGTGCACGCCTTCTGTTACGTACATGTGTTCTTATCTCTCTTCTCTCAGCTGTTACGCCTTCTGTACCCATCACCATTGAAATGCATTTACTATATATATGGTATTCTGTTAATAAAGTATTGTCTATCCCTTCCTGAACCTTCGTGGTGATGGAACATGATACCTGGTTCGAACCAATTCCTTTTTAAGGAATAAAACCCTTATAAACTCAAATGCCACGGACTCTGCCTCTCATTTTTGATTGAGTTATTCTTATTGAACTTTACCGCTTAGAAATTCCGCATAGGTAAATATTATTTACCACAGTCGACGACCAGGATGGAGGCACTAGCTGTCCCACGCAGGCTCTCGCGGTCGGCGGTGTTGGTTCCAGGATCGGAGTCAACAGGCCTTGGCAAATGCAACCCACGCGGCAAGTAAAGATGGCGTCTGGTGCGGACCAGGAGGGTCCGGGGTACTTCTCCTTTGCAGGGAAGCAAGGGCCAGTCTGGAGCAACCAGACCAGCGGCGTAGTTTCAAGATTTTTTCGTCTAAGAGGCCACTAGCCAGCCGGCAAGTGTCCAGACAACACGTTGAGTAGCAAACAAGCAGAAGGGCCCCACGCAGATCTCATGGATGCTGGAGGGCTGGTCTTCGGTGCAGGAGCTGCTCGGGCTGCGGCTTCTCAATCCCCAAAGCACTCACTCGAGGGTGCCTCAGAGGTCGTGCTGGAAGCGAAGTGCAGTTTCTTCAAGATGGCCGGTCCCACGTGTTTTGTCGCACCCACGGATCTCAGCTGTGCTGCAGATGTGAGTTGAGGTCGGAGAGGTCTAGAAGTCCGGGTCTCGTCAAGCTCTGAAGTCTGGTTCCGCCAGGAAGGACGACAAAGTGAACCGCTAGGACGCTTGATGGTGCCTGCGGTTGCAGGGTGGTCACTCCTTCGGCCACAAGGGAGAATTCTTCAGTCTTCTGTGGAGCAGAACGTCGAAGTCCAGAGTTTCTTCTTTGTAGAAATGTTCAGGATAATCTAATTTGGAATGGGACCAGCTCCTACCTTTATCCTGCTAAAGGGGGCTGTACTAGCGACTAGGTCCCTCCCATGGGTTGGACCAGGAAGGGGGGTGGTTACACCCCCTATCTTTTGTCAGGTTTCGCGCCAGAGCTGGGGCTGGAGTGCCCCAGCGACTGGTTTGAACCGGAGTATGCACAGGGACACCTTGTGTGCCCCAGGCTTGTCTCATTCCTTTCAGCCCTGCCTATCTGGATACACAAAGTCCTGTCTGGGGTGGTGCTGGCACCTCCCCAGGAAGGAAACCCTTTGTCCAGGCCTCCCTTGTTGGAAGGACTCCCAGCAGCAGGAGGTCAGACTTGTGTCTGTGGCAGCAGCATCCATTTTGTGATGCTGAGGCTCTGGTTAACTTTAACTGGGGTTCTAGTTCTGTACATGTCGTGTCCCTCTAAAAGGGTGGAATGCTACCCCCGTTGCCAGAACTGGCGAGGGGGTAGTATTCCAAATCGTATGACACCTTACTCAACATGTTTTGATAATTCCAAACCAAAGTTAGCAATAACCACAAGGATTATAATGCACTTAGGAGTATATGGTATGGCACTATCATGGAAACAAGCTAGTCCTTTAGGGCCACTGAAGGGACCAGCGCAACTCAGGGGAAGGGACGCGTAGGGTCATTTCCAGCCTGCCAGGGGACACACGCCAGCGCTGCAAAGTTACCCGCCCGCCACACTCAGGAAGATAAAGCAAGAAGAAGGTGATGGGGAGAAAAGTAGGAAAGCACAACAGTGAAGAACAGTAAATCAACAATGGCCAACGGGCCATATTATTCTGTTCCCTTCACAGGGCATCTTACACCTAAGGGTTTGGATGAGCCCAGGGATGTCACTCCCTCAGGAACAATTGAGGGTAGGTTTGCAGTCCTCCTCAAGTTAGTCTAGCGGGAAAGCCTCAGCGTCACCCACCCTACAGACAAGGAACTGGGGTGCCAATCAAGATAGTGCAGTAACCGGCAAATCTAGTGAGAGGGGTGCATTTCAATAAGAGCATGCTTCACAATCCAGTGCAGGCGTATGTTTAGTCTGTCGTGGAATCGATGGGCGCGAGGCGGATTCTCCCCTAAACCCCTCAAGGGATCGTATGTGCGCAATGATATCCTGCTTGGCCTGCGAGGCAGACTGTTCATCCTTGGGCGGCGACGTCGGGGTTCAGTAGTCTAAGTTGGTTTGGCAGGCACCTGTTCCTGGGGGCGGGAAGGGCTGGCCGGCGGCGATGACGGCAGCCGAAGCAACTGTGCTGCCTCCGAATAGGACCGGAACAGTCTTCGCTTGGATTCCCATTGGAAGATGAGGACAAATGGATGCCCCCACTGGTAGGAGATGTCCATGCTCCGCAACTTCTCGGTCACAGGCTTAAAGGCACGGCGTTGTTGCAGGGTGTTGGGTGCCAAGTCTTGGCAGATCCGGATCTTATGCCCATCGTAGCGGAGATCTGGCTTAGCACACGCTGCCCTGAGGATAGCTTCTTTCTCTGTAAAAAAAAGTGGACTCTGGTTAAGATGTCCGGGAGGAGACCAGGCCTCCTCGCAGACCCAGACACCCGGTGGGCTCGATCCAAAGCCGGCGGAGAGGCGTCCTCATCCCCCTCAGACCTCGCGAAGGAGTTGCGCCACGTAAGTCATAATGTCCTTCCCCTCTGCGCCAAGAGGGACCCCTCGGATGCGGAGGTTATTCCGGCGGCTCAGGTTCTCCAAATCCTCCTGCTTGACTTGCAGTTCTATGTGTTGCTCCTCTAGTGCAGCCAGACGCTGCTACAGTTGTTCCTGGTCCTCCGTGCAGGCATCAAAAGTCTTTTGCAGGCCGTCCACCCGGTCTCCCAATTCGGTAACCTCTTTTCTAAGTTCTTGAACACACTAGTGAACCTCTGTGCACAGGGAGCCAATTTCCATCTTGAGTTCTGACATAAGGGAGGTCATAAATGCCTGGGTTACCGGCGTTGAGTCCCCCGCAGCCTGCGATGCCACCTCAGTGGGAGCCGACTTTCCCGCCTTGCCCCACATTGCCACCAGAGAGTTTTCTCTGGGGCCCTCTCTGCCTTGCCCCCTCTGGAACGCGTCATCGCCAGTCTCCAAGCGTCCCATTGGCAACCGGGCAGTGTGGTCCATGTGTGTTCGCCGCACTCTAAGAGGTCCTCCTCCCAAGTCGAGCTGCTATATTTCCTATATGGCAATGTACGAAACTGCTGCAGGGGGGTCCAAAGCGTAGGGTCCTCCACCCTGACCCTAATCCGCCAAGACGTAAGTTATATCCTGCGTAGGCCCATCCCCTCTCTGCCCTCTCTATAACAGTATCTGCTGGCTGGTCACTACAGGCGCTGAAAAGCCCTCAGCACCGGGCTGTGAACCTCTCTCGTAATAAGCAGATTTGAAGCTAGCAACACACTCGGACCAGCTGGGAAGTATCCATCACCCCTCTCTGTGACCAGCGCACTGTCTCCAGCGCCACCGCAGACCACCTTGTGCAACTCTTGTCTGCCAGCGCGTTGTCCCTTTGCGCCATGCCTCCTGCTATCTCCCAACCAGTCCAGGGTAGATCGTGAGTCCTCAAGGCCTAAAGGCGGGCGACCCAGTATGTCCAAGCCGCCCCTCTCCGATGTCACCAGCCGTGCCCCTGACCTCTGACATGCTGCAACGCAATTGTCCCGGCCTCCCCCTCCACCTCTCAAAACAGTGAGGTGTGGAGTTCAGGCTTCTGTAGTGTTAGGGCGGGCCGCCCAGTGCCTCCAGGCCGCCCTGATCAACAGACACAAAATGGTGGGACACCCACCTCGAGCCAGGTGTCCCCCAACCAGCAATCCTCCGGTTGCCGGTGAATAGCAGATTCCTGCTGCGTCTCTCTGCACCCCCCCAGGCAGTATCACGGGGGTAGAGGCTTTGTGCAGGGTACAGACTCCCCGGTTGTGGCAGCGCGCGGGGCCCGGGGTCTCAAGGCCGCCTGGTAGGAGAGTCTCAAGATGGCGGGGAAGCTTGCGTCTTGCCGTGCCACTCACCAGCAGTCCCCAGTCTTGGCCGCTCTGCACCTAGTCCCGAGAGACAGTGGGAGCCTTCAGCCCAGTCAGGATCAGCACTGCTAACGGCTTCCAGGCATGTGCCACAGGGGAAGTGCTGCCAGGCCGCTCAGTTGTTCCCAAACCAGCCCGATGCTGCCAGCCGAAGCGAATCCTCAGAGCGCCACCAGCCCGTCCGCCCCAGCCCCCACCAGCCGTTCAAGGGCAATAGCGCTGCTACGCCCGCCACCACTGCTCTGCTCAGCCCCTTATGCGCAGGGGCCCGGGGTGTCACCAGTCTACCGAGAGGGCTCCTCCAAAGGCCTCACAAGATGGTGGTCAGCTCTGTCCAGTCGCCAGTCCCCCGTTGCACTCACGGCCTCAGATCGCCGCCAGATAGTGCGCAGTCCCTCATTTGGCCTCCCTGGTCACCACGATCACCATCCTCTTCGGGGGCAGCAGCCACAGCTTCCAGGCGAGCGCCGCAGGGCAGGCCCCACCAGGCCGCCCACTCGTCTCCCGCCTCTGCGATCCCAGGTGCGGGCTACGCCGGCGGTAGCTGCAGAGATGTCTCCAATCCGACCACTGCTGCCTCCACCAGTCAACCAGAAGTCGCAGTGTCTCCACCCATCCCTGACTCACAGGGACCCTGAGTCGACGACAAAATGCAGGGTGGTCTCTGCCAGAGAATTCCCAAGATGGCGGGCCACTCCACCGGGCCTCTGACTCTCCCACGACTTTCTCTACAGGCCGCTGCCGGACAAGTGCAGCCCCTCTACAGGCGCCCCAGATCAAAGTGGTCAGCGTCCACCTCGAGGACAGCAATTACAGCACCTCAGCTCCGCTTTAATTGCCTATAATTGTAGTGGACCGCCGGAGCTCCCCAGAGACACGTCTCACTGCATCGCTGGCAAGACCACACCCCAAGGCTGTGGTCTTAACAGCGAAGAAAGAGGAGAATTCCTCTGACGAAATGAGAGATTTGGGGGATTCTTTCGGTGTTTTAGCCAGTTTGGTGTGTGACCAGTTCAAAAAGTTTAAGGGGTCTATTCTTGGCTTTGCCCAGTTCAGATCTGAAATATTCTTTTTTTGAATTGAGGATGTGCTTGTTGAAGGAGTTTCTCGCCTGGCGGAGAAGTTTAAGATGCGTTGCAGAGGGGTGTTGTCTCCAGTTTCTTTCACATTGCTGTAGGGACCTCCTCTCCATGTTGAGGGAACCAGTGAAACAGGGGTTCCGGTCTTTGACTTGTGTTCTTTTTAGCTTTAGAGGGGCAAGGTCATCCAGAATGATTGAGATGGTTGATGAGTAATGCTCATTTTGGTCTCTGACCGAGGTTATGTAGAAATGATCCAGTCAAGGATGGCCACTTTTGAGTGAGTTGGCTAAGAGCAGGCTTGGGTTAGGGCTTGGTTAGTTAGTAGGACTTTGATAGCATTGACGTGGGGATCTTTAGAGTCATTCCAGTGCAGGTTGAAATCACCCAGGAAAATCTCTTTAGCATTGGAGGAAATCTTAGTTGTGATGATTTCCAAGAGGTGATCGGTAAAGGAGTCGTTGGAGCCTGGAGGGTGGTAGAAGATGTGCAAGTTGCAGAGATGTAGTGAGCTGCTGCAGATGGAGAGTGCAAGGTATTCGCAGGAGTCAGTGGTGTCCACCAAGAGTTCTGTCCTCTTCTCAGGTACTGGGGAAGGATTTGGAGTCCTGTACTGTTTTTTCATAATGCCTCGCTATTAGAGGTCTCGTACTGGCCTGATAAGGCCTACTTTGGGGGACAAGCTCCAGACCAGTGTAGACCCTTGAGTGTGGGGGTCACTAGGATTGTTTGTATTCTGCCTTAGCCAGCACTAGTCCCCGGGGCACACACCCCATACTAATCTGCGGTCTCTGCCGCCCAAACAGGAAGGCTGACACCCAGCCTTAATGATAGTGCCATTATGGTCTCTATTTCTTTCCAACCACACTATCGCTACCATTATGGAGTACTATGATGATTATTCTGAGGAGGCTGACCCCCTCGCAGGCTTACCCTGGGGTGATGCCTTTTACGAGGCGGAGGATTCGTCTATCTACCAAGCAGCAGACCAAGCTATTTCCCCCTTGTAAAATAGACTGTCCCAGCAAATTAACCAGGCGTTTTTGTGCCTTGAGCAATGTTTACCGGCGGGGCCCTCCACTTCGGCCTCTTTGGCCCCTGATCCATCTGGCCCTCCGCCGGCAAAACGCTCCCGGCATCCCGTAGTAGATACTGCCGCTTACGCGCGCCTGCGTCAAGCGTTTGTGGCTAGTCAGAAGGCACCCACCACAGGGACCCCCCCACTCCACCTGATCCAGCCAACTGACCAAGATGCAGCTGGCGGCCCCGATTCCCCAGGCCCTTCAAGACCCTGGCTCCCCTCTCACTCTTCTTCCGCGCCTCAGCTTACTGTTGATATGTTAAATCCGAATGGCATATTCCACCCACTATCCTCGGAGTAGGCCCCGGCGGAAAAGGTTGCGGCATATTTGGCGGAACATATTCGCCGCCCTCTGGAAAAGGAGGCTCACAACTGTTTGCGGGCGGAGTATCCGCGCCCTTCACTAGAAGGGAAGGTGGCCATGACCCCGGAGATTGATACCCAAATGTCCAGCTTTCTCCAGAAATTCATTTGTGACCCAAAAAAGGGATTGACAGCTCCTGGAGGGCCTGCCAGGATAAGCTCTTGGACGCCTTGGGCCCAGCCACCAAAATCCTGGATTTGGCAGAGGAGGCCAAAGAATCTGGATCTATTATCTCCCCAGAGGCCCTTTCCAACTGGGCGCAGAGTGTGATTGTTTTTTTGGGAAAACCGAATTGTGCCCTCAATACAGAGCGCTGTAGGTCCCTTCTTATAAAGATAGATCCCAAGTTGGGGACCTAGCTGATTCCGAGGCCAGGGCAGTAGCACAAGGTGGATTGTTCGGAAAGCCTTTAGTGAAGGAACTTGGCAAATTCGTCAACACCTTCACGTCTTTAGACAGGGCCCAATTCACGATTAAAAAGGTTTTTCCCCCGTGTTTTTCGCAGGGCCGGCCGAGGCAGGGGCCGCTCGACCGATCGACAATATCACCAGGGCAACCAGGGCAATCAGAAAGGCTCCGGGTAATATCAGGACCAGTCCTGTTTCGGGAATTTCTACCCCACTCTAGGTCGACTTGGGAAAGGAAGAGGATTCCGTGGAGGTTCTTCCGCCTCTAACTCAGGTGAGCGTTCAACCTTCTTCCCTGTTAAGCATAGGGGGCGGCTGGCAAGTTGTTACCAGGCTTGGTTGTCTCTAACGCGGGATGCGTGGGTGCTTCAAACCATACAAGGGTTTCATATAGAGCTCATGGGATATCCGATTCAAAAGTCCAGACCCTGGCCCATCCAGTTTTCGGAACAGGACGCAGCCTTGATGGACGAGGAGGTTGCCTTCCTCCTCCGCAAAGGCGCGGTTTCCCTTTCTTCCATGCACCCCGGTTTTTTTTTAACCAATCTCTTCTTGGTGGACAAGACGGACGGGGGCAAACACCCAGTTATCAACCTCAGCGAGTTCAATGCATGGCTGGTGTATCGCCATTTCAAAATGGAGGGGGATTCACCTCCGAGATATTTTACGTCCTCAAGACTGGATGTTCAGCTTGGACCTCAAGGACGCATATTTTGTGATGCCGATCTTCGCTCATCACAGGCGTTTCCTTCAGTTCGCCTGGCGAGACCGCATCTTCGAGTTGACAGCCCTTCCGTTCAGCCTCTCCTCATCTCCCTGGTACTGTACCAAGGTCCTCAAGCCGGCAGTGGAGTTTCTACACGCTCAAGGAATCAGGATGATTGTTTACTTGGTTTGGGTGCCAGATGCAGGGATATGGCTACAGGAGGCTTGTGGTCTCCAGAAGAACAAACATTGCATATCAAGTGTTTAGAGCTCCTGGCAGGCTCCTTTGCAGTGCGTTGCTGGACGAGAGAGCCTGTAAGGTACTGGGTCCTTCTGAAGATGGACAATGTCTCCGCCGTCAGTTATGTGAATCTCCTCGGAGGTACACGATCGAAGGTCCCGTCAGACCTGGCAGCGAGCTTTTGGCAATATTGCCTGGACAGTCAGATCTCTGTCACGGCGGAGTATCTGCCGGGCAGAGACAACTCAGAAGCAGATTTCCAATCCCATCACTTCCGGGATTCCAGTCTTTTGAAACTGGACCAATCAGTCTTTGCACGGCTGAGCAATCATTGGGGTCCTTTTTCGGTGGACCTGTTTGCCTCCAGGCTCGATCACCAGACCCCTCGATTTTTCAGTTGGAAACCGGATCCCTTGGAGATTGCCACGGTTGCCTTCCTGCAGGACTGGAGTCTGGAGCAGGGATATGCGTTGCCTCCTTTAGCAATGATCACGCGGACTTCGGCGCGAGTCCGAAGACAGGAGGCGGACCTGGTGTTGGTCACCGCTCTGTGGAGGTCTCAACTCAGATTTCCAGTTCTTCTGCAACTTTCTTGGGATTTTCCGATCCTACTCCCCCACTTTCCCACTCTCCTCACAAATCCAGACGGGCTTCCTCATCCTCTGGTGGAGACGGGATCGCTATTTCTCATGGCGCGGCGGATTTCTGTGGCCGTTGGGAGGCCCCAGGTCTTTCGGAAGCAGACGAGAGCCTCATTTCCAAGGCTTGGGCAGGCAGTACCTTCAAGAGGTACAAATGGGCATGGGGAAGATGGACCCATTGGTGTGTGCGAAGGGGTTTCGATCCCCTGGACGCAGACGTTGTTCACATCGTGAATTGTTTAGTGCAGCTCGCTTCGCACGGGCTTGCACACCGCACCATCAGCACGTTCAGGTATGCCATCTCTACTGGTCATGTCCCAGTTCAAGGGTCCCCCGTTGGGGAACATCCTTCGGTTTGCAGGCTTCTGAGAGGTATTCGCCTGTCCTTACCTCTGGAACCGCGTTATTCAGCACTTTGGGACGTTAATCAGGTTCTTAATCAGTTTTTGTCCTGGCAGCCTAACAGGTTTCTTTCCAGGAAAGAACTCTCAGCGAACTTGCCATGCTTCTCGGTCTGGTTTCTTGCAGACGGGTTTCAGATGTCCGAGCGTAGGACTTATCCGGAAGCATGTTCACTCCAGAAGGTGTGACTTTCACTCTTCTCAGGCGCACCAAATGCCATACTAGAGTGATCTCCTCCCCGGAGTTCCCGGATTCTCCTAAGTTGTGCATGGTGAGGCGTCTCAAAGCCTATGAGGAAATGACAGAAGACACGTTGGTGACACGTTTCTCAGTTGAAAACTTAAAAACGCTGGGAATCTGTCAGGCGATTTACTACTTTTGCTGTTGTTGGTCCGGGCATACCTGCCATCGCCGAAAATAGAAGGCTCATTGGGTAAGTAAGATGGGAAGGCGAGGGTCGGGTTTCATTCGCTAAGTTTTAAATCCAAAGCCGGAAGGTTCGAGTTATTGCTTGACGGTCTGACAGACGGGATATCGGAGGATAGGAATGCTTACCGAATATTGGGTTGTATGGGTTGATACCGCTTTTATTATTATCTATTATTTATTGATTGCAACAATGTGAAACTCGGGTGCTTGCATCATTGAGAATGGTGCTCTCACTCTCCTAGCATTCCACATTTTATAAGCCAATATCCAGATGCGTATATAGCGCATTGAGCTGTATCCCTTAGATAACTCTAATCACATGACGGGGACAGTTGCGGAAATTTGGGGATTTGGAGGTAAACTGACTTCAGGCTTTATTTACATGGTTTGGGGCCTCTATATAGGGGCCATGTGTTTGTGTCATGAGAGACGCAGTATTTAGGCCACTGTTTGCAATGAGCAATATGCATTATTAGGACTTTTTAGAGATGATTTGTGACATGGGTTTTTTTTTCAGACTATCCTGGCTGAAGTTTATCATTACTTCATCCGCACTGGGATCGCCAATAGCTACAAATTTTTGTTAGAACTTTGCCTTATATTACTGTAGGAGAGTAGGGTCTGCTATCCTATCGTCACCCCAAATTTTTGCTTTTTGCTTCACTGGTTTTCGACTTAATGAGGCGGTGGGCCTGCTAATCAGACCCCCAGCCTGCTGTTCTCTCTCTAAATTCACATCCATGTACTATAGGTAAATAACCCAATTGGAACTGGACTCATTGTCAGCCCCTGTACCATGCACTATAGGTGCTCAGGGCATAGGTGCCACCAAGGCCTACCAGGGGCTGCAGCATAGCTTTTGCCACCCCTGGCTGGTTCTTAAATTGACACAACTGGCTGATCACTCAGCTGGGGCAAGTTGGTGTAATCACCTCTTGCTTAGATATAGTATACCTATATCTAAACCTATATCTGGACACATATAAACCTGTGAGTCACTCCTATGGAAGGCCTTATCAATCCTGGAGGCAGAGTGCGTGGTTTAATGTGAGATGGAGCTCGAGCATGAGCTGAGCCTGTCTGCAGATGTCGGGAACAACTCCCTAAGCTGTTCCAGGATAATGCCATACCATATACTTTTAAGTGCATTATAATCCTCGTGGTTATATGTTAACTTTAGGTTGGCTTTATCAAAACATGTCCTGTAAGGTGTCATACGATTTGGAATACTATCCCCTCGACAGTCCTGTCGACAGGGATAGCATTCAACCCTTCTAGAGGGAGAAGACATGTTACTTTACTGAAACGCGGTTGATTTTAAAAGAGCCTCAGCATCACAAAATGGACGCTTCTGCCACAGACACAAGTCTGACCTCCTGCTGCTGACCGAAACTCAGCCGAGGAGGCCCGGACAAAGGCTTTCCTGTCGCGGGGAGGTGTCACACCACCCCAGACAGGAGATAGTGGATTATAGCAGGGAGGTTTGAAAGAAACCAGACACTGCCTGGGGAGCACAAGGCTTCCCCTTGCATAATCCGGTCAAACCGGTTCTGGGGCACCCCAGTCCCAGCGCGACCTGGGCATAGGGAAAGGGGTGTAACCACCCCCTTCCTGGGTCCCACCCATAGGAGGGGACCTAGCAGGTAATCCAGCCCCCTAGATTGGTATAAGAATGGAAGCAGTGCCAACGCACTCAGATTATCCTGACTGAAACTTATGAAACGAAACTCTGGACCCTTCGACATCCTACTCGACGTAGAAGACTGAAGAATCTCCCTTGTGGTCAAGGAGTGACCACCCTGTGCAAACAGGCACCATCCAGCACCTCAACGTTTGCTTTGTTGCCGTTCCCGCCGGAACTCGAGCGACAGAGATCGACAAGACCAAGCGAGCCTGCCTTCTAACAGCCCGATCCACAGTCCCTGCAGAGCTGAGACCCTTGGAGGCGACCGGAAGCGTGGGGCCCGCCATCTTGGAAAGACCACGAGACGCTGACCGTGCAGCCCACGAGTGACCCTCGAAGCTGTACATCGGGGTTCGAGAAGCCCCAGCCCTGAGCCACTCTTGCACTGAAGCTCACCCCTCTACACTCACCGAGTGCTGCATGGGGCCCTTCTGCATCTTTTGGCTCAACGCGTTGGCCCGGTCACTTGCCCGTTGGCTTGTGGCACCTGTGCCGACGAACTTTGAAAACTAACTTGTGATTCTGGTTGCTCCAGACTTGCACTCGCTCCTCTGAAAAGGAGCACCCGCTCTGACCCTCCTGGTCCGAGTGAGAAGCAATCTTCCAGTCCTGCGTGGATTGCTCTTGCCAAGTGTTGTTTGCTCTAATCCTGAAGCCGACACCGCCGACGGCGAGGGCCTTCGTGGGACAGCTCGTGATCCACTCCTGGACGTCGCAGATGCCCTAGAGTCCACGTGGCAGCGGACAGAAGCTCCTCAACAACCACCTGATTGCGCCGACATTGCCAGGTTCCGTCCTGGTTCCACCCTGGTCACTGCTGAGTGACCCAGCCTCTGTCCCCTCTGCTTTCAGGTACTCTACAACTCCGATCCACCCTTGGATCACACCAGACACTTCTCCTTCACGACGCCTGCAGCATCTTCAGCTCCAAGCACCATCAACCAGCGTGACAAAACCTCACACTACTTCGCACCTGTGCACCCGCTTCCTGTGGGTGAGGTAACTCATCAACGCCGGTGTTCCCACACTGGTACACCCCTCTAGTGTATGTGTCTAAAGGTTCATCTTGCTAGGTTAAGCGGAAGTCTCCTTAAACTATAACTTTATAACTTTTACGCACCATTGACTTTGCATTGGTGCATGCCTGTGCTTTAAGCGCTGCACCCGAATCCCGCGGGCTTTTCCCGACTTCAGCATTGCTAGTCCTGACTGCTCCCAGCGATTCCCTAGGCCCTAGGCCTAACCACTGTTCGATTGGTATCTCTTATACCACTTTTTTAATATATGGTTTGCGTGGCCCCCTGGCCTCATCCATAATTGTGCAACTTTCATATGTTTAACTGTGCTTTTGTTTTAACGCTTGTGCCTCTGCACTCAAAGAGTACAGAGGATTATTTTAGAAATAAATACATATACTTTTATATATAACTTGTGTGGTGTCCTTTCATTTGGTAATACAGGATTGTGGTTGGTAAAACAGCTCGCTTAACACGACCTCTTGAGTTTAGCCTTTAAGGCTACTTAGTCCATGCTACCACTAGGATAGCTTGTCTATAAGGTTGACTTACAACCAGACACCATAAGGGATTGTTTGGACTGATACAAGGTGGTTCCAGAATTGGAAACATCACATATCAGGCCAACTTCCCACAATTACTTTTCTGGTGGGACCTTCATATGTAATTGATGCCTTCTAGTCTATTGAATTACATCGAATTGGCTGTTAAATTGTGACATTTTTTTACAGACTCTTACGATCGGATCCCACTTGCTGTTAATGGTGAATAGCTTTCCTGTGCATTTGAACCCTGATGTGCATTTACAAGTAAGCTGTACCATTAATAGATGCAGAATCTCTAATATGGTGGTTGAAATTCTCTTGGGATATATTTCTTTAGATTCTCATGGGCTGGGCGTTCTAGACCTTTTAACCACGTAAATACTTCTGAAAACCATAGAGGGATCCTCTACATCTTTTCCTACTCAGTTGAAATATCGCTCCAATAGCACTTAGGTGAGAGCGCACTCCTAGTTCAATGACATTATGTGTGTGTTCTATATATAGACCCTTGGATGGTATTTATTGTTTAACAATGTATAGGGGTGTTTTTTTTTCTAACATAGTTAGTGTTTGAAAGCAGTGTCTCTATTTAAACTGGAACGAGGGGTACCGATGTATTGAGGTACCTGTGACTGCAAACATGTGTTTTTTATGTATATCTTCTCAGATCACTCTGGCCGGAATTTAATAGAACGCTGCCCGCTTCGTGAGACTGACTATTCCCTTGACGCACGTGGAGGGATTCTGCCTGTACGGGAAGAATTTTTGGGTGAAAGTACTCGCCTTTCTTTTTCCCCTCTTCCTGTCCTCATATCTACTTTCTTCTTCCTTCGATTTACCAGTGATCTGATCTGGTTTACATCTTGAACTGAAATTTAATTTGATATGCTATTTGATTCCGTTTGACATATTCTTCCTTTTTCCTATTTCTCCATGGGTCCCTGTACTTAGATTTTTTGTTTAAAAGTGTTATTTCAGCAATAATTTGTGTTTTTTATCCTTCCCTATGTCTATTTCCTTTTGTTTTTGCACATCTATACTACTATTATAAAGAGAGAACACGCACCTTTGAGCCAGGTAAACTCGGGAACCACAGCGCCAATCCACACACTCGATACATTGTAGAAATTGTCAGGGTGTGCAGAAGGACATAGGCTATAAAAAATTTAAAAAACGTACATTTAAAGATATAACTTTTTTTAAAAAGTAGTGCCCTGAAAGTAGCGCCGGCCGCGACGCTGCTCTGGCCGCGACGTAGAGCTGGCCGCGATGTGCGTGATGACGACGAGGAAGAGCGGCAGACATGGAGCTGCGGTGAAGTGAGGAGAGCGGGCGCGTCATGGCGAAGAGGAGCGGAGCGGCAGCTCAGGTAAAGTAAAGCTTGAAATCAGGGCGGGAGGGAGTCGGGGCGGGAGGGAGGCGGGAGCGGGAGGGAGTCGGGGCGGGAGGGGAGCGGGTGTGCACAGAGGGACAGGCGGGAGGAGTGGGGGCGGGATGGAGTCAGGGCGGTAGGGGGTCGGGGCGGGAGCGGGTGTACTGCCCCCAGCCCATTTCTGCCCCAGGCAACGCTGGGGCGGGCTGCTAGTATACATATAAATATGTATTCTTAGTATCTGCTTACCTTTACATGTACACATTTGTTACAATGGGTAGATTGGCCCAAATCTCCAATCTTGTTTAGGCTGTTTTTGATTAATGGATATATATGTGTTGTTAATCATGATGGTTTGTCTTTTATATTTTATTTGTTAACATTGCCTGTGCAAGTACATTTGAAGCATTGTATTTTGAGGTAACTTTTTGTTCCTGTGCCCTAGATGCAATAGTATGATTTGATATATATATATATATTCACTGAAAAAACCATAGGTTTCCCACCAGTTATAGTTAGCTGGTCATTTTACTCATACAAAACCTTTGAAATCTTCCGTTATAGTTAGTTCAGCTAACTATAACTCGCACGCCCGCAATGCACTGCTGATGAGGTCACATATTACATCACTCATGACATCACTGATGACATCATCCAGTGGATGTGTGTCTTTCTGAAAAATAAATATTTTTTATATATGTATATCTAAAGGTCGATGGAAGAATAAATGGGCAAGTAAGTGTATAAATGGATGACTTTTTTTTAAATTGATTGTATAACTGACTGATTAATTGTATCTTAGTGAATACATGGGTTAGTGGGTAATGTTTAATTATGTAAATATCTGTATCAGTCTCACACATTTTTTGAATAAGTCTCTGCTTGGGTTGGTTAGTAGCTACATAAGTGTCTATATAGGTTATTAGTTGTTTTTTTGAGTATCATTATGAGTGTCTGAGTGTTTATATGGTTTGGTGGGGGATATTACTTAGCACATAGATGCATTAATGAGTGACTCACTGTTTATATGTGTTTTGAAGACAGCATGTGTGCAGGACTGTATGGGTGGATGAGTGTGTGTATAGGTGTGTTAGTGAGCGAGTGACTGTCTTAATACTGTCTTTATGACTAAGTACATATGTGTTAAACTACTATATGTGAGTATTGGTGTATATAAGTGAGTATATATGCGAGTTAGAGATTTGAAGAGTTCCTGTATAACTAAGTATGTGTTCTATAAGTGATCGTTTAAGAGAGTCAGTATGTGTATGTTTGTGTGTATAGCTGTATATGCAAGTAAATGGATGTTTGATAGTTTATTTGCATGTGTGAGTATATGTGTAAGTAACTCTATGGATGAGTATCGGTGTGTAACAGGATGTATAGGTGCACGAATACATATGATGATTGAGTACATGTATGAGTGACTATATAGAACTGTTGGTGAATGAGTGGATGTGGAAGATGATGTTGGAATAGGTTGTTGTAACTGGTATTGGTATCTCCATTTTCTTGAAAAAGTTTGTTTCTATTTTTGAATGAGTGTATCAAAGATTATATTAGAGTGAGAGGAGGTCTGCAACTCTTTCACAAGGATGATGACATCAGTGATGTCATTTGAGATGTCAGTGATGTCATGAGTGATGTAATATGTGACGTCATCAGCAGTGCATTGCGGGCGCGCGAGTTATAGTTAGCTGAACTAACTATAACGGGGAAATTTCAAAGGTTTTGTATGAGTAAAATGACCAGCTAACTATAACTGGTGTGAAACCTATGGTTTTTTCAGTGAATTTCAAAGGTTTTTAAAATGCTAATTCCTAACTAGAACGTGTGTGAAACCTATGGTTTTTTCAGTGAATTTGCAAGGTTTTTTAAATGCTAATTCCTAACTATAACGGTACTGAAACCTATGGTTTTTTTCAGTGAATTTCAATGGTTTTGTAAATTATAATTTTTAAATGTAATAATTGTTATACTTTTTATACTGATTTACTACATTAGATATATTATTTGTTAAATTACATTACATATTTTTAATATAAATTGAAAAAAAATTTTTTTTATACCTCTCTGCAACGCAGCCCCCTGGCGTGTTTGCAGAGGGGGAACTAATTCCCCCTTGCATACTGGGGGTCCCTGGGGGCCAACTAGCTAACCTGGAACCTCCAGTATGCGCCAGGAGGCTGCATTGCAGAGAGGTGTAATGAGGCCACAACCTTTTTTACACCTCTCAGCAACACAGCCCCCAGGCGTGTTTGCAGAGGGGGTACCGATTCCCCTTGCATACTGGGGGTCCCTGGGGGCCAACTAGCCCACCTTGAACCTCCAGTATGCGCCATGGGGCTGCATTGCAGAGAGGTGTAATGAGGCCACACTATTTTTCACACCTCTCTGCAACGCAGCCCCTGGCGCGTTTGCAGAGGGGGGGCTTCCCCTTGCATACTGGGGGTCCCTGTGGGCCAACGAGCCCACCTGGAACCTTCAGTATGCGCCAGGGGGCTGCATTGCAGAGAGGTGTAATGAGGCCACACCCATTTTTACACCTCTGTGAAACGCAGCCCCCGGGCATGTTTGCATAGGGGGAACTAATTCCCCTTGCATATTGGGGGTCCCTGGGGGTCAACTAGCCCACCTGGAACCTCCAGTATGTGCGAGGGGGCTGCATTGCAGAGAGGTGTAAAGAGGCTATGCTCCTTCTTACGCCTCTCTGCATCGCAGCCCCCTGGCGCGTTTGCAGAGGGGGAACTAATTCCCCTTGAATACTGGGGGTTCCTGGGGGCCAACTAGACCACCAGGAGCCTCCAGTATGCGCCAGGGGGCTGCGTTGCTTTGCCCCGGAGGGCGGTGGTCCCCGGGGCAGTGTGGAGGGGGATTGGGCACCCCCCACCCTTCTTTATCACTATGCCCCCGCAATTTGGTCCCCCTGGGGGGTAATTTAAAAAAAAAAAGGGTTTAAAAAAAAAAAAAATTGGCCCTTGGGGGTCCTTGTGGGACCACCCTGGCAGGCCTAGGGGGTCAGGGTGTTTCTACCCTGCCCCCTTTTTGTGTTCTACACGTTTGTTTTTCTGCTTTCTTGTGCCTCGGTCTACTAAGCACAAGATGTCTGCCAACTCTTCCTGGTTTGGAGTGTTGACAACCAATGAGCATGCAGCTTTCTCGGAAATGTACGCGTACCGTACACGTCCATCCGCGGACCCTTGAGCGCACGGTACACGCACCCGCGATTTTTTGGGAAAAAAACATTTTTTTTTTGCCTTGGGTGTCCTTGTGGGACCCCCTGAGCAGGCCTAGGGGGTCAGGGTGCTTCTACCCTGCCCCCTTTTTGAGTTCTTCACAATTATATTTCTGCTTTCTTGTGCCTCAGTCTACCGAGGCACAAGATGGCTGCCAACAATTTCTGTTTTGGAGTGTTGACAGACATTGGCAGCCAATCAGCATGAAGCTCGCGCACACGAAGGCCCGCGCATGTACGTGTACTGTGCGCGTACGGTACGCCTACAGTGCACGCTTATAGATATATATGGGTTTTCAAATTCGATTTCCTCAACAACTACTGGAGGGATTTACACCATTTAAACAAAAGTGTGATCTGCGAATCAGACTCTAACATTTTGCCAAATTTCTTGTAATTCCGTTCAGCCGTTCGGGCTGTAGCTGTGTCTAATCGTCCTATGGAAAATAACATGGGGAAAACACGTTTTGGGACCCCCCTTTTTTCTCGGCCCCTGCTCGACGAATCTTCCCGAGACTTTCAGGGAAGGAGCGGAGCGGGCCATCTTCTTTGAGAAATTCGCGAAGATTCAACAACCGGCGCCAAAGTTATTCCCAATAGAATGTTGCTGATGTCCTATGGAAACTAGGTCCTAACTATAACTACCTACTGGCGACCGCCAGTAGGTAATATATATATATATATATTATGTGGTTTATATTTGTGTGTATATTTAGTCTTATCTATGGTGTGTGTGGTTATTAATGTGTTGTTTTATGTTGATTCCAGCCTTGATGAAGTTCCTTTAAAAGGAACGAAACGCGTTGGCTGTTGTCCTGTCACATTTTACCTCAAAGAAGAATAAAGAATTTTGAAAAGACCATACTGGCTTAAGTGTGACTTTATCCCTGGTGCTGCCTCCACCTTTTCCTCAATGAAAAAATAATGAAATAAATTTGTAAGTACAACAACACTTGAAAATCTGAGTTTATCTAATGCATCTTTAATCTACATATACTCACTTCCTTTATACATCTATATACCTTCCATGTCCTTGGATCTATATATTTATTACTTTTCTCCTAAAAAAGCATGTTCAATGCACTACCCTATTTCTCATCCTATACCTCTATCAATATCTTTAATCTACATATACTTACCTCCTTTATGTATCTATATACTTTCCATGTACTTATGGATCTATATATTTATTACTTTCTTCTAATTCAGCATATCCAATGCACTACCCTATTTCTCACCCTATACCTCTCTCAATATATCTTCTACCCCAACTTTCTGACTCATCTCAAAGTTCTTTCTTTCAACTACTCTTTCCAATGCACTACCCTATTTCTCACCCTATACATCTATCAATGCATCCTCTACATCCACACTTTCATTTATGCCAAACCTCATACCACTACTATGATCCCCAAAATAACCCTTTCTAGACTCTCCCCTACTCTACCCCTCCTTGCATCATCTGACACCTCTTTTACTATACCGATCCCCCAAAACAAGCCTTTCTAAACTCTTCCCCCCCCCCCCCCCGACTCCTTCCCTCCACATCCCTTTTTAGGTTTCGCTGGGGGACGGATCTGGAAGCTCCGCCTCCAGAGAAATCTCTTGATTTCAGTATAGTGACTCTGGAATACGCCTCCCTGTCCCATTGGCTAGCTCCATAAATAGAGGCTAGCCATTGGAACAGAGAGGCGTCCGTCATGGCCGGACCAGATTCGGGGGCGTTCCCGAGAATCTTTGGCTTTTGGCTACGTCATGATACGTCAGCCAAAAGCCGGGAACGCCCCCGAATCTGGTCCGGCCGGGCCGTGCTTGCTGCTGTCCTGGGCATCGTGAGTGTTTTTCCCCGGCACGTTTCCCGCCTCCCTCCCGCCGTTCGTGTTCTCTCCCGCCCCCCTCACGCCCCCTGTGTCCTCTCCCGCCCCCTCCCGCCGTCCGTGTCCTCTCCCACCCCCTCTTCTAAAATTTTAGAAAAACCATGACTGAACAAATATTGACCAAGTCATTTGCTTTACCGGTACGTTTCTCGTGTAGTCTGCTTTCTAGATAAAAAGAGTTTGGTTACACAATATTTCTTCTATTTTGTTTGAGCCAGAACTGGTACAACAAACTATACGAAAGCACAGAAGCAATCCCCACATTGATACGCAATTTCCGCTGCATAAATGTGTATTCGACGACGGCCATCTTGGAACGACACCAATTCCACTGCAGTATAACGGAAGCTTCTGTAAGCGGCAAATCAAAATTAAAGTTTTTTGTATCATTAATAACAAATTATAAGTATTTCGCCAAGTATATAAATAAGGATTTTGTTAACTATTCATATGGCGATTGTAGCAAAAGCGTGACGTTGATGTAAGTATTACTTTTATACTTGTGCTGAACGCTGAATATGTTAACGATGATTGATAGACTAATTAAAATTAATTTGATTGTCTCGAGAACATGTGGCGCTGTAAGTAATGAGAATCGGCAACGCTAAAAGATGGCCATTGGAGCCCGCCAACGCAGACGAGACGCCTCCTGGTGGGTGGACGGCTTTCTGGTTAACACGTCTTCTCTGTTTGTGGATTCCACTCTATCACCTGATGTCATCGGCCCGCCTCCCTCAGTCTTGGCGGTGTATAAGCGCCATTGCTTCTCGTCGGTACATCGCGAGCTTGTGGGCGAAAGTTGAAACGCCAACGGCAGCGTTGGGGGGAGAACAGATAGTGAAGCGCTTAAAAGCACCGGAAGGACGAAGCGGCCACCCTGATTTTGGGGAGACAGTGGGACTAAAGAGAGCAAGGCTACCGTCTTTATTACATGCCGTGTCCGGCGAGTGTAAAACAGGAGAGGTCCGGAAGGTACTGCATCACAGTGGCGGGCATGTTGATAAATAAATAAGTCCCTGCCCCTAAGAATAAATGCCGATGCCCACCACCGGCGGAAATTAAGCACTGTGATTCAATTTAGCATCAAAGGATAGTGTTAATTGTACTCTTACCAGGGTCTCGTGTACCCGCTGCAGCCAGCCTCAGTCAGAAGTCAGTGCTGCCAGCTGGTGATAATTGATTCATCCCTGATTAGAGCGGACTGCGGGCTTGGCTGGGAGGGGGAGGAGGGGGCGCCGAGGGGGTGTTGGAAGCAGAGCTCAGTCAGTGCCAGGATTATCTCTTCGCACCCCTGGCTCCATCAAAGGCATTAGGCAGGGTGACAGGCGCTGCACTCCTCTCTACATGTCATTTACGAGCCAGCGGCGTCCCACAACGGGGTGAGCACCTTATAGAATGTTTTGAGGTGCTACTGACACACCAGTATCTTACAGATATTCGTAGGCCTTAGGTTCGATTGGGTCCCACCTGTCTGCAGGGGTCTGCGTTATACCCCTGTAAAATAAGAACCTCAGACCAGACCACACATCTAGAGTGGGCTCTTTCCTCAGGGTCATAATGGATACTGTTTCCTGTCCTCGACTTTGTTGTGTAGCCTAATGCATTCTGGGAGTTGTAGTCTTGCCTTGCTTTCACTACACTAATTAGGCTAACAAGCCTGAAATCAATGATTGAAAGATGAAAAACGTGTGCTTTCTAAACCAGAGGTCATCCGAAATAGATTCTACTTATCCCTGCTAAAATATATTGCACAGTCTCACTATCATGTATGTCCCACGCATGCACAATGTACACACACACACTCAACACATATACTGAATGGCAGCACAAGGGCCTGGGTGCAACATTTAAGCAGAACTTTTACCCCTGTGTGACTTGGAGACCACACTTATTTCATACACTGAAAAAAGTTCTGGTCATGTCTATAAAATTGGCTGGTATGCTGCTACCACATCTTCATGTCAACAACCCAGGACATGGACAGTAGCCATATGTCAACAAAAGAGGGCATGCTTAGACTTAGTTCGTCCCTCTGGATCACAGAACATGTCTTGGACCTTGGCGTTACCATGTGGCTGCTCTTCACAAACAGGACATCGCCAGCCACACAGAGCACAGAAGCTGCTTCACGCGACACTTAGCGCTACACGAAAATGTAAATATGCAAGAGCGGTAAAATGCGCATACATCCGTTAAAAAAATAATTTTAACTAATGTTTTCTGGAGAAATCCACACTTATTTCATATGTAATTTTATGACATATAATAAATTAAAAAAATACGCTATTAGAACGTGTTTTATGATCCAGTAATGCCGATTCGGGGTTCAAGTGACAGGTATAAATCACGCGTCCTAACGCGTGGTTTACGTCCTTGGCGTCTGTATGGATCATATTGATTATGTAAATATGAACCATCTAAAATCGAATTGCGCATGATGTCACAGAGTAAGCTTTCGTAATACTGCGCTTTGCATAGCTCTATGGTACTCTTGGACTTGTATCTGACCTGTTTCACCAGAACAAAAATGCTAATTGAATAAAACGCTCGTATCGCTCCACCCGGGTACACATTGTTAGCATACGGAACAATAGCGCAGTGGGCAATGCGCTTGCTGCTGGCCTCTTCGTGTAACCTAACAGTGAAATCATCTAGTATCAAAGCGCTGCGAGAATTTTCAGTGTGTGGGTTTTTTTTAGACATGACCAAAGACATATTTTAATTATATCATAATCTTAAGCAATCTATCAGTTTTGGAACCCTGGAGCAAAGTTGAAAAAAGAGCAATTTACTGCCAGTTAATGTTCTTAAAAACGCAGAGGTTTTTTAAAAGTATTTTTAAATACCCTGAAAACAAGCATTTACAATGCAACGGTTTCGCCTTTGGAAAAATTAGAGCTATTGGCAATGTAAATGACAATGCCATTTATTTATCTGTTTTCAAAACCAACACATAAATACAAATTTTGTCATTTACAATGCCAATAGGTCAAACTTTTCCAAAGGCGAAACCGTTGCATTGTAAATGCTTGTTACTCATCCCAAGCCTCCTCCTACTGCTATGACCTCTAAAAAAAGAAAAAGTCTAATTCCTTCACTCTTCTATCCCTCCACTATCCTTTTTCAATCAAAATAACAGACTAACATGTCTACTTCTTAAATTTCATATTTCACTATACTAATTCACCACTAATCCTTTATGGGTTCCAGAGTAGTGTGTTACTCGCTGAAAAAGCGCTTCAACAACCCATCAGGGGTAGCAAGCTCTATTTAAATGCAAACCTCTTTCCCTCTTCTATCCTTCCGCTATCCTTCTAAATCCAAATAACTGACTAACATATCAACCAACCAAATGACTTTCATATTTCACTATACTAATTCAACACTAATCCTTTATGGGTTCCAGAGTAGCGTGCTACTCTCCGAAAAAGGTCTTTGACGCCTGGTATGGGGTAGTAAGCGCTATATGAATGCAATTACAATGCAATATAATACAATACATGGTCCACTAGCAAGATGCAGGAAACCAAGAAACCTCACAGCTGCTCTCACTGAAACCCAGGTCAAAAGGTTGAGACATCAGTATCATGGACCAAATGTCCTGCACTTATTGAGGCGGAAGAAAGGCTCGAATCGTTATCATGTACAGGACGGCTTGGTTGAAATGGAGCCTCTGTGAAGGTCAGATGCGACATTGGCACTCTTATGGAACATCCCAGAGATGTCATACAACACAACCCAGGCAAAGTACCAGTCACTGCGCGCTTGGGACTTAAGGTAACAGTGCTTATCAAAAGCATGCAGGATGACCAACTGGCAGCCCGGCAGATATGAGCTGGTGGAACACCTCTGCTGAGAGCAACAGGTGTCAAACTCCTAAAGGTGAGGGCACACATCCCTTAGGAGGGTCTTTCATGGACATAACATAGCAGATCTTGTTACAGAGGATGACCCAAATGGAAATGGCATAACAGGCCAATGTCATGCATATCTTGGCTGCAACGAAGTCCACAAACAGCTGATAATCTACTCCAATCTGACAAGTGCGGTCATTGTACTAGGATACTGCACATTAAGCAACTTCTCAAACTCATTGGTGGATGAAAAGGCAGGAACAAAGATGGAAGAGTGATAGAAGGAGCCATGTGACAAGCAGATACCACTTTAAGAAGAAAAGATGGGCAGAACCAATTTATCAAGTAGAAACCTGTGAATAATGTCTGATCCAAAAGGGCTTTAAGTTCACAACACTACATTCTAAGGTCACTGGCACTAGATAGGCAGGTTTCAAAGTTAGATCTGTAACCAGAGAGCCGTGAATTGATCCAAATGGGAATGAAAGTAGTAAAAAAGATTCAGTTCCCACTGAGAAACCGCAAATGGAGTGAAAGTAAACAAATAAAGCGTACAATTCAGAAAACATGCTACTAATGGCAAATTAAACAAAAAATGTCGGTCAGGAAGCCACATGAAGGCAGACAGAGCTGCATAATAGCCTATTTCAGAAGCAGGACTAGGTCTAGAAGGGACAAAATAGTACAAATTATAGAAGACTAGAATGGCGGGATTGAAAAGGATTCAAGCCTTTCCACTTGCACCAGTGAACAAATCCATTACAGCGTCCTGAATTAATGGCTTTGTAGCAGGATTTCCAAACCACTAAAATGACAACTGCAATCTCAGATGGTAGACACTACTCGGTCCCCAAGGGTGCAACCGTACTGTCTGAAGACTGGGGAGGGAGGACTCAACCCCGCTGTGGCAAGAGCATATTTAGCCAATGCAGATTAAGAGCAAGCTGATTACAGAGCGTAAACAGATCAGCATACCAGATCCTCCTTGTAGCCTTGGGGGCACAGACCCAACTCTGCTTTATCTTCCCGCAACTTGCACAGAATGTTTAACTACAGCAATGGGTCAAAACATGTGTGTCAGAGCTGCTGATTCTGATAGTAGTCCTGCAGGAACCACTCAAACGTAAGTTTATCCCACATTTGGTTCAGAGACATGTTGACAAGACCAACATTTGAAAATCCAATCTGAAAATCATGCCAGTCACTTCACGGTGTAGCTCCCACTCAAGGTAATAAAAGGAGAATAGACTCAAGGCACCCACTTTCATGTAGAGAGAGCCTGCAAAGTTGAGCGTAACTTGGGAAATAAACAATTTTCTGCACCCACTGCTAATGGGGAGTAGTCATTCTAGTACAGAAATACATGGTCTCCTAACTCCTCTAGGTTATTCCCCCTGCTACTGGTGAATCCAGACCCACCAATACAGGGTCTACAACTGCTCACTACTCTCTCATTTGAAATAGTCGATAAAGCTGGTTTATGTAGGACAGAATCTGAATGACGCTCCCAAGATTGAAAAAAGAGGTCTTCATGGTCAAGTCAACTGCCACCCAATTGAAGCAATTTTATGGGCAAGAGTTGCGCAGATAATGATTAAAGGCCTTAAGACGTCATACTCCAAGATGGACACCCCACCACAAGGAGAAGGGATCGGTGACCACAATACCTACACCTCATTGGAGGGCCGAAGGGCGGCAAACCAGCAGGTTGGAGTACATATCAACAACTAGCTATTCATCAAAGTACAAAAATACATGGACTCTCTAGGTGAAGCCACAACATCTACGAATATTTTTGTGAGACATGCAGTTGTCATGCCAAAGAGTAGGACCATGAACTGACCGTACAGTGAATCTCTAGGAACATATGTCCAGGAGCAGTTGGTTGTTGGGAAAGGTCTGTGAAACGTGAAAGTGGGTGCCCTAGAGGTCCACGATGATAGCCAATCCCCTGCATTGATGGCCATCAGGACTTGGTTTAAGGATAACATGTTCAACTTGTTCTGCCAAACACACAGGTTCAAGAGGCAGAGGTCAAGCATGTGTCTCAGACCGCCACCCTCCTTGGGAACCCGAAAGTAAATGGAATAGTCACTTTCTTCAAGTGGTTTCACTTCAAAGTGCTCTCTTTGTGCAGCCAGGCAAGAACTACCGCCTCTAAAATTGGGACGTTGACCAGTAAGCACGTCCTTGTGGAAGGAGGGTGGTCCAGAAGGAGAGATGGGAAGGTTAGGTGGTAATCCTTGCAGATGGATGGAGGACTTCGCAAACTGATATGATGGTATCCCAACTGATGAAAAGATGAAGTCATTCAACCTCTGGACGCTGGAAAACTCAGCAATGAAGGCTGCTTTTCAGGAAGCGGGGTAAGGAAGAAAGCCTCTGTCGATGAGACAGACAAACTGTGGTACCATACATCTACAACACTATACATATAGGTTTTCAACCTTATTTAATATGGGTGATGGAAGCACAACACCGCTTTGTTCTGACAAGACTATGGCTGAGCAACATACACCACCTTGTTACCTTTCTCAATATAAAACAGAGGAATATAACGGCAATACCGTGTCGACGTGAAGCACTTTGCATTTTTTGCTTTTTTGAGGAAACCATTTTTTTAATCCATTTCTTATGCTATGGAATCCCCAGCCATTTAGCTTAATATGATATCATGTATTTGCATTAGGAAAATAATGTCTACATATTCTGGATCTGTAGTGCTAATTTTTTATCGTGCTTGGAGTGTCCCTTTTTAGGTCTCGCCTACGCAGCGCGCAAGCACTGCTTTGGAGTGACCTCTTGGAATTACTCCAGGTTTTTGTGGAAAATCATGCATGTTCTGCACTGTTTCCAATGAGCCCTTGTGCATGTATGGCGTTTGCCTTGCGGGAGCGAGCAGAGGCACCATCTGTTTTCAATTATCATGCTCGCGCTATGGAAACAGATGGTGTCTCTGCTTGCTCCTGCAGGGTAAACGCTGTACATGGAGTGAGCCTCAAAGCCGTGTTTGCGTTATCTTCGTGTTAACAGTTTGTATCTTCTTGTATTATGCCCCTCTCTCGATTTCTGTCTGCCTCCACTTGCCATTACTTTCCAAACAACGTTCACCAAAGGTGCCTTGTTTTCAAGTGACATCATTGGTGGCTGGGGGCCCAGCTGTGACCGTGGGCCGCGGTTAAAGGGTGACTCAGTACCAGCTCCATGTGTTGTCGGTGGCCTGCACTGGGACTGGCAGAAGTGCAGACGGCGCAAAGGGTAGTGTCTGCGCTCTGCTGACAGGTGCTGTCGTTTAACACATCTTGTGCACATGGCACATGCCAGCGTGCAAGGGCACCCGGGCCGCAGATTGTGTTTCAGAATAAGGGAGAACTGTATGTGCCTTCTGAACTTCAGGAAAACGTTAAACGTGCAGAGAAAGTCACCGCTACTGCCATGAAAACAGGGGCATTCTCTCTTAAATGGGAAAATGTGTGTTATAGTAATTTCATTGCCTTAGAAGTGCCCGTCTCGTTGAAACATCCCTAGTCACTTTCTCAGATGGTCACTTTTTCAGACATGGCAGGCGGTGCCTGGGCCAATAGGAGTGGAGGGACTGCTGGCTCCCAGACGCTTTTCCCATTTCTATTGTGTGCTGTGTTTACTTATTTCGAGCTGTGCTTGCTGTCCCCGCAGTCAAGATACAGATCTGCCTGTTCGAGGGAGCACATTCAGGCAGTTAATCTTCTGACAGTCTAGCACTTTACATCAATCAATCAATACCCCCTGCCCCCTCCTCAACAGACACTACTGCTCAGGGCGAGGGCCACAATTCCAACAACCAAAACAAACTCGCTGACAGTGTGCTGCTACATGCTAGCTCGTACCTTAATGCCACTGTTCATGCCTTAGCGCTAGTTCTCGTTTTTTATTTTGACGCTGGTTTTCATTTTTTGTGCTTGCGGTTTGATTGAGTGCAACGCCCCTGTTGTCGCTTGAGTTGAGCTGAACAAGTTTCCTCTAGCCTTTGGTTTCTTTGTGTCATGTTTAAATCCGCCCATTTAAGTTTGCCATCAGAATCTATACTATCAGTATTCCTCTCAACAACTCCTTGTTCAGCAAATAGCAAAGAGACACGGAAGCCCATCCTTATAGCTGAAAATCAAAACTACAAGTCCCATAATCCTTGCTACTAATGGCTATGTACCGGAGCTGACTGAAGGTGCTCCAGCTGGCAAAGGGGCCTGATCCAGGCCATACCTCCTTTACTGGCGCTGACCGTCCCACTCTGCAAGGCTGCCAACCCCCTTCAATCACAAAGCAATCAATGCCTGGCAACATCTGGAACCTGTTCCAGTTTCAGGTCTTTGCCACTGCAGGCTCTGTAGTAACACTGGAACAGCTTCAACTCAACATAACCTGTTAAGACAACGACAAAGACAGTAGGTCTGGATAAAAATGTATGAGATCACCAAGGCGAGACCTATTGGCTATGCCAATGCTTGTTATACCCAACTGTCTCATGATGTGTTCATGGTTTGTTTATACTTAGTGCTTTTATGGCCTATGCTGATAATTACGAAATGACATTTTTTTTATACCTTTTTTGGTTTAGAGTTAGACAGTATATACGTAAATAGGGATGAGATTCAGAAAAGTCATATTTGTCGAGAGACTAGTGGAGCCAAACGTTCCTCATCCCAGAAAGATGAAGTGTACCTCCAAGATTTACACAAAACTATTGAATGTATAATGCAATAGGTAGACACTGGTGACCAACGTCCAAATACCATACGTTCTGAAGCCGATCTCTCTCTAAAATAGTAAACATTAAATAAATGCTTGCATTTACGGACCTCAGGAGTGGTGCTCCCAAAGATTTTCTATATAATATAAAAGGCCATAAAAACGTAGGCATACACATTTTGCACACGGGACACCTTGAAAATGATGGCCTGTTGGTTATGAATTTAGTTTTGTTAAGAGTCTAAATGGCAATTTTTTCTTACTATATTTTGTTCACAGGGATACAATTTCACGGTTTGACTGCATGAAGTTTTGCCTCACTCACCAATGCTGCTTAGGGAGCTGCTGCTTTCGGAATCGGAAGGCATTGTGGACAATACACTATAGGGGGACCCATCTATGAATAAACAAAACAAAAACATGTTAGCCAACAAGCTAATAAGATGGCTGAACCACAGCTTTTCTATTAGAAACAAAACTTTATTTGGTTAATTAAAAACTCACTGCAGCAGGTGTAAATGTGCATTAAAGTAATAAAACGAGTCCTTTGGCTGAGACGACATCTGCTCCATTAATGATGCCGTGAAACCTACCTTTCCCCCAAAACGTTCCTCCATATATTATGCAAAGTAGGGAGAACCACCCTTTCATTACATCTTTAAGGTAATGCATACTGTGTAATTCTGAAACTTTTTAATGTAGAAGCAACGTACTTATACGAGAAGCTATGTAAAGACTTATCAATCCTAAACAGAATTCTAAGTTCAATGACACTAACAGCGGAATGCGAGTGCGGATAATGGATAGATCATGCCACACCATTGAATGTATTGGTGTTCGTATAGCATGAACCTAGCTAAGGGACAATGGACCGATGCACATCATGCGAGGTGCTGTGTGGCAAAGACAGTCTGTACATTAGGAGCTCAAAGAAATTTGTGCAGTTTACACATAATTTGAGCATGGTCCGCTGCAATTCCATTACGCAAATCTTCTATAGCTTCTTGAATTCGGCATGGTTACAGAGCACTAAAGAACTTTGAAGTGAATGAAAATCGGCAAGGTACTGTTACTCAAAACACAGGAAAGTGAATATACTAGTCCATTGCCATTTCTTTCTCTACACATGTGCTTACCTACCTCCTTCTGCGCTCTACAAGGTCTGGTCAAGAGTGAGACTGGTGTGGCTAAAAAACGAAATACGATTTAATTAATTAATAAATGTGTAATTAGACCTTACTGTATGCCATGCACATGTTGTTGACCCCTATGTGGCAGTATTAGAGAGTTGCATATATGGACACAAGAGCAAAGTCTTGTATGAATAGCAGAGCACTTCGAAAACAGTAAGTAACCTTTGTATATCATCTGCTGTCAAACTCATTCTAGTGGCATTTGGATATGACAGCACCACATAAGGAAGGACTGGCCCAACAACCAAACATTTTGGGAGTAAATCATGAGTTTGATTATAGATATAACCAGTGTCCAACCCTTAAAGGATAGTTTAGTGATGCTAATGACAGTTTATATTTAAGTTGTGTTAATTTATAAAGCACAACATACACCTTGTAGGTTTCTTTGCACTAAACTGCTGAGGGACTTTAAAGCCACAATATTGCCACAATATGTTGTCTTTCAGAGGGCAACGGGAACGCAGAGGCTACTTAGCCCATCCATGGGGGGTTTGAACTTTCACTCGTGATGTCGCAGGGCCAGACTTACAATAGATTCTATGGCAGGACCGGAGGCTCAGATTATGCTTTTTTTTCTCCGCATTTTATTAAAACTGTTCTCACAGCAGCCTCAGAAAAGCTTTATCGAAAAAAATATCTTTTCTTTTATCACCAAAACAAGATAACATATTCCATTTCGTTGAACCTACAAATCCCAATAGTCCGAGTAACTGTCCAAGTGCAGTCCTTCCTTAGTGTTGACCAGGGCTAGATAGCAAGTCCCTCCTCTGTGTTCCTTCTCTTTCTTCGCTGCTCACGCAGCCAGTTAAGTCATTTTTCATTGCTCTCCTGTTTTATCTGTGTGTTTCCCTGTAGGGGACCCCAGAGGGAGGGGAGCGAGTTGTGGGGTTTGCTGTGTTACCTTAATGGTATTTTGCCTTGACAGAGCCCCGTTTTCATCGCAGGAACGTTTTCGTTCCCGACGCCATTCTCCCGGTTGAGTGCGGTGCATAAACGTCCGCCAGGGGGCGCTGTGGCGTCTCGTTGCTCCGCAGCGCGGGGGGTTTTCCTCACATAGAGGAACCGCGCTGTGGAGCTGCGTCTCGTCAAGAGCCTTGCCCCAGCCGTTATCTTATACCCGGTTTTCGGGTCGGTACTAGCCCGTGATTGCTGGTGAACACCCCGCGAGTGGTCAGTATTGCGGCAGAGATTGCGTTGAGCGCCCGAGGGCAAGTTTGGCACCGCGCTGGTAACTGGTGTGGCTGAGCGGGGGCTTGTGACCCGGTCTGTTGGTCAGAGGGTCTGCGCGCTCCTGAGGTGTGGTGCCCCCTTGATTGCCTGTTGTTTTGGCCCCAAACAAAATTGCAGTCCTGCGGTTTGCTCATAACTTAGGCGCAGACCCATAGTTTTAAGGCCATTGCCCTTGCCCTTCATTTATATTCCTGAGGCCTGGGTGCTTGCGCGGGACGGTCATGGACCAGGAAGAATATTATGAGGAGGATGCTTCTCACTCCTACCTCAATGATGACAAGTTTTTCCAAGCAGTGGATTCTTCCATTTACCACTGCGTCACTGAGGTAGTGGGTCCCATGGAGGATCGCCTGTCGGCCCGTATCGTGGAGGAATGCGCTAAGCTTGCACAAGCTCACTTGGGGGCACCTGCAGAGCTTTTGGATCCCTCGGGAGAGGACCCCCGGCCCCGAAGAGGCATTGCAGGGAGGGGGTCCCTGGGGCTGTTCAGGGGGTGGACAGAGGCGTCTTTGAGCGTCTGTGCGACGCTTTTTTGACGAAGACGACCGCCGCCACCAATGCGCCACCCTCGGTTCCCGACCCTTCGGTGGCCTCAGGTACCGCTCCTCCTTTCCCAGGTGTGGATTCCCCTGACTCGGACGAAGATGGGAAGTCTGTGCGGTCTTGGCGTCTGTCGATTTCTGCTGCGGAGTTACCCCAGGACAGTTTGGGCATGCTGGAACCGGACAAGATCATCGATCTGTGTTTCGCGGCCTGGACACCTGGGGACAAGGTGGTGAAGTTTGTGGCAAGCCGGCTCCGCAAGCCCATTGAGAAGGAAGCAAGAGGATGCCTGCGGGGTGAATGCCCTAGGCCCACGCTGGAGGGGAAGGTGGCGATCACACCAGACCTTGATCCCAAGATGGCTACTTTCATGGCGAAATTCATCAAGGACCCGCGTAAGGTCATAGACCGCTCTTGGCGGTCTTGCCAAGATAAAATTGTTAGACGCGGTTGGGCCTATAACTAAAATTCTGGACATGGCGGAAGAGGCGAAGGTTTCGGGCGCCGCCATCTCACGGGAGGTTCTCTCGAATTGAGCGAAGAGGGTGGTTGTCTTTTTAGGCAACGCCAACTGCGCCTGATCGATGGAATGCCGTAGGTCCCTCTTAATCAAATTGGACCTGAAGTTGGGAGACTTGGCCTCTTCGGAGGCAGGGGCTGTGGCCCAGGGGGGCCTCTTTGGAGAGCCTTTTATAAAGGAACGGGGAACATTTGTATCGACGTTCACTTCCCTAAATAAGGCCCAAACTAACATCAACAAGCACTGGCGTTGCCAATAGGTCTCGCAGTAGGAAAGTTTGAGCTATTGGTTTTCTAAATTACATTTTATTTTTTTGTTTTGTGATTTACAATGCCCATACTTTTAACTTTTCGCATTAGGAAAGTTGGAGCGATTGGTATTGTAAATGACACTTTTTTAATTTATGTGTTGGTTTTGAAAATAGCAAAATTAATAGCTTTGTCAGTTACACACATCAGTTTATCATTTTCATCAAGCATCTACATGTACCACAGCCACACACGGGTACATTTTGTGTTATATGCCCAAGTATCACAATCTGAGGCCACAGATTCCCAAAATATGGCAATAATTACCATGATTATGGCAGGATTATCATAATAATTAGAATTGGCACCATCAAAGTTCTCAATTTAGGCCTCAAATTACCGCCTTTATAGCACTGCTTGCGTTTTTGCTGGAACTGACACCGTAGTTGCACATGGTACCCCAGGCTTTGCCACCATTATTCCAGGCCCAACACTCTTGCAAGGGTGGCAAGTGGACATAAATGTCCACCTTTTGCAACACATTATTAGCGTTATGCCAGGGCCAGCAACACCATGGATGGGCACCATGATGCAAGGACTGCCTTCGTTATTAAAACATAAATATGAAAAGAAAACTAAAAGCCATTGTCATTTACAATGCCAATAGCTCAAACTCGCGTAAATGCGAGACCTATTGGCTATGCCAATGCTTGTTTTATGTTTGAGACGGACCAGAGAGGGTTTGACCAGAGAAACAGTGCATTGGCGAAGTAGGAGGAGATGGTACAATCCGTTGTAAATCTGCCACGCAGTAAAGATTGTTATCAGTGTTGAAAGAAGCATCTGTGTTTTTTATTGCACCGTGACCATGTATTAGTAAATGTTCCCATTAGAAAGTGCTCGCATACGGGTGGGGCGGGAGGCATGGGGGTTGGAGGTTAGAGGAAGGCTGTTTAACCATGTTCAGGGACTGCAAATTGACTCTTGTAGCGTTTTTTTCTTTAAAAAAATTGAAGGTGTAAGCACAGTAGAAGGTCCTATAGCCTAAAAGCATTTGAATACTAAATTAACTTTGCAACGAAACTTAGGAACCTTTGGTTGCAACAATAGTAAATTAGAAAAACAAAAAGGGTGTAGCAGCGGGAACAGGTAGAATGCTTTGTAGTTGTGAAAAGCTATAAAGACTGCGATCGTCCTTCTCAGAAGCATGCCTGTGTTTTGTTGAATCGAAAAAAGTTGTCTCTGAAAGGAATCAACAGGAAAACACATGGTGGGGGCTGGTGGGAACGCAGGGGAGTGGGGTTAGGAGACTTTCTGTATTAACTATGTTGGGGTCATTGAACACGGTGTGCTGAATACGTTGCGTGCACTTCATTTATGTACAGACAGGAAAATAAAATCCCTTCCATCTGAAATAAAAACAATGTAAGCCAAAGAACACAAAACAAAATTGTAAAATAAAGCAAAGCCCTTTGGAAGAAAAAAACACGTCCGTTGCAAACAGGGAAAAAGGTCCTTCCATCAGAATTAAAAGCAGATCTAGCCAGGAAACAGAAAATATTTCTCAAAATAAAGCACAATTCCTTCACAAGAGAAAAACATGGTCCGTTCCTAACAGTGAAGACGCAACCGCTAATGAAGCAAAAATCAGCCTTCTACTAAAGATTGTTATCTTTAGGTTTACCGCATCTGTGGAATACACATTACCTAAATTGAGAGAAGCAGCAAAATGTTAAAGTTAAAAAAAAAAATGCAGATCACTGCTAAAGCCCGCAAGGCAAGCTGTATGCACGTTTAAATCAAGCAACTCAAAACCCCTAAATAAACATGTTCCTTACAACAAATAAATATCGCAAATGCAAACAATCAATGTCCTGAGCAAATGGTGGGGGCCTGAAGGAGGAGGGGGTGCGAGGGATGAGTGAGGATGGGGTAGCAGGGGAGGGAACACGGCCTGGGGGAGGCTGGCTGGGGAGGGGGGAGGAGAAATCCAAGTAAGGCTGTGCGCGGGGAGAGAGAGGGGAGGTGCTGGAGCTGAGGAACAGATGGCCGTGAGAGTTTATGGCCCAAAAGCGCGTGCCTGTGGCCACGTGAACTCGAAGAAAACCGCACGAAAAAACCCGTGGTTTCACGAGTATTTTGAGCACTTGAATTCTCGCCATTTCCCATTCCTTCGGAATGGAAAAGGCGAGACCTAAAAAGGTCTTTCAGCAACGTTTCTCCCAGGGGGCCGGGCGTGGTAGGGGCCGCACACCGGGCCGCGGCGGTCAGAATGCCGGCAATAGAGGGCAAGGCTCAGAGCGAGGCCAGTATAACTCCTCAGCCAATTATACCAACTTTTACCCAACGAGAGGGCAACGTTTCAGAGGCCGTGGATTCAAGTCCAACGCAGGCAACAACAACAACTGTGAGTGTTAGCCCAGCATTTAGGTACAAATTGGAGGTCAATTAGCGGCCTTTCGGGGTGCATGGGAGGCACTTACGTCGGACGCGTGGATTTTACAAATGGTCCGCGGATTTCACGTAGAGTTTTACGAGTATCCAAGACAGTCAGGAACCCCGCGTCCCATAGATTATTCAGTGGCCGATGCCAAGTTGATCGACAAGGAAGTCGCGGACTGGCTCCGCAAAGGCGCTGTTCGGCCCTCGGGCTTCCTCAGCAACATTTTCTTGGTGGAGAAGACTGACGGGGGCAAGCGACCGGTGGTCAACCTGAAGGATTTCAACGGATGGTTGGTTTATCGGCATTTCAAGATGGAGGGTATTCACCTCCTCCGGGATGTCCTTCTGCCACACGACTGGATGGTGCGGTTAGATCTGAAGGATGCTTATCTGGTGATACCCATCCATCCCCCTCATCGTAGTTTCCTCCAGTTTCACTGGGGAGGACAAGTTTTCGAGTTCACCGCCCTTCCATTCGGGCTTTCCTCGGCCCGTGGTGTTTCACGAAAGTGTTGCATCCGGTGATAGAGTTCCAGCGGGCCGGGGGATTCGGAATATTGTCTATCCAGACAATATCCTGTTGATGGCCCAATGTCCCGAAAGACTGCACCTTCAATTGCGGCAGGCCATCTCCCTTTTACAAGGGCTAGGTTTCATTATCAACAGCAACAAGTCGGTTCTCGAACCGTGTCAGCAGGTAATTTTCCTGGGTTTTGTCGTAGATTCGGTCCAATGTTCATTGAGCCTACCAACTAGGAAGATGGCGAAGATCCACCACGTACTGCGACAGACTTTTGCCAAGACCCAGACCTCCCTAAGGCAAATTGCCAGAGTTGTGGGGCTTCTTTCCTCGTCCATTCAGGCAATCTTTCCGGGACCCCTTCATTACCGGGCGCTCCAGCGTTTAAAAGCCCATCATCTCAGGAAAGGTATGGCCTACGATCAAGTGGTTCCTCTCACGGAAGAGGCCAAGGCAGAGATGGCTTGGTGGCTGTCCCATATGGAAACAAGGGATGTCCCACGTTTACAGATCCACAGGACCTGTTGTCCAAACGGACAATTCTGTATATGTATGAGTCTTGGGCGATCTAGTCCAGACTTGGCAGCAATATTCAGTTAGTATTTGATATACACCTTGTACAAATAAATTCAAGAACATTTTTTAAAAAACAGGTACATAACAAGAATCAAAGATTTTAAGTCGACGCAGCGTTTCGGTTTTCTTTATTAGACACCTTCTAACTGGTTAAATTACTAGAGCTGTCCCTAAATCGCCAGTTGTAAAAAGATAAAAGTTACTGGCAGGGATATCTTACATACGAGTCCCCTCTTCCAACTCTCTCCACAATTGATATAGACCTTTGTAACTGTACAATGATGAGGGGCACTAGTGTAAACTTGGAGCAATAACCATTGACATTATGTAGTGTGGCAGTTTTGAGACACACATAATTTGTACAAATATGGAATCAAAATACCATGGTTTTAAGAAAGTTGTTTGTAGATAAACACTATATTATGTTTTCTACTTAAATTGTATAAATCTATAAAGTCTAGGTGACAGAGAGTTAACTGGTAGGAAAAGAAAATGAGGCTTTTAAATGTGTGTAATGTAAAAATCAATTAACAGTGGGTAATCTCATGTTTTTTAAATAACTTTTTAGAATCGGTCCTGAAGAAGGCGTCTAATAAAGAAAACCGAAATGCCGCGTCGACTTAAAATCTTCTATTCTTGTTATGTACCCGTTTTTTTAAAAAAAAATCTTGAATTTATTTGTATACCATTATGTTCATTGATACCCATGCCTGTTTTTAATATTGTTTTTTAATATCATGAAATGTTTTAATTTGTACCGAAAGAATAAAACCTGCACTTCTTTACCAGAATTTACTCTGTATTTGCATTAGTTCTTATCAATGTCACCCTATTCTTGATATTCTCGAAGTTCTTTGAAGGATTTTATGTCTTTTTGACTGTTTAGAGCTTCTGGCGGGCTCCTTTGCCGTACGTTGCTGGACCAAAGTCTCCGCGAGGTCCTGTGTCCTTGAAAGGATGGAAAACATGTCCCCGATCCGCTATGTCAACCATTTGGGAGGACCACGGTCCAGAGCCCTGGCGAACTTGGCGAAGGACTTCTGGGACTACTGCCTGACCCATCACATATCTGTGACAGCGGAGCACTAACCGGGCAAGGCCAATCAGGTGGCGGATTGGCACTCCAGATACCTGAGGGACTCCAGCCAGTGGCGGATGGATGTTCAAGTTTTTCAGTGGCTAAACGGTCTATGGGGCCCTTTCTCGGTGGACCTGTTTGCATCTCGCTTGGACCACCAGCTCCCGCGTTTTTTCAGTTGGAGGCCGGATCCTCAGACGGTGGCCACAGATGCATTCCTTCAGGACTGGAGTCGGGAGCAGCCGTATGCTTTTCCTCCATTCTCCATGGTGGTAAGAACTGGAAAGATGCGCCGTCAGTTAGCTGAGTTGGTAATGATAACGCCGCTTTGGAGGTACCAAGTTTGGTTTCCAGTTCTTCTGGAACTTCCTAGGGATTCTCCAATCCTACTCCCCCAGCTTTCTCAGCTTCTACTCAATCCGTACCTAGAGCCGTATCATCTCATCGCTCAGGGCTCTATTCGCCTCATGGCATGGAGGCTTTCCGGCGACGCTGGTCGCTCCCGGGCCTTTTGAGATCGGCTGAGGACCTCATGTCCAAGGCTTGGGCGACCAGTACTGCGAAGCGCTATAGATCCGCTTGAATCAAGTGGGTGCGTTGGTGTCTTCGACGGGACTTGGATCCCTTGGTCGCAGGAGTCGTTCCCATTTTGAATTTTCTGGGCGAACTGGCGTCAGATGGGTTGGCGTACAGAACAATTAAAGCTGTATGTTCTGCTATTTCGGCAGCGCCCCGTCTGGTAGACAGGAAGCCCTTCGGGGAGCATCCGTTGGTGTGCAGGCTCCTGCGAGGTATTCGACTTTCTTTACCTCCTGAACCCCGCTACTCGGTCCTGTGTGACGTTAATGTGGTTTTGAACCTTTTTCTATCTTGGCAACCCAATGCCTACTTGTCTCTGAAGGAGCTTTCAGCGAAATTGGCAATGCTTTTGTGCTTGGTATCTTGTCTGAGAGTTTCCGATGTCCGTGCTTTGGATGTCTCAGCGAGGGTTTTTTCACAAGATGGGGTGACGTTCACAGTGGGACGCCGTACTAAGTCTGGGTCGCGTTCTATTTCCTACCCAGCCTTTGTGGACGTTCCCAAGTTGTGTGTCGTACAGTGCCTGAAGGCGTATGAGGATCTTACCTTGGACATTCGACCCCCGGGTGAGAGACAACTGTTAATTGCCTTGCGGAAGCCACACAAAGCAGTCACTTCCCCCACCATAGCAAGGTGGGTGCGCTGGGTCATGCAAGAAGCAGGCATTGACACTAAGCAGTTTGGAGCTCACTTGGCCAGGGGAGCCATGGCTTCGAAGGCTTTCTCTGTAGGTGCTCGGTTTGAGGACCTCATGCGGGCAGCTGATTGGTCCTCAGATTCTACGTTGAAGAGGTTTTACTTCAAACCTGTGGTGGATATTGCCCATTTGGTCGTGAGTAAGCTTTGAACAAGCATAATCTGATCCATAGAATCGAAATTTGCCTAGCTAAGTAACAGTAAGTTTCAATTCTATTAAGGACACGGAGGCGAGGATTATCCCTCCCATATTTCCTGCGGATGTGAACCAGTCTGTATGCCAGTAAGTACTTGTTTTCCAGCTTGAAGTCTTTGGATGTCATGTATAACTCACGTGCCTTCGTCTTCTTGCAGGTGTAAGTGTTTGATGTTTTACAACGTTTCCACTGTTATGCTTTTCCTGTTAGAGAATGATCGTTCCAAGCAAGAACAATAGACGATTGGCGTAGTTCGCACGAAGAAAGAGGAGGAACACAGAGGAGGGACTTGCTATCTAGGCCTGGTCAACACTAAGGAATGACTGCTTTTGGACAGTTACTCGGACTATTGGGATTTGTAGTTTCAATTACTCTTTATTACTCACTCTCTACTACTCCCTCTCTACTACTCCCTCTCTACTACTCACTCTCTACTACTCACTCTCTACTACTCACTCTCTACTACTCACTCTCTACTACTCTCTACTACTCCCCCTCTACTACTCCCCCTCTACTACTCCCCCTCTACTACTCCCCCTCTACTACTCCCCCTCTACTACTCCCCCTCTACTACTCCCCCTCTACTACTCCCCCTCTACTACTCCCCCTCTACTACTCCCCCTCTACTACTCCCTCTCTACTACTCCCTCTCTACTTCTCACTCTACTACTCTACTATTATCTCACTCTCAACTACTCTACTATTATCTCACACTCTACTATTCTCTCACTCTCTACTACTCACTCTCTACTGCTCACTCTACTACTCACTCTCTACTACTCTATTCTCTCACTCTCTACTACTCTATTCTCTCACTCTCTACTACTCTATTCTCTCTCTACTACTCACTCTACTACTCTACTATTCTCTCACTCTCTACTACTCTACTCACTCTCTAGTACTCTACTCACTCTCTACTACTCTACTCACTCTCTACTACTCACTCTCTAGTATTCTCTCACTGTCTACTACTCTCACTCTCTACTACTCACTGTCCTCACTCTCTACTACTCAATCTCTACTACTCACTCTCTACTACCTCTCACTCTCTACTACCTCTCACTCTCTACTACCTCTAACTCTCTACTACCTCTCACTCTACTACTCTCAACTACTCACTCAACTACTCACTCAACTACTCACTCAACTACTCACTCAACTACTCACTCACTCGACTACTCTCTACTACTCACTACTACTTACCCTCTACTACTCTCTACTACTCACTCTCTACTCTCTATTACTCACGCTCTACTCCCTACCTCTCTACCTCTCTCTACTAGTCTCTACCTCTCTACCCCTACCTCCACGCACACATATATATATATATATATATATATATATATATATATATGCGCATATGCATTTATACATATGTATGTGACTGTGACTCTTTAAGATCATAGTAATTTACTCATTCAGAAATAACATTGTGTATTCAGGAAGGACAGAGAATATTAGTTAAAAAGAGGATACTTTATATTATATGCATAAATTCGTGGACACAGTGTTTACGGAGTGCAAGTATATGTGATATGAGGAACTGTGGGAAGGATAAGTTACTTACCTGTAATCCTAGTTCTCTTCCAGGGGTATCCTCATCAAAGTCATAAGCACTGAATATTCCCGCCCATGTGCGGGACCCCGGAAACAATATAAAAATATATATGTAAAAAACACATATATCTCGCTCCACATATATATATGTACATGTATTATTTTTCTCACACCAATGCAGCTCCATAACTGAGGCTAAAAACAATGTAAACACATATACATGCACTGCAATTAGTTAGGAAGCAAAAGAAAAAACACATTAGGTCAAATAACCTTTGAACTTTGTGTTTTAATGAGTAGACCACTCATAAATCCTGAAAATTGCTTGTAAATAGACATTGTTAGCCCTCAGGCTGCATTGCAAAACCAATAGCATAGAAAATGAAACCATTTTCAACAAAAACTGGCACCGTGCCTTTAAGGCAGCCATGACCCCAGGCTTCCCATCATGCCTCAGGGGCGACAGTTAGGTCAGTTGTTCTTTGCATAACCCTGAAGACAGGGCTCAACCACAAGATTGAAATAGTACCAAATCTCATTTACCTGGGGAGGCGGGTGGGTTGCTTATGACTTTGACGAGGATACCCCTGGAAGAGAACTAGGATTACAGGTAAGTAACTTATCCTTCTCTTCCAGGGGATCCTCATCAATAGTCATAAGCACTGAATAGAATAGCAAGCCCATCAACCACCTGCAGGTAAATGAGAAGTACATGACCCAACCAAGCCATAACAGCCAAATAACTCAGCTGTTAAACAGATTCCTCAGGGAGGCCTGGCCCACCTGGGTATCTGCTCTCGTGTCAGAATCTAGACAGTAATGTCTGGTAAATGTATGGACAGACCTCCAGGTCGCCGCTTTACAAATCTCAGACATGGGCACATCATGCAAGTAAGCCGCCGTGGCCGCTCTACCTCTAGTGGAATGCGCTTTAGGAGTACACCCCAGAGGTTTTTGCGCCAATTGGTAAGCAAGTTTGATACACGAAACGATCCACCTGGAAATGGAACGTTTCGATGCTGCATGACCTGTCCTGATCGATCCGTAGTTAATAAACAATTGATCAGAATGTCGAATAGACTTGGACCTGTCCAGATAGAACTTTAAAACCCTTTTCAGGTCCAAAGAGTGTAACGCCCTCTCAGCTGGAGTAGAGGGATTAGGAAAGAAAGTGGGTAAAGAGATAGACTGATTGACATGAAAATCTGACACCACTTTTGGCAGGAAAGAAGGGTGCGTTCTGAGCACCACTCTGTTCAAATGAAACACTGTATACGGTTCTTTAGTACAGAGGGCCTGAATTTCGCTCACCCTACGGGCTGACGTAATCGCTACCAAAAAAGCCGCTTTCCAGGACATATGCTGTAAAGTAGCTTTATGAATGGGCTCAAAAGGAGGGCCCATCAACTTTGATAGTACTAGGTTCAGCTCCCAGGGAGGAGAATGGAAAGGGGCGACCACTCGGTCCCCCCGAACGTATGGCAGAGTACCACGATCCCCCCGGGAAGCCATCTTGGGCGGGAGGCGAGTCTCGGCTGGTATGCCCAAAGCGGCATAGCCGGGGCGCGCTTTTTCCCGCCCAAGAGTGGGTTGTCCTAGACACCGAAGCCGCCAGCCACGCCCCCGGAGGCGGGTGGAGGCGGGTTTACGCCCGCCCGAAGGAGGATAAAAGGAGCAACAAGCCATGGAAGCATCCTCTTGTTCCTGTGCTCTGAACCTGCACCTCCCCGCTGCACGTGAGCTCGAGACGGAACGAAGAGTCAATTTTGAGCGTTGTAATTTTGCCTTTGTTCTTTCAGAGAATCATCGTTCGAGAATGCCGGGCAAGAAGGTCGGAAAGCGGGTCGGTACCGATCAGATGCTCCGCATGCTCGTGAAAGACATGGCCGAGATGAAGAAACAGATGGCGGCAATGAACGGCGTAGGAGGCCCAAAGCGAGTCGTCGGACCAGCATTGCCAGGAGTAGTCCCTAGCGGGAGAGGTAGAAGGTCCAAGAGGGGGGCAACTGGGGGAGAGACCCCGGTTCCCGAGGCGCCGCCGGCGCTCCCCGATACACCGACTGAAGCCCCGATCCCGGTCCCGAAGGAGGGGCAACCAATCCCTGTTGTAGTCACCCCTGTGAACGGGGAGGATATGCCTCCCGAGTTGGCTGCACAGCTGGCAGCGTGGTTGGGGAAAGATAGCGAAGGCACCACGGCGGATGACGCCAGGGCTGTAATGAGGCAGTTGCGGCAGTCAAGAGAGGCCGCAAAGGCACCATGTCCTTTTGTTCCCCCGCAGGCTCCAGTGGGTGAAACCGCGGCAGGCACGAGTTCGGCAGCGACTACGGTTACAGCCTCTAGCTCAGGTAAGCAGCGACTGCCGATTGCGGGGGAGGGGTCTGTACCCTCGAGAAGGGAGAAAGTGGCTCAGCATATTCCGATTGAAATCAAGGAGAGGATATGGGCTGAGAAATATGTGAACATGTTTTCTTTGCTAACTGATCATTACGAGATCGAGCATGTGAAGGGTCAAAAAGAGTTTTTGCACCCGAGTGTTTGGCGCGCCAAGATGGCCGCTTTTAAGGTCGATGAGAACATAGGCAATTGGGGCAGAGCATTTGGCATTTTTACTTCAATTATAGGGGAACGAAGGCCTGAAATGTTGGCCGAGTTACCTGTGTACCAGACACGTATTGTGGAGTATTCTCAGTCATATGAGGGAAATCAGTGGTTTTGTTACGATACTGTTTTTCGGAAGGCCAAGGAGTTCGACACATCTCTGACATGGGATTGTTACGACTCAATTTCTTGGCAAAAGATGGAGAAATCAGGCATGTTAAAGGCACCTTTGGTGGGGGGAAGCGGGGGAGAGTTTTCCCGCCATTCATCTGGGGCGCCCTTTCGGGCAGGTTCAAGTAATGAGCATCACTCGAGGTCGAGTGGCAATACAGGCAAAAAAGGCATCTGCTGGAATTTTAACAGAGGAAAGTGTACGAGGCCCCAGGGGTCATGCAAGTTTAGGCACGATTGTGGGGGGTGTGGGCAATCCTCGCATCCTGAGACCATGTGCAGAGCCAAAACGGGTGATAACGGAGGTAGGGGAAGCGCCAAACAGGTCTGAAATAGTCCGAGGGGCGCCTTTACCTACCCCGGTTGATACCATGGCGATGATTCCTTGGCTCAATGAATACCCGGATCATGTCTCCGCTGGGGTGTTGAGAGACGGTTTTTCGTATGATTTCCGCATCCCAGTGGGGAATTTTCAGGGTAAAGCACAATGTAGGAACCAACTATCGGTCCTGCAGAATACGGCGGTGGTACAAGCGAAGATTGGGAGGGAGGTGACCCGGGGTCGGGTTGCCGGATCATTCGACATGCCACCAGTTGCTAATTTGGTCTGTTCACCCTTGGGAGTGGTCCCTAAGAAGGACCCGGGTGAGTTTAGATGGATACATAACTTGTCAGCCCGAGAGGTCTTTCAGTGAACGATGCGATAGACCCGGAGGTGTGTTCGGTGCGGTACGCATCTTTCGATGATGCCGTCGCCATGTTGAATCGCCTGGCGCCCGGAGCGCTGATGGCCAAATCAGACATCGAGTCAGCGTTCCGGTTGCTCCCGGTACACCCAGACGATCAGCGTCTCCTTGGTTTTATGTTTCAGGGACGTTATTACATGGATAAATGTATGCCAATGGGTTGCTCCATATCATGTGCTTATTTTGAAAAATTCAGTTGTTTTTTGCAATGGGCATTCACAAGAATAATGGGGTTTCAGCATGTTATGCATTATCTTGACGATTTTCTGTTCTTGGGGGCAGCCGGGGACACGGAATGTGCACAGGCTTTGAAAGAATTTTGTGGTTTGATGAGTCAGTTTGGTGTGCCATTGGCGCCAGGTAAGACTGTGGGGCCATCAACTTCGCTCGAGTTTCTTGGAATTGAGCTCGATTCCGAAGAGGGTTGCTTCCGGTTGCCCAAAGAAAAGGTGAGCAAATTCAGGGCCTCGCTTGAAACATGTATGAGGGAGACTAAGGTGAATTTGCGTCAATTGCAGCAGACTGTGGGTCAGTTGAATTTTGCCCTTAGAGTAATGCCAATGGCCCGCCCTTTTTCCCGCTCGATTGCACAAGCCATGGTCGGTCTTAAAGAGGGGCACCACCGCACGAGGCTCTCGGCAGAGATTCGCCAGGACATGCGCATTTGGTTGGCATTCCTGGCGGATTTCAATGGTCGGGTTGTCTGGAACAAGCCGGCGGTGTCCTCCGAGGAGTTGGGGCTGTGGACAGATTCGGCGGGGAGTATAGGCTTTGGCGCCATATTTGGTAATCACTGGTCGGCTCAAACGTGGCCGTCATGGTGGCACGAGTGTGGGCTTACTAGTAACATTGCTTTTCTTGAACTGTCCCCTATTCTGGTGGCCTTGAAAACATGGCCTGAGGGGTTTCGGGATCACTCTGTGGTGTTCTGGTCTGATAACATGACCGTGGTTGAGTGTATCAATAGTCAGGCTGCACGATGCAAATGGATTCTGAGATTGCTCAAGGAAATTGTCTTGCTCTGTATGCAATTGAATGTGCTCTTTAGGGCGAGACATGTGCCAGGGGTGCTGAATCAGGCTGCTGATGCACTTTCTCGTTTCCGTATGCAGGCCTTCTGGGGTTTTCTGCCCACAGCGGACCCGGTGGCGGCACCATTTCCCGAAGCTCTCTGGTCTCTCGGTGCCCCGAACTACAAAACCTCGTGGGAGAGAGTTTAGCACCCAGGACAAAGAAGGCATATGAAGGGGCGTTCCGTTCCTATTGGTCCTTTTTGGGTTCTGCTACGAGGGAACTTTGGGGCCAAGAGGAGTTTGTCGTGAAGTTTTTGCTGTCATTACATCAGGCAGGCAAATCGGTAGCCACGGCCCAGAGACATCGGGCCGCCATTTCATTCATGGCACGGGCTCATGGTATCCAGGACCCTACAGCGTCTTTGGTAGTACAGAAAGCGCTGCGTGGGTGGCAACACCTTGAGGGTCGCAGAGTAGATGAAAGGCGGCCGATAGGTCTGGAAAGGTTGGCCCTGTTACTGTCCGTACTCCCTGCGACATGTTCATCCCGGTCAGAGACAGTGTTATTCCGGGCCGCTTTTGCACTAGCATTTCATGGGGCTATGCGGGTAAGCGAACTGGTGGCAAAGAACAAGCAGGATACGGGGGGGGGGACTGTGCCGAGAGCACATCCAAGTTAAGGGGGAGACGATGATTGTCTCGTTTGCCAGGTCCAAGACCGATCAGGGTGCGATCGGGGACAGTATAGTAGTCCATCGGATTCCCGGATCTCCCATGTGCCCTGTCGTATGCGTTGAGGAATATTTGGCGCAGAGGGCGGCATCATGGGGGGGGACCTTGCTGAGACACGCTGATGCCACCCCACTGACGAGGTTTCAGTTCCAGCGGGTGCTTGCAATGGCAATGTCGGCCGCGGGCTTGAACCCGGGCGAGTTTGGGACCCATTCCTTCCGGATAGGGGCTGCTACAGAGGCTACAGCCAGGGGTCTGAGTGTTGAAAAGGTGAAACAGTTGGGGCGTTGGTCCTCGAATTGTTACAAAAGGTATGTGCGGTTGCACATGTTGTGAAGCTGATATCATGTACTCACGCTTCTTGTTTTGTTTGGTTTACAGTTTCGCACGCTTAAGAGGCGGGGCGGACTGTGCAGTCGACCCGACACCTGGGAACCAGCGGTCAAAGATCACCGGCTGAGGAAAAAGTGGTGTGGGTCGTGGGCCACTCATACGTGAGGCGTGCCGCGGACGTATTCAATGCAGGTGACACGATTCACATGGCTGGGGAATACGGGTATAGGGTGACCTTCTACGGAAGGGGCGGGCTCTGTATTGACCAGTTTCAACCTTTTTTCGAGGGCTTGTTGGGGCGGACAGGGTCACCGCCATCTATAATCATAGTGCATCTTGGGGGCAATGATTTGGTGACCACTGGTAGACGACTACTTCTCGAGGCGATGCTATCCACAGTAAGTTGGTTGGCGAGAAGGGTTCCAGGGTGCACGATTGCATGGTCCCATATGATTCCACGGAAAGTGTGGCGGGGGGCTAATTCAGTGTCTGCTATAAATCATTCTGTGAAGAAGGTAAATAACAAGCTTGGTAGACTGTTCCGTACAAGTACATTGCATTCGATTCCTCATGGGTGTATCAGGGGGGACCATATGTATCTAGAAGATGGGGTCCATTTGTCCCGGGTGGGGAATTCTTTACTCATAGGAGACTTCGTAGCCTGGTTAAGGAGTTTACAACATGACCTTTAGGTAGGAGTTTTGTGGGGGGTCCGGATAGCCGGTCAACTATCCGGCCTGTGGCGGTAAGGTCATGATCGGTGAGCAGTAATTGGAAGATCCCTAGGGGGGGGCGTCACCCATTACGGATGGGAGCGCCCGGGGGGAGGTGGCCATTGGCCCCTCAACGGGGAGGCGGTCCCTTCTAAGGATGGGACGCCGAAAGGAAAGGGAAGGCGGTCAAGGCCCCTCCCTGGATAGGAGGGGCTACGGGCCCCTCCTGGGAATTTCCCGGGGCCAGGACATCTGCGACGGCAGATGTGGTAAGTTGTGTGGGGTGGGGAGGGGGGTCTACGCTACCTTCTAGGCACCTCACACGAGTCCTCGGACGACCAATAAGATGGCGTCGAGTTAATTGGGGCCCCCGTCAAGAAAAGGGAAATTGGTATGTGCCCATGAGGTGCAGTCCTCTGTGCGGCTGCCCCTCACAAGTGAGGGGGGAGTTCTGGTTTAGGGATCTGACACCGGTTACGACCTTGCCGTTGGCCCTTAACGTTAGGATGTACAATTTCAATTTAAAAAATGCATTTGTAGGATGTTAGTATCGGCTAGGAGAACCTTTGTATTAGAAATGTGTTAAGGTCAGCCAAAACATCGTAATGTGGAAATGAAATTGTACATGATATGAAACTGTTATTTTAATGTTTTAATTTTGTTTCATATTTTAATAAATACGGCCGGGAGGGTAACTCCCTCCCGCTTTCCAAAAGTTCAGACATGTTTCCGTATTCCCATTCTTGGGGATTGTGTTGAGAGGGGGTGGCGGGTATCTCAGCCATAGGAGGCCGTACAGGAGGGTACACCTTTTTCAGACCTTGCAGGAAGTCTTTTACTGCTGGCAGCTGGAAAAAAGAAGTCTGTGAAGGTTATCGCCTATAAGCCGTTATAGCGGCTAAATGCACCTTAATGGAGTTAAACTTCAAACCTGCTTTAGCCAGGTACAACAAGTATGGAAGAACTGCTTCTTCCTGACTCTTCACCGGATTGTGACCATTCTGCATGCACCACATATAGAACCTCTTCCACTTGCATGCATAAGAATGTCTTGTGGAAGGACGTCGTGCTTCTCTCAGAATGGACATGCAGTCCTGTGGCAGCCCTAGATGGCCGTACTGAATGACCTCAGGAGCCATGCTGCCAAGTTCAGTGACGGAAGGTTGGGATGGTGAATCCTCCCGTTCATCTTCGATAACAGGTCCGGCCTGCATGGAAGCCTCTTGTGAGGAGACACTGACAGGTGAAGTAGGTCCGTGTACCACCATTGCCTCGGCCAGTTGGGGGCAATCAGGATCAATGTTGTGCAAAAGTGGTTCAGCTTGCTCACCACCTTCGGGATCAGAGGAAGGGGTGGAAAGGCGTACACAAACTCCCCTGACCAGTCGATCAAAAGAGCATTCCCTCTTGTTCCTGGTCGATAGAACCTTGAGGCGAGGCTTGCGCATTTGCTGTTTAAGTCGTCCGCGAAGAGATCTATGGAAGGACGACCCCATGACTGAAAAATGTCGTCTAGCACTTCGCCGTTGAGAACCCAGTCTTCTTTGTCTTCGAAGTGCCGACTTAGTGCGTCCGCCCTCACATTCTGCTCTCCTGGGAGGTGGACTGCTTGAACAGACAACTTGCGAGCCAGAAGCCAATGCCAGATGCGCTGAGCTTCCAGAGACAGAGTCCTTGAGCGGGTTCCTCCCTGCTTGTTCAAATAGTACATCGTGGTGGTGTTGTCCGTCTATACTAGAACCATTTCCTCCTGAAGCGAGGGAAGGAACGCTTTGAGAGCCAGGTGGACCGCTCTCAATTCCAGCAAGTTGATGTGATAAGTGCTTTCTTTGGAAGACCACAGACCCTGCACTTGTAGAGCACCCATGTGCGCCCCCCAGCCTTGCAACGATGCGTCTGTGATGATCGTTTGAGTAGGAGGAGGTTGATGGAAGAGAACTCCCACCTGCATGTTCTGTCTCTTTGTCCACCACTGGAGGGAAGATTGAGCTACCTCCGACAAAGTGATCGGATCGTCCCAGCGATCTGAATGCTGGTCCCATTTGTCCTCCAGATCCTGCTGAAGAGGACGCATTCGAAGTCTGGCGTTCGGTACCAAGAAGATGCAGGAAGCCATCGACCCCAAGAGTGAGGCTATCTTCCGCACTTTCTGAGACCTGTGGCGAAGAACTTGCTGGCACTTGAGCGCTATCGAAAACTGTCTCTCCTCCGAAGGAAACACTTTTCCTACCTCGGAGTCTAGCAGAGCTCCTAGGAAGTGGATCTTCTGAGTGGGTTTGAGAGACAGACTTGCTGTAGTTGACATGCAGGCCTAGACGCTGACAAAGTTCTATGCATGTCTGGAATTAATTCCTTACATTGCCTGGAGTTGGACCTTTCAACAGCCAATCGTCTAAGTATGGGTATACAAAGACTCCCCTGCGGCGTAGAGCTGCCGCCACCACCACTGCGACACACTTCGTGAACACCCTGGGGGCCGACTTCAACCCAAACGGAAGGACTTTGAACTGGTAGTGGGAGGTCCCCACCCGGAATCGAAGGAATCTCCTGTGATCGGGCCGTATAGGAATATGAAAATACGCATCTTGAAGGTCCATCGAACACATCCAATCCCCCTTCCTGAAATGTGGATATATTTGGTGAAGCGCCAACATGCGAAACTTTTCTTTTCGTACATGTAGATTGAGTGTTCTCAAGTCCAGAATGGGCCTGTATTCCGCCTTTTGGCCCTTTTTTCTGACCAGAAAATACCTCTAGTACACTCCTTTCCCCCTTTGGGCCACCGGCACTCTCTCGATGGCTTCTTTCTCGAGGAGTGTTGCTACTTCTTTCTTTAACCTTTGTAGCTGGTGGCTTGACGTTGACATCGGAGGAACGGGTGGAGGTAGACGATGGAAATGAAGACAGTACCCATTCTGCAGCGTAGACAACACCCATTGATCTTTTGTAATGGCCTGCCACTCTGTCCTCTGATGCGCAATGCTTCCCCCCACTGGAGTGGACAACGGCGCTGGGGGAAGTGAAGACTCATTGCTTCTGCTGAGATTTATTGAAGTTGTTGCCTTGGCGCTGATTTCCATTTCCTTTGGAATTGCGCTTGCCTTTGTATTACGACTTTTGCTGGCCTTGTTGGTTCTGGCCCTTCTGCCAGTGAGGGGTTTGAACCCTCTGCTTCGAAGAGCCCTTGTTGTCCGAACGGAACTTTTTCCGGAATTCCTTTTTCTTTTCAAGCCCCACAGCTTTGAGGGTGTCTAACTCAGTCTTCATCCGCTGCATCTCCTCATCAGCACTCGCTCCAAAAAGAGACGTGCCTGAAAAAGGAAGATTTAGAATTCCGGCTTGAGCCTCGGGTTTCAATGCTGTCAGGCGCAACCATGAGGATCTCCTCGCTGTGATTCCATGCACATAACCATGCGCAGCCAGCGTTGCCCCATCTGCCGCCGCTCCTATAATCTGATTGGAGACTTGACCGCCCTCCATCAGAATTTCCTCAAAGTCCTTTCTATCTTCCTGAGGAAGTTTTGCAGAAAACCTCTGAAGTGAGTCCCACAGAGATCTATCATATCTGCCGAGCAGCGCTTCCGCATTGGAGACCTTGAGGAAAGAAGCTGAGGTGTTACAAACTCTTCTCCCCCATGAGTCTTGCACCTTGCTGTCCTTATCCAGCGGTACCGTGGATGAGGAAGCTACCGCATTGGATTTTCTAGCCGCCGCAATGATTACTGAATCTGGCGGGGGATCGGACTTGAGGAACAGAGGATCCTCATCAGGACGACGATACTTCTTGAGAATCCTCGCTGGGACGGACTTCACCGTTGCCGGAGTGAGGAAGATTTTATTCACTGGTTCCATTATACCCAGGACCAACGGCAACAAAGGTTTGGGTGCCGCTCTGTGCTGTAGGGTTTCAGATATGACCGTCGTCTTGATCTGCGGAGCTGTCATAGGCACCTCCAGCTTCAGGGCTCCCCTGCCCAAGATGTCTTGGAACGAGAAAATATCTTCAGTTGGAGATATCCTCGAGCGTGGACTGTTTGTCAGGGTCGGAGAGTACTCTCTGTGAGATCGGGTCCTCGAAGAACTTGGAGAGCTACGGGTCCTCCTGGACCTAGATCTTCTACTTGAGTGCGTTCCAGAACGAGATCGTTCTCTGTGACGAGATCTTCTCTTACTTGAGTGCCTAGAACGAGACCATTCCTTGCGGCGGGAAGCCTGGTCTCGATACGCCCTCAGCCGATCTGCCGTCTCCTTGTCCTTGGCCCAGTGGTGAAGAGGTCTATACCACCTTGGGGAAAGACGAACAGGAGGAGATTTGCGGGTGGGATCCTTCACTGGTGAACGTGACCGTGGAGGCTGATCCGCTTGATCCTGTTGTGACCTTGCAGGGGACTTGGACCTCTCCTTATCCGAATCGCTGTTTTGTCCATCCGAGGATCTGCCACTTCGAGATGCTGAGGACGATGAGGATAGGCTCACTAGAGATCTAGAGGAAGACCTCGACCGAGATCTCTCTTCTGCAACCCTCCTTCTCTTGGCAGGAGGATCCTGTACTGGAGATTGTCCCACCTCCGCAGCCGATACTGATCCTGGAGAACCCAATTGAGGCCTTAGGACTTGAGACTGGTCCAATCGTTCACTCTCTTTCTCCTGCATCACCTGCTTCAAAGGCGACCTCTCCTGTGACCTTGCAGGAGAGATGACTAGCTGCGAAACGCTCCGTTCCCTGGATCTTCGCTGATCCATCGACGGTGGCTGTATCGACGCCGAGCAGATAGACGCTCTTTCGACGTCGACCGTGATTTTCCCAACGCCGACCTCGGGTGGCGATGACTGTCCTTCGGCATGGAGCATCTCGCCGTTGAAGGTTGTCTGCTCGACGACGACGGAGACTGCTTCGACGCCGATCGCCGGTGTTCTGTCGGCGACGGGGTGTGCCTCGAGTCTGAATGCCGCTTGTCTGAATGCGACAGAGGCTGCCTCGACGTCGAACGCCTTTGATCGGGCGTCGACGTGGGCTGCTTGACGTCGACAGACGATGTCAAGACAGAGGCTCCCTCGACGCCGAACGACCATGACTAGTTGCCGACGGAGGATGTCTCGAACGCCGGTGGCCAGGCGTCGACGGAGAATGCCTCGACGTCACAGCATGACGATGCTGCTTCTACGTCAGTTGGCTCACCTGTCGAACTCTTCTGCTTCGACGGTGACCTATCCCTCGACGCTGTCTGTAGCGGAGGTACCTTGGATGTTGACGCTGAAGACATCTTCTTCGTCGCCGTCGACTGCTTCTCCAACGCCGATCTCGACGCCGAATGTGAACCAGTCTGGGCTTCTTTCGACGTCGGCCGCGCCTTCCGACTTTTCTGCTTCTTGGGAGATCTTCCTCTCTCAGAAAGCCCATAAACCCGAATTCTCTCACGTTCTTTCAGAGACCTAGATGTTAAAAGCTGGCAGTGTTCACAGGTTTGAGGAATGAGATTCAGGTAGGCACAGAATACACACTGAATGAGTGTCAGTCTTGGCCATCTTCCTTCCACAGGAAGGGCATTTATCAAAGAGGGAAGGCATCTCTGACAGAAAAATCACCTTTAAGCCTAAAAAAGGTAGCAGTAAAACCCTATGTCTAAAAGACGTCGAGTGAAGGCAAAAAATTGTAGGTAACAAGAATATTTTTTGACAAAAAGCCAAAAATAAAGGGAGCTGTTTCACCAGGGTCCTGACTGAAGGAGCCGGAAAGAACAACTGACCTAACTGTCACCCCAGAGGCATGATGGGAAGCCTGGGGTCATGGCTGCCTTAAAGGCACGGTGCCAGTTTGTTGAAAATGGTTTCATTTTCTATGCTATTGGTTTTGCAATGCAGCCTGAGGGCTAACAATGTCTATTTACAAGCAATTTTCAGGATTTATGAGTGGTCTACTCATTAAAACACAAAGTTCAAAGGTTATTTGACCTAATGTGTTTTTTCTTTTGCTTCCTAACTAATTGCAGTGCATGTATATGTGTTTACATTGTTTTAGCATCAGTTATGGAGCTGCATTGGTGTGAGAAAAATAATATATGTACATACATATATGTGGAGCGAGATATATGTGTTTTTTACATATATATTTTTATATTGTTTCCGGGGTCCCGCACATGGGCTGGAATATTCAGTGCTTATGACTATTGATGAGGATCCTCTGGAAGAGAAATGTAGTATACAAGTACAATTGAACAGGGAGTTAGCATTTGAAACCCAGAAAGAGCGCGAGATTTTTAACTGATGTGTGAATTGGGCGGGCTAACAGGGAAGGTTTTAAGGCAGATCAGCCTTGGGATAACGAACGTTAAAAGATTTAGCCGTAAGCGACACGGAAGGTGCTTTTTTATATCTATTCAGCACAGGTACGTGAAAACAGTTTATGATTACAGCATGCATACAAAGCAACTCAGTCCCAGGGTCGGGCACTTGTGATATAAATAATAAGCATCTAAAGCATTTATTAATTAGTTCTGCAGCACGAGAAGCCGAATAGAAGTCATCTAAGCATGCAGGGAAGAGGGAAACGTTAAGCGTTAGTTCACAGCGACTATGCTACGATAATGATACTGATGAGAAAACGTGGTATACAATCCCAGAATTAGGCACATTAGTAGAAGGCAGCAAGGGTAGTTAATTTGTAGTCTGTGAGTTGATAAGAAAAGTACTGGATATTGGGTACAGTGCTAAGAGTAGCTCTGTGTAACGAGTAGGCAATTTCTGTGCACTGGTGTAAAGATAACAAACTGATGTCTGTGTACTATTTTTTGCATTTATAGTGCCCCCTGAAGAAGTGCAATCATGCACGAAATGCTTTGGGTTTTTACAAAATAAACACTGTCCTGAATGTAAAATGCTCTAGTCGTGTTTTCTCTGAGAGGTCAGGATGGACACGGCGGGAACACTAGAAACCTGGATAAAATGGCATGAACACTCCGATTGAGGAAAATGGATAAACGTGAAAAGATCAATAATGGATGAACTGAGAAGCATGTTAAGATGAAATATATTATGGTATACTTGATGGACTATGTGCCTGAAGGCTGTGCGACGGATTGGCGCTCCAAACTGGTACACACATACATATATAATCTGCATATCTATATAAATACAAATATAAATACATGCATACATATACATGTTATTTACATGAAAGTTTGAAAAACACTAATAAAAGCAAAGCTAAAAAGCCACCTCATTACAAACAGAATGGCTTTTACTTAAACGAGGGCGAGATCTATTGCATTTTCAATGCTTGTTTACTTTGGTTCCATCAAGAAGGCATTCAGATGTGTCACACATTTGCCATAAATTCTGAATGTTAGCACTCTAGTTGCTCATTATATCACTGTAGTAAAGCTACTGCTCACCAGGGAAGTCTGATTCTGGTATTCAGAGTGCATGTTTCAGTCTGCATGTCAGAATTTTTTTAATGAAATAGAAGAGGTTTTGAGAAGTCACTCAAAATGTGCCCTAATTTTTCTTTCTGAAGCACTAATCATACTTTCTATGGCAAAATGAACCCCCTCATTTTGTTCCTTTTTAAATTAAATGTTTTCAGATTTACCACTTCATTCCAATCAAGATGGCTTCTGGTGTGCCATACTTTTGTCATAAGTAAGACTGTTAGCGCTCTAGTTGTTCTTTAGAACACTCTGGGACATTCTGTCATTGGGCTCTACTTGGGCTACATCTGGGTGATATTTGGGCTACATTTGGGCTCTTTTGTCTCTGGTGGCCATCTTGGGAGACTGCATGTCAGAATTTTTTAATGAAATAGAAGAGGATTTGAAAAGTCTCTCAAAATGTGCCCTAATTTTTCTTTCTGCAGCACTAATCATACTTTCTATGGCAAAATGTACCCCCTCGTTTTGTTCCCTTTTAAATTAAATGTTTTAAGAGTTACCACTTTATTCCAATCAAGATGGCTTCAGGTGTGCCATACCTTTGTAATAAGTAGGACTGTTAGCGCTCTAGTTGTTCTTTAGAACACTCTAGGAGGCTGCAGTAGAACACAAAGGAATCAACTGACAGTCTTTGTCCTTGTTGAATGTACAGGTTTTACTGAGAATGTCAGACTTCATTCTCACATGACTGAGAAAGATAATGTGAATTTACAGAAAATATGCTTTAAGTTTAGCTTATAGATCCCCTTCCAAACCACTGTGGGAAAAGCATTAGATAATAGTTTTCTTTCAAACATGATTCATGATATCCCAGCAGAAGGCTTTTTCACATGGTAAAATCACCTTAGAACACACCACAATTCCTAAAATGAGTATGGTACCATCAACAAATGATTTATAATGTAACTAAAGTCTTAAAACCTTCTATTAACTGCAATGCTTTTTAATGAGGTGCTATCATGTACGCGTACCCCACGATTTCCCTTTGCGTGTTTTGCACCTTTGTTTTTCTGCTTTCCTGTGCCTCAGTCTACCGAGGCACAAGATGGCTGCCAACACTTTCTGGTTTGGAGTGTTGACCGACATTGGCAGCTAATCAGCATGCAGCTCGTGCTCGGAATGGTACAGAGTACAGTAAGCTTACAGTAAGCTGCTATAGATATATATTTTTTTTCTCTTTTGATTTTCTCAGGAACTACTGGAGGGATTTACACCATTTAAACAAAAGGCACTTCTGCGTACCAGTCCCTACAATTTGGCCAAGTTTGGTGTAATTCCGTTCAACGGTTCGGGCTGTAGCCGTGTCTAAACGTCCTATGGAAATTAACATGAGGAAAACACTTTTTGGGACCCCCCTTTTTTCTCAGCCCCCGCTTGACGAATCCCCCCAAAACTTTCAGGGAAGGAGCAGAACTGAGCTGGCCGAAAATTGCACGCAAATTCCTCAATCGACGCCAAAGTTATTCCAAATAGAATGTTGCGGATTTCCTATGGAAACTAGGTCCTAACTATATATACCTACTGGCGACCGCCAGTAGGTAATATATATATTCACCTACATATACACACACACAAACAATTCATTACATCATAATACCCTTTTGCTTTGGGCATGCCAAATTGTTTGTAAAGAAAAAGAAAAAGACTAAAATCTATTACACTTTTTGTGTCAGATTGCACTGTCCAAAAGGCCTCTTTGTACTGTGCATCAAAATTAAAATTCTAAGTTAAGAAATGGGAGTTGTAAAATAACCCCTCTCTTGGTCATTTGTAAGACCTCCAACTTAACATGTGGACGTTTCTGATTCCATACAAAAGATTATATAACCTGCTCCAATATTACAAAAAAAGAAGCCTCTAACTTGCAGGAAATTGACTGAAAAAAAAAATAATTCAAAAAGGTAAGATTGACATTTTAATGAATGCTATGATGCCTATAATGCATAAGGGTAGACCTTTCCATACTTCCAAAAGATTAGAGGTGTTTCTCATTACGGGATTAAAACAGTCCTTGTTCTAATGTGATATTCATAAATTAATTCAACCAAGCAAAGGCTTAGTTGACTGAGCTTTAAATCAACTTAGTTAACTGGGCTGCACACAGAAGAGCCACTTACAAATAAAGGTCAATTAGTAGCTCACAAGCTACTTGCAGGAGAAGCCAGACGTCATGGCAGACTTGGGCTGCTCTGCTTGCAAATGACATGGCAAATAAAGTTTTTTTGATTGATTGACTTGATCACATACTGGGGAAACGAGGAGGTGTTCTACATTGAATCCCCTCATTTCTAACCTACGGACATCAAAGTCACAGGCTCAAATACAAGTGGGTCCTAGTGACCTATAAACCGTATGTTGATAACATGATTAACATTCAGTCAAGTAACAATAAACATCAGGTATCTTTTAAAAGCTTTAAGAAACTTTTCGGGGGTGTGGACATGGTCTGTGCAAATAAGCCTCATGTTAATTTTCCCATAAGTGTTACACTCCAGCTAGTGATTTTAAAAATATATAATAAATAAGGCTCCCAGTTTTCCATTTTTACTGATTTTTACAAATAAATACTTTACAGCAATCTATGTTTCCGTCTGTATTTATTTTTAAATATGGATAAAAACGGAAATTGTGTTGCTTTTTGAGTGACTGTAAATGCTTTCAGTCATGACTGCCAGGCAAATAGATGTGTGGATTGACAGGTAAAGAAGTAAATGTTTCCTAATGAGGCTTAAACAGCAGTAGATATACACGCATTTCACATTATTGGTTTATCATTTATGGGCCATCAGGTCATTGAAATCGGTCAGGTGTTTGTGTCTGAGTGTACATTTATTGGTTAGATAAATGTAGAAAAATAATAGTTCCCGCTTCATTTTTTTCACAAAACCCAAAAATACAGAAAATCATTAAAAAAAAATATATATGGATAAAATACAGACCGAAATGTCAACAAAAAAAACAACCGGGAGCCTTAATAATAAATATGAAAAACATGAAAAACTCATTGCGCAGGGAAACAGAAAAGCTTGATCTCTAAAGTGAAACGGGACAACCACAGGGGGGAAAAAAGCAGTGCAGGCTAGTTAGTCTGTTTATGTACATTATGCCAGAGCAATGCCTTGCTTCTGAAAAACATATCAAGTTTGAGACTCTGGAGTCATCAACAGCATCATAAACTTTATCCGGTTTGATCCAAACCTTCACAGTGATGGAGCGGGGATTCGAAGAAGAAACACGCTCTTGTTGAGTACTCCCGTAACATATACCAATGTTAAGTATATGGGATACTAATGTGCACCTATACATTCCATGAGGGTAAACCGCTTCGCAAATGGCATGAAAATAAATTTTTACCAAATGTAAATAACGAAGATTTAATAATATGGTGAGTAAAATGTGTTGTGAATGGCTTATACTATACAGTGTATTATTAAAAGGCATGTCGTGTGATGCTTAAGTAACATTAATTGCAGTTACTTATACTTATGCTTTGCTGAAATAACTGCTAACTTGGCTCTGGGAAAAGGAGGGGCGTTAACAGTGAATGTTTCATTACCACGTCATTAATAAAGGTTTGTTTTCAGTTCTTTTAGTAAATGGTCAAGTCGCCATGTTTTTTAAGTTGAGCAAACTGTGATGAGTGAAACTTGCAGAGCGTACAAACCACGTAATTTTCTGAAAAAACTTGCTGAGCCTGCTGAAAGAGTGTGATGCGGTGAAGAACACCACGTTTGACAAGCAGCCAACTTCTGTGTTTCAGTGTAAAAGTCTGCAAATTTATAAAATGTATTAATTTTGTTCTCATGCCGTAACAATTTCCTCATGAGAGAGAAGGGATGTATATTGAATAGGTGGGAAACACAAATAAACAACAGGGTAGTTAAAGAAAGCATGATCTAATATGGAATGATCATCCACCTCTCGTTTTAACCAATCCCATAGCTAGAATCTTTACCCCATCTTTAGTGGGATGGACATGTATGAACAGGGTATAAAGTATAGGTGACTAAGTGGTGGGGTACGATTGTCATCGTTATCCTTGATGCTGTCTGGTTGCGGTCGAAAGGCCTTTTGAGGGAGATGGGAAAGTGAGAGTGCGATGCCAATTGTCGGGTTGCTGAGAGTCCTGTCCTTATCCTGATCTAAGACTTGATCCCTGGCTCTCTGATGGGGGGTCCCTTGCCGCTACCTAGGCCTGGGTGGTAGTTTTCCTCGTTCTTTTACCTTGGGTTATTATTATTGATAACTCGGGAATTCAATTGATCTGTGCTTTTGTCTCTTCTTCTATCTTTCTGAATGAATTGATGTCTATTGTCGGATGTCTCTTTATCTATCCCATCCTTGCGACAAATTTATTTGTTGAAATTGATTATTTGCTAGATGATCGTTAGATTGTATTCTCTCTCATGGTGTTTATTCTCAAATTCATGCATTAAATTAGATAAAACTTAACGACTCACAAAGAAGTTGTGGTTATTTGTGTCTGACAACGAATTTGAAATGACTATTGGCCTTCAATTAATCAACTAACTGATCCATCGATCAAGTAGGTGAATAATTTATTTAAAGTGATGAAATGGGATTTTGTATAAATCTGTGACCATGCATGGTCTGTGAAGGAAACGATAACTTGACCACCAGCGTAACTGGGACAACTGGGTGTATGTGTATGGGCCACAGTACATAAATTTCTTGACTGCTCGCTGCGGCCTGAAAAATTGGGTGTGCGCTGGATCAGTTACTTGGTAGTAGAACAATGGTTAATTATTGATTAGTTAGGTAATAGTTACTGAATATTCGTTAGATGATGTTAACCTAAAGAGTCAGTATTCTAGTTTATATGTGGTTTATAAGTACAGGTACAGGAGGTGCCTGAGGAATCCTGAGAAGGAATTTGAAGAGTGTGGTAAAGAAATCACACTGCAGAAGTACCTTGTCTGTTGTGATAACACTGAAAAGCTAGGTAGGGCGGTCAGTATTCTGTTTAGGGGCATTTTTGTGTGAAAGTATGAAAGATTGTGATGGTGAAGGGTCATCATATTTGGAACTCTGGTAAGGGGAACAACCCTCTTTGTACGTCAATAGACCCTCTTGTGATACCTCGGTGCGATTTTGGGAGGATCAGCTAGGTAATTCCGGAGATTGATAGAAAAGTGAGAACGCTGGTCATTATTATTGATTGTAGTATGAGAAAATATCTTTGAAAAGTGAATACTATCTCTTCACTTAGTGGAACAGACAGGGTAGCATTGTCATTTTGTGTTGTTAATAACCTTTATTAGGAAAAACTCAGAAAAATATTGCCGTAAGATTTTGTGAAGGGAGGGTAAATAGCACGAGCGATACTGACCTGACAAGTTGCCGCACTGGTATTGGAGGAGACAGCGGGTGCGTAGGATGGAGCAGATTGGAAAGAGAGGGTCAGTAGCTGGAGTAATACTGACACCACACAGTGCCACGCTGGTATTGGCCAGGTCGCGGAGTAGGTGAAGTGGTGAGTTGTGCTGACATTGGACAAAACTGAGATTACGTAGTTTATTGAGATTGGTTGATTGATGTAAGGCGCGCTGGGATAGGATAAATGTTGACGATTGAATAAAGAGAAGCACGGAAAGGTTTTTGGTGTTTTGTTCGAGTGATAGATATTAATAAAGGACTGTTTGAAAATGGTTTGTGGAAGAAACTAAAGAATCTTTTCAATAAAGATAAGCAAATTGTGACAAGGAAGGGAATTCCTACTCCGCCTCCGAAAACGCCTGCATCTTAAATGATGATGATGGAGCGAGGGTATCATAAGTGGGTATGGTTGAAAAATTGGATGTAATATACAAAAAATGATAGAGTATTAGCTTTCCCTGAGTTTGGTACGTTTAATGTGAGGATTCTGCAAAATTTAAGAGAGAAAATGAACTCCTTAGAGCCACCCTTGACCCTGCGACCCCTGACCCCGCTTGCAGGCTAGGACGCACCCCATGCCGCACAGCACCACCTGTGTGTCCGTGCCCCACTGCTGCTGTTACTCTAAGTTCGCCGCTCCGCTCAGCTCTTCCAATTTCTGCCTGCACCGGTTTATTGTTGCCTCTGTTAATTGTTGTATTTTTGCCACTTGTGTCTTTGTTGCCTTTTCTTCCCTCTTTGTCTTCTGTAACCTGTTTACCCACCGCTGCTCACCTGCGGCCCGCTCCCCCCGCCCGCCCATTCGCCACCCGTTCCCGCCTCCCAGCTGCTCCTCCCTCCCACATCCCCATATATGGCGGCCCGAGGTGCGCCAAATGCAAATCCGTCTGCGCTCGACCACGCCCAGGGCGAGAACCCCTGCCACCCGCAAACGCCATGACGCCCGTCTCCACTACAATGCCAGCACCCTCCTTGCACTCAACACTGCACGACTGCACACCAGCTTCCGGGTCGCCCCGAAGTGCACCCAAGGACCCTTCCCTTGCCGAATTGCAGCTTCATCAGCATCCAGTCCTCAACTCCACCCACAGTGAAATAACTCCACTACCTCAACTGCATTCTCCTCAACACCCTCTCAGCCCGCAAACATGCCGTTGAACTCTGGGACATACTGGACTCAACCTCCCCAGATGCCGTCTTCCTGACGGAGACCTGGATGAAGCCCTCCTCAGCACCAGACATCGCCATAGCCATCCCCGACGGCTACAAGATCACCCGCAGGGATCGCACCAGCACAACAGGTGGAGGAATCGCCATCATCCACAGGAACACTCTCAGTATCTCGACCAGCACCGATGACGCACTCAGCACCACCGAACACCTGCACTTTCAGAGCCACACCGACCCAAACACCACCCTCCGAGGAACCCTTGTCTACAGACCCCCGGACCACGACCACAGTTCAGCGGATTCATTGCCGAACGCCGTCAGTACACATGCCCTCGCCTCCACAGACTACTTCCTCCTTGGGGACCTGAACTTTCACCGCGAGAACATCAACGACAACACCAACTCCACCATCCTGATTGACAACCTCGCCAACCTCGGACTCAGACAGCTCGTCACAACACCCACCCACTCTGCCGGCCACGCGCTCGACCCCATCTTCTCCGCAAGCTCCCACATCGCCTTCAGCCACACCACTGTATTCCATTGGACTGACCATCGCTGCATCCACTTCACCTTCCGGAAACCCACCACGCACCACCGCACCCAACAGATCCATTGCCACTGCTGGACCATAGTCACCGAAGACCAGCTCACCACCACCCTCGCCCAGAGCCCACCAGATGATCCCACCGATCCAGACACCGCCGCCCTCAACCTCAGACAGTGGATCCAAGACTGAGCCAACACGCTCGCCCCGATCAAGAAACCCTCCAACAGACACACCAGCATGAAAGCCAGCTGGTTCACCGAGGACCTCCAGGCCTCCAAGCAAACCTGCCAAAAACTCGTGAAGAAATGGCACCACGAACAGACTTTGGACAGCTAGGCAGACCACAAGAACGCCACCCGCAGACACCATCAGCTCATCTGATCCGCCAAAAGGACCTCCTTCAAAGACCGCCTAGACAACAACGCACACAACAGCAAAGAGCTCTTCAACATCGTGAGGGAACTCTCCAACTCCAGCTCCAACACCAACGACATCCCACCCTTGCAAGTCCTGTGCGACTCCCCTGCCACCTTCTTCCATCGCAAGATCTCAGACATCCACGACAGTTTCATTGTCTCGGCTACCCAGACAACCACTGAGACCTCCGTCCCCACAACCACCTTCAGCACCGACCCCCTGCTCTCCTGGACCAACATAAACGACGAGGACACCATCAAAATCATGAACACCATCCACTCCAGCTCTCCATCAGACCATTGCCCGCACCACATCTTCAACAAAGTCAGCACCACCATCGCACCCCATCTCCGGAAAGCCATCAACATCTCCTTCGAGGCGGCTACCTTCCCGGAGAGTTGGAACCACGCTGAGATCAACGCCTTACTGAAGAAACCCAAGGCTGACCCTAAAGACCTCAAGAACTTCCGGCCCATCTCCCTGCTTCCATTCCCGGCGAAGGTCATCGAGAAGACCGTCAACAAACAATTGACCCGCTCCTTCGAGGAGAACAGCATTTTGGACCCATCCCAGTCTGGGTTCCGTGGCAACCACAGCACCGAAACTGCTCTCATCGCCGCATAGATCAGGGCCCTGCTGGACAACGGCGAGACCGCAGCCCTCATCCTCCTGGACTTATCAGCCGCCTTCGACACCGTCTGCCACCAAACCCTACGCACACGCCTCCACGCCGCGGCAATCCAGGACAAGGCTCTGCACTGGACCACCTCCTTCCACTCCGGCAGAACCCAGAGCGTCCGCTTCCTCCCTTTCCGAAGCCACTGAGAACATCTGCTGTGTACCCCAAGGCTCATCCCTCAGGCAGACATTGTTCGACATCTACATGGCACCGTTCGCCCACATCGCCCGACTGCACAACCTCAACATCATCTCCTACGCCGACGACACCCAGTTTATCCTTTCCCTCACCAAGGACCCCCCTCACTGCCAAAACCAACCTTCACAAAGGAATGAAAGCCGTCGCCGAGTGGATAAAGAACAGCCGCCTGAAGCTAAACTTGGACAAGACGGAAGTCCTCATCGTCTGCTCCACCCTCTCAGCCTGAGGCGACTCCCGGTGGCCGACCGCACTGGGATTAGCACCGACACCCACCGACCACGCACGCAATCTGGGGTCATCCTCGACGCCACCCTCTCCATGGCAAAGCAGATCAACGCCATCTCATCCTCCTGCTTCAACACCCTCCGCATGCTCCACAAGATCAACAGGTGGATCCCCACTGAAACAAGAACTGTCACCCAGGCCCTCGTCAGCAGCAGGTTGGACTATGGAAACGCCCTTTACGCAGTAGCCCCGGCCAAACTCCTGAAACGACTACAACGCATTCAAAATGCCTCCGCACACATGATCCACGTCATCCCTCGCTGCAGCCACATCACACCCCACCCCACCTGAGAGACATGCGCTGGCAGCCTGTCAACAAGAGGATCACCTTCAAGCTCCTCACCCACGCACACAATGCACTTCACAACACTGGACCAGCATACCTCAACAGACACCTCACCTTCTACACCCCCAGCCGCCAATTCCGATCCGCTGACCTCGCCCTTGCCACCGTCCCCCGCGTCCGAAGACGACCGCCGGCAGCAGAGCGTTCTCCCACCTCGCCACCAAGACCTGGAACACTCTCCCCATCGTCCTACGACAGACCCAGGACCTGCTAACCTTCAGAAGAATACTCAAGGCCTGGCTATTTAAGCGTTAGCAGCAGCACCCCCAGCGCCTTGAGACCCTCACGGGTAAATAGTGTGCTTTACAAATGTTCTGATTGATTGATTGATTGAAATCCAAGACTCACCCTGTATGAAGCCTAGAGGAATGGGATGAGGAAGCATTCGAGAGAGAAAAGGATCGAAGGGGTAGGAGAGGCAGGAGGATGTTCGGAGGTTATCCATTTGAAAGGCGGGAGGATCAAATGAAAAGATGGAGAAAGGCTGTAGTAATTGCAGGATTATATCCAGTTTTGACAGGAGGGGGTCAAACAGGAGCTAAATGCAAGGAGAAGTCTAAGCATCTGAAAACATCCAGAGAGGGTTTGAATGAATTTAATGATGAATTATTGGAAGATATAATGACAAAAAGACCCCCATCGTATAAAGAAAGTTCAGGGGAAGTGACTCAGAGTGCCCTGTGAATGATAAATAGGACACCGTTAACTCCCCAAATTACTGATTTAACTAAACAAATGAGAGAATGAAGCTAGACTGGTAAATAAGGCAAGAATAGAACAAATACAGAAATTGATTGAATTAAACTTAAATACTGAAGCTGTAACAATACCTGTAACTACAGGTCCTGTGATTCCTCTAATTGGCAAAAACTTGAAATTACAGAAAATTCCAACTTTAACTGTTCCAGGAATTAGCAACATAATGAGTAACAAGAGTCAAAGTGGTACAAATAATAATACTTTGCTGGATCTACCAATTGGAGATGTAATGACTGAAACCCCAAAAAATAATACCCAGTTACAGCCAAGAGATATTAGTCCAAATATGACTCCCATAGCTGGAAGTTTGACAGATTTAACCCCAGAAAAACTTACTAATTGAGTGAAGGAATTAACCAGGACAGATGCCCAGCCTAAAGGTGTGAACGTGAGCCAATTGAAAGTAGACTTGGAGGAAGTGATTATTGGGACGATAAGTCCAGAACGATTAGGGACTTATACTTTTGCACAGAAACAATAACGCATCCTATGTATAACTTGGAGAACAGAGAACTTTCATGAGAAACTGACAGAAGTAGCAAATGAATTTGGGATTGATATGGAAAAATTAAAGGTGTTACAGAAACCGTACAGTATGGCTTTTACTGACAAAGATTTAGAAAGTTTGAATAAGTCTGAAAAAAGATTGCAGATAAAAGAATTGATAAATATCTTGAAGAAATGGGGAGTGATAGTAAATAGGTGAAAAGGAAGGAGGAAGCCACTAGGAAAGGAACATCCATGTTTCCTGTAAAGGAAACAGAGCAGGCAGAAAGAGTTTGTCCTATGAGAGAGGTTCCAGGTGGTGGATACGTCCACGTACCTTGGACTAGACAAGACATATTGTCTTTTACAAATGATTTCCCAAGATTACGAGAAAAAACGGTTGAATGCTATAAACAAGTAGATCGATTTGTAAAGGTCTCCAAAGTGTTGCTAAAGGATTTAGATGGGTTGTTTGAAATAGGGGTTTCGGCAGATTTGTTGACTGAATGCAAGATTACGGTTGATTGGCCAAAAGATGAAAATCCAAGAGATGCAAAAACAGGTGCCTCATCTGAAGAGGTGATGAAAAGGTATCATCAGGTTATTACCTTTTTAAAGGGGGGAAAAAATCAGTCCAAAGGAAACAAATTGGGTGAAAATTGATAGAACAAGGCAGGAGCCTAAAGAGTCTGTTCATGCCTATTATGAAAAGCTGTTACAGGTGTTCAAACAGTATAGTGGATTTGAAAACATTGCGATAAGGATATGGGACATTTTGTGTATCGATTTGTTTATGGACCAAGACCTGAAATTAGTGCCGTGATACAGCAACATATGCTATGTTAGCAAAGCAAGTCTATTGACGAACTTTTGAGATATGCCAAGTACTGTAGTGATGACATTGAATCTCAATTGAAAAAAACGAAAGGAGAAAATGATGTGGGCACAAGTAAAATTGGCTGAACAGCAACAGGAGACAAGTACGGTTTCACAGAATCAGGGACCGGAGGGGTCGACAAACAGTGAGACTAGAGTGTAGATTTGTACAGAAAGGTAAATGCACAAATAAAAATGTAAATCCACAGATGCGGAATGAAGCGATTGGGAAGCAGCAGCAGGTTGTTACCACCCAGTTACAGGTGCCACAACCGCCCATACCTTGAAATGTGAATGCTCATATGCAGATGTACAGTACAAGTTAGGGATTTCGAGAAGAGCTTTGGTAAGAGTCCGTTAGTCTCACAGTATTTGGTGCGTAAGAGTGAGAATGATTTGGAGTTAATGCAGTGACGGTGCCTGAGGGGAGAGGAGGAGTGCGGACTTGGCGCATCTTTAGTGGTAGTTCAGTCAGGTCCATTTATTGATGAAAGGTAGAAGGACAATATGTCATATTCTTATTGGACACTGGTGCTACCCGTTCGACTGGGAGAGCAGCAGAAATCCCAAACCAACCTCTCTCGGGAGAAACTATTCAAGTTGTAGGCGTTGCAAACAAACACATAAAAACTCCTGTTACACCCCAATAGAAGTTCACAATGGAAATTTGCATTGGTTTGCAGTGCATGATAAGTCCAGTGAATCTTTTGGGCAGAGATTTGTTGTGCAAAATGAATTGCACTATTTATTGTACAGGGATGGTGTTGCAATAATGACACCGGATGAGGATGTTGAATACAAATTATTGATGGCCCAACGAGAGTCAGAAGTACAATATTTATATTAGTTACGGACTGAAGATTTGCCAGAGGAACTGAAAGGTACTGAGAGTCCAGATGTGTGGGACTTTACTGGAAAGGAAATTGGCTTAATGAGAAATGTAGACCCCATTCAAGTGATAGTGAAGGATGGAGCAGATTATCCCAATACTGCCCAGTACAAGATGAGTCCCGAGGTAATTGCTGGAGTCACGCCCGTGATTGATCAAATGATTGAACAAGGTATTCTAAAAGAGATAATGAGCAGTCCTTATAACTCTCCCACTATTTGTGCCAAAAAGCCTAATGGAAAATATAGAATAGTTCAAGACCTGAGAAAGGTGAATAAAATTGTTGTGCTGTGTTGCCCAACAGTACCCAACCCTGCTGTCATTTTGTATCAGATCCTATGTGATGCTGAATGGTACAGTTATTGGTTTTTGTCAGGCATTCTTTTCCATCCCTTTGCATCTAGATAGTCAATATTTGTTTGCATTCCAGATCAGAAATCGTGTGTTGGCATGGTGCGGATTTCCTCGGGGGTATACTGAAAGTCCATCAATCTTCAATCAGATCTTAAAAAATGTTTGGAAACCTTGAAACTGGCCGGGGACTCTGTTCTGATCCAATACATTGATGATTTACTGTTGGCATCCAAAACGTATGAAGCATGTGTAACTGATTCCATTGCTTTGTTGAATACAAAGTCTCCCCATCAATGTTGCAGTACTGCAGACAGGAAGTTCAGTACTTAGGTCATAAGATTGAAAAGGGACTTAGGAAAGTGACCCCAGAGAGAATCAATATAAACAAAAAGATGTATCCACCCAGGAATCAGAAAATAGTGAGAATATTTTTGGGAATGGTCGGATATTGTAGGTAGTGGATATGTGGATTCTCGTTGATTGCAAAGCCTTTACATATATTGACCAGAAAAGATGTAAAAGATCCAATTGTGTTGAATAAGGAAAGCATAGAGCCCTGTGTATTCCAGATTATTCTAAGGAATTTGCATTGTACTGTGAGAGAGATTGTTGTGCGCTTACAGTCTTAAATCAAACACGGAATGGCAAGACGTCCAATAGCGTATTTTTCTGCTACCCTTGACTCACTAGCCGCAGCACTGCCAGGTTGCTTAAAAGCAGTGCCAGCCACTTGTGTGAGTTTGGAACAAAGTGAATCAATTGTGATGGGTTACCCAGTGAAAGTCTATGTACCACACTCTGTTGAGATACTTTTAACTGGTACTCGAACTCAACATATGACAAATAGATGGTTGACTAAGTACGAGAGTAATCCTAGGTGCTGAAATTGTGACAGCGATAAGATGCACTACTGTGAACCCTGCCACATTGTTACCAAACTCCAGGTGTGAAGAGCTGAAAGAAGAAGCAGAACATGATTCTTTGAAAGTAACAGAGCTTTGTACTATGCCTCGCCCAGATATTTCAGATGAACCTTTGGAGGAGTCAAGATTCCGAAATGTTTGTAGATGGATCTAGTTTAAGGAATGAAAGGGGTGAATCATGAGCTCCTCTGGGTCACCAATTCAGAATGGGAAAACTGTAAAACAACTATTGGAAGCTTTACAGTTGCCAAAAAGAATCGCAGTAGTGAAATGTGCTGCACACCAATCTGGAAATGATGAAGTAACAAAGGGTAACAGGTACACAGATCAATTAGCACGTTACTGTACACAAAATACTCTAGCTATAAATAGATCCCTTGAAAGAGGAAATACCAAATGCCACCTTATGATTGCCACTACATTTGAGACATGGGATGAGGTGAGATAAATGCAGGAAGAAGTCAGTGACAGAGAAAAGGAACAATGGAAAAGAGCAGGCTGTAGGAAAAATGACGATGAGATTAGGATCTGTTATGATGAGACCAGTATTACCAGATTCATTACTTTCTCACATGGCTATGATGTACCATGGACATGCGCATATTGGACGAGATGCCATGGTAAGAATGTTCAAACAGTCCAGGTACAATCTAAAGTTTAGGTTAATAGCTTGTGCCAAAGGTGTGTTGTTTGTCAGAAACAAAACCCAGGAAGAAAGACAGTGGTAAGCGGAGGTGTAATTGGGAAGGCAGGAGGACCTTTTACTTGCCTTCAGATTGATTGATTGATTTTATCGAGTTGCCTCCATGTAACGGACTAAAATATGTCCTAGTCATTGTTTGTTTGTTTTCTTGCTGGGTGGAAGCCTACCGAGGAGAAATGACAATCTGACTGTTGCTAAAATTGTGGTTGAGAGAATTGATCCCAAGATTTGGTTTTCAGTCACTTTGGAATCAGATAGAGGATTGCATTTTAATAATGAAATAATTTGAATGATCTGTGCTGCGTTACAAATTGAACAGAAGTTGCATTGTGCATACCGACCTGAAGCATCTGGTATTGTTGAACAAATTAATGGCACCATAAAGTCCAGATAAGGAAAGGTGTGTGCATCCACACCCTAAAATGGCCTGATGCTTTGCCCCTTGTGCTCATGAGACTTAGAAGCATACCTGGCAAAAAGAAAGGGTTAAGCCCCCAATAAGTGTTAATGAAGAGAGCCATGAGACAAGCATACATTCCTACAAATAAATTGATGAATCTCGGATGATCGTGTACTGGACTACTGCAGAGGAATGGCTCACCTGGTATGTTCTGTGTCCCGCCAGGTTGGAGGAGATGCCACACCGGCACAGCGAGACCCAGCACATAACCTGAATCCTGAAGAGTGGATGCTAGTGAAGAAGCATGCGAGAAAAACGTGCCTGAAACCCCATTGGAATGGCCCTTACCAAATCGTATTGGTGACGAAAACAGCAGTAAAGTATTTTGGTTTGTCAAATTGGATACGTGCGAGCCATGCTCGTCTAGTCCCAAGTCCAATCGAAAGACCCGAACAAAAGCGACTGGGAACCAAAAATCAACAACCAGTTGCAGAAGTGTGTGCAGCTGAAGAATCTGGAGTGACAGATTTAACAGAACATTTTGACGATGAACAGCCAAGCACAAGTCAAGTAGAATGGGCACCAGATACTGGGACAGACGAAACTGCTGTTGAGTTAGAAGAAGGTGAGGCTGTTACTAAATCAGGAGAAGGTGAAGAGGCTATTGAAGAAAAAAAAGAAACATCAAAGAGTCCAAATGCTGTCTCAGAAGAGAAAAAGACCGAAGAAGAGTTAGAAGAGGGAGAATTAGCTAGCGAGTCAGACTCAAATGCTGAACCTACAGATACTGAAATATAGGAAAATAAAAACAGATAGAGATAAGACTGAACAAAAGAATCTGCGAACAGAATACAGAAGGTGATAAGATCGTGCAGGCAAAGAAACCTAGAAACGGAGATTGCTGGCCAGGTGGAGTGAAAAGACTGAAATACAGAAGAATTAGAAGAAGATTGAGAAACAGACCAGTACAAAGCAACAGAATAACAAGTCAGGCAGAACAAGAAGATTTAGAAGAGGGCACAAACAAAAGATCAAAAAGAACAAGAATTCCCTGCAGAAAATACAAGGCCCCTGAATGGACTTATGTCATTCTTGAGGAGTTTGAGACTTTAGATCTAAATGAGGAGCATGAGAATAGTGGGACTGAGAATGAAGAAGATGAGGGAAATTTGAGAACACCTTAATCAAGAATTGTTCCAGCCTGATGTGAATTAAAGTTTTGTCAGGATAAGTCCTTTGCAGACTCTAAAAGGGGTAAAGAAGAAATGTCATTGGGTGTAGGATTACACAATCACATTTTTAATATTTGTATTTTTATATTTCCTTTTAGGTAGAAGTTTATTTAGAGTTTTTCCTAGGCCTTATAGATAGGAAATTGTTAGATTTTATTGTTTTTGTAGCTTACTAAAATGGCGAAGACCAAAGTGACTTAACAACGAAAATCTAAACTAAAATGTAGATGTGTTAGGTTTAGCTTTTGTAATATTTTCTTACTAATACTCATATGGATCCTATTAACGGTAGTCATATTAATTTTGGATGTCAATAACATTAGAAATAATACTAATGAAGTGTCTCATAAAGGAATGAAAGATGTTGCTAACAAGGTCATAAATACTAATGGACAACATTTAGATGGACGTATACTCCATCATGAAGAATCAGATAATGATTTTTCGTTAAATGTATTTACTAAGTTATTGTATGAAAATCCTAACACCATGAATGTGAATGAGTGTTATGTTTGCATGAAATTACCCTCTTCTGTCTCTGAGGCTTAACATATCATCACCTTTCCCTAACATAAGCTGTTTCATGTAGTGTTCTTAGTAGTCTATTTAACATGGAAAGTAATTTGGAGCATCAGTACACAGACGTAGATTTGGTATTTTCAAAGGTACCAATAATAAGTAGACTAAACAAGGTAGAAAGTGCTTTAAACATGCACGTCATATGGGTGAATTTGTCCATATTCCCAAGCCATTAGATCTAGACCATGCTTATAGAAATAACTTAACATGTGGACTGCATTATGAGGAACAATTGTTTTTGGATATGGTAGAACATAGAAGAGAGAGTTTGCAGAAAACAAGTGGTTGAACAAAAGACATAACAACCACCTTGGGAATTTAATGAAGGAAATTATGAAAAGAGTAAAACTTATGCTGCAATGTCTTTAGACTGGTGGGGGAAAGGGAAATTATGTTTATTAAGATCAAAGACTAACTACAATAACTATTTCATTGGCACTAGTGAATGTGAACATACCTTTCAAATTACAGGAGGTTGGGAATTAAAGGGTGGAACTGATCTTGTATTCCCATGGATATACTATGTATGTGGTAGAAAGGCCTAATATAGGTTACCTGCCCACTGGTATGGGAGTTGCTGGTTTGGGATTGTTTTTCCAAAGTTTTATAATTTAAACCTAAACGATAATAGTGTCAATGAAATAAAACAAGGACTAACACGCAGAAAGAGAGCACGTGTTACTGAAATAGTGGGTGATTTATTTTCTGCACTGATACCATCAATTGGGGTAGTATTAAATTTGCATAAAATTCGAAAGCGGTCTACTGTAGTTGATCGATTATCAACATATACTGCGGGTGGATTTTTGATGATTGATACAGACACGGTGGCAATCAGATCAATGGTTTTGCAAAATAGACTTGCCCTTGATATTATTTAGGCCAAGGAGTGTGGAGTCTGTGGAACATTAAATGTTCAATACTGCTGTATATATATCCCTGATAAAAGTAAAGGGATAGAGGGATACATTAGAAACATTTCAAGGTTACACAAGGATTTATCCCAACTGGAAGTTGATGGTATTTGGGAAGAATATATGACGTCAGCCCGCATAAAAACATCCCGCATACCATCAACCCGCAAAAATCATCCCGCAAGTACCATTAGTCCGCAAACTAAGAGATCGCAAACTTTTAAAACGAATATACCTTTAGCACGCATGCCTTTAAAACGAAAAGGCATGAATGTTAAAGGTATACTTGTTGTAAAAGTAGTAAAAGTAAGTAACAGTACCCTACCCTACCTTACACTATACTCTAATGTAGTACCCCTGCACCACCCACCCTTGACACACAGTCCATTACCTACATTTACACTACCCAGCACGACCCCCCAACACTACCATAAAGCCCTTTACTACCCTACACAAACACTACAACACTACCTTAATACACTACAACCAGCATGACCCAACACAAACACTACAATACTACCCTAAACCACTACACCCCAGCATGACCCTACACTACACAAACACTACAACACTACCCAACACCCTAAAACACTACACCCCAGCATGACCCTACACTACACAAACACTACAACACTACCCTAAACCCTAAAATACTACCCCCAACATAACCCTACACTACACAAACACTACAACACTAGCCTAAACCCTAAAACATTACACCCCAGCATGACCCTACACTATGCAAACACTACCCTAAACCACTACACCCCCTGCATGACCCTACACTACGGAGCCGTGGGTAAGTGCCCTTGCCAACTTTTTCACCACCAAGATAAAATTGATCCAGGACTCTTTCCCCCTGAGGGTGGCTGGAATATCTCCCTGCACTGAGGGCGGGTCAGATTTAATAGCTAGTTTGGATCCGGTTTTGGCAGAATTTCCGCCACTTTCAGTTTCCACGTCCTTGGAACTTATGGCCAAACTAAAATCTGGATCGCCTCTTGACCCGTGCCCTGCCAAATTTTTGGCGAAAGTGGCGGAGGTCATTAATCCTTTGGTGAACCCCATTCTGAATCTTTCTTTGGGTGTGGGGGTGGTCCCGCAGGCTTGGAAGCAGGCGATGATCATTCCTCTACTCAAGAAGCCGGGTTTAGATCCGGAGGTTCTCGCCAACTATAGGCCCATCTCTCTCCTGCCTGCTTTTGCTAAGATCTTGGAGAAGCACGTGCACACTGTGCTCTCCAATTTTTTAGAATCCCACAATTAGCTGCATTCCACCCAATCCGGCTTCCGTACCAACTTAAGCACCGAAACGGCGCTTTTGGAAGTGTCGGAGGCAATCAAGGAGGTACTGGATTCAGGAGGCAAAGCTATGCTTGTGATGCTTGATTTGTCGGCGGCATTTGACGCCGTCCCCCATGAGGGTCTCCTCGCCAGACTTTATGAGATCGGTCTGAGGGGGGCGTTGCTCAGCTGTTTTTTTTTTTTTTTGGCTGGTCGCCGACAAACGGTCTGGGCCTCCCCTTGCTCTGCCGGGATGCCGCCATTGGGAGTCGGAGTCCCGCAGGGCTCAGTGTTGAGCCCGACTCTCTTTAACATCTTTATGACCCCTCTGGCGGCACTGGCGGAGTCTTTTGGGGCCCAGATCGTATCCTACGCCGATGATACCCAGCTCCTCTTTACGTGTGGGAAGGGAGCAGATTTTGACGGAGAGAGTATCCGCGGGTGCCTTGGGGCTGTTTTTAACTGGTTCCAGCTTAACAGTCTCAAGTGCTACTCAGATAAATCTGAGGTACTCTTCTTCGGTTGTCGGTCTGACCCAGATTGGCAGGAATGGTGGCCTGTCAACATGTTTCCTCCAGCAGGCTCTTCCCAGCTAGCTAAGAATCTGGGGGTCAAGATCGATAACGGCCTGACGTTGAGATCACAGATTCTGGGCGTAACGGGTACATGCTTTGGCCTCCTCAGGATGCTCCGCAGGTTTCTTCCTCTGCTCCCGGAAGATCATAGGAAGATAACGGTTCAGGCCTTAATTGGCTCGAGATTGACTATTCCAACGTCCTTTATCTTGGCCTGCCGGAGTATCTCTTGCAACGGCTGCAGGTGGTCCAGAACTCGGCAGCACGGGCCATCTTTGGCCTCTACGGGCGAGCCAGAACCTCTGGCCTCCTGCAGTCACTTCATTGGCTGCTATCTGGAAGCGGATAGTTTTTAAGGCCTTGACCTTGGCTCACAAGGCTCTTCACGCTTCTGGAGCGAAATATCTTCAAAAAAGAGGCTAGCCTTCTACCATCCTGCCCGATCCCTGAGATCCGAGTCTTTGTTCCTCGCCATGGTTCCTCGGGTAAAAAGGGCACGCATTGGGGGCCGGTCTTTCAGGCTGCTGGCGCCACAGCTATGGAACACTCTGCCCGTGTCACTGTGTAGCACCTCCAACCTGTTAGCTTTTAGGAAGGGCCTTAAAACTTGGCTGTTTGCTCTCTAGATATGCTCTTTCTTTTGATTTCTAGTCCCTTTTTATTTGCCCTGTGGTGTTCTCTGTTACAGGTTAAAAATAAAAGCGCCGGGACACTCCTAGGAGTAGCCGAGCGCTATAAAAAAATACAGATAACATAACATAACATAACACTACCCTAAACCCTAAAACACTACACCCAGCATGACCCTACACTACGCAAACACTACAACACTACCCTAAACCCTAAAACACTACCCCCTGCATGACCCTACACTACGCAAACACTACAACACTACCCTAAACCCTAAAACACTACACCCCAGCATGACCCTACACTACAACACTACCCTAAACCCTAAAACACTACACCCCAGCATGACCCTACACTACGCAAACAGTACAACACTACCCTAAACCCTAAAACACTACACCCAGCATGACCCTACACTACCCTAAACCACTACACCCCAGCATGACCCTACACTACACTAACACTACAACACTACCCTAAACCCTAAAACACTACCCCCTGCATGACCCTACACTACGCAAACCCTACAACACTACCCTAAACCCTAAAACTCTACACCCAGCATGACCCTACACTACACAAACACTACAACACTATACTACACTAACACAACACTACACAATCACTACTCCAGCACGACCCCCACCCCTATAAAATTAACCCAAACCCACTTACCTCTCTCATCGTCGTGGTTTACAACGCAAATGCATTTACCATACATGCCTTTACAACGTATTTCGTTGTAAAGGCATGCGTGATAAAAGCATTGCGTTGTAAAAAAATGCGGGATAATGGTATGCGGGGTCAATGACCTTGCGGTATCATAGTATGCGGCCTGAAAGTCTGCGGGATAAAAAATGCGGGATAATGGCTGCAAACCGTTTGGGAAAAAGTTGGAAAAAGTCTTACAGCTGTGAAAAATTGATTTACAGCGGTTGGAGAGTCTTTTAGGGAAGGTAGTAATGCCCATAGTTTCAATAGCACTAATAATTTGAGTAATAATAGCGTATAAATGTTGTAGGTGCATGAAAGGAAAGAAGGTTAGATAGATAAAAAGGTATAAAAAGAAAGGAGTAAAGAGGAAAAGAGAGGAGATACAACTTGAGGAAATAAATGAAGAATATTACGATATGGTGAAAAAGTTAAAACGTGAGTGCCATGGAAAGGGAGAAAGATACTAAGCTTTAACTAACATAAGAGGTGGTACTCGGTATGGTGAGTATTTGTGATGGCTTCAAAATCCATCAAAGGGATGGGGATTGATGGAGCGGGGATTCGAAGAAAAACCCACTTGTTGAGTACCCCCGTAAAATAGACTAATGTTAAGTAGATAGAATACTAATGTGCACCTATACATTACATGAGGGTAAACTGTTTCTCAAATGGCATGAAAATGTTAACCAAACGTAAACAACCGAAGATGTAATAATATGGTGAGTAGAATGTGTTGTGAATGGCTTACACTGCAAATTGTGCGCATAGTATATTAAAAGGCAAGTCGTGTGATGCTTAAGTAACACTAATTGCCGTTGCTTTTACTTATGCTTTGCTGAAATAACTGCTAACTTGGCTCTGGGAAAAGGAGGGTGTTCAAGAGTGAATGTTTCATTACCACGTCATTAACAAATGTTTTATTCAGTTCTTTTAGTAAATGGACAAGTCGCCATATTTTTTAAGTTGACCAAACTGTGATGAGTGAAACTTGCAAAACGTACAAACCACGTGACATTCTGAAAAAACTTGCTCAGCCTGCTGAAAGAGTGTGATGCGGCGAAGGACACCACTTTTGACAAGCAGCCAACTTCTGTGTTTCCAAAGTCTGCAAATTAATAAAACGTATTCATTTTCTCCTCATGCCGTTACAATTTCCTCATGAGAGAGTAGTGATGTATATTGAATAGGTGGGAAATGAAAATGAACAATGGGGTAGGTTAAGAAAGCATGATCTAATATGGAATGATCATCCACCTCTCGTTTTAACCAATCCTGTAGCTAGAATTGGCGCCATTAGCAACTTTAGTGGGATGGACATGTACGAACAGGGTATAAAGTATAGGTGACTAAGGGGTGGGGTTCGGGTTTCATCGTTATCCTTGATGTTGTCCGGTTGCGGTCGAGAGGCCTTTTGAGGGAGATGGGAAAGTGAGGGTGCGAGGCTGATGGTCGAGTTTCAGAGAGTCCTGTCCTCATCCTGATCTAAGTTTTGATCCCTGGCACTCTGATTGGGGGTCCCTTGCCACTACCTAGGCCTGGGTGGTGGTTTTCCTCGTTCTTTTCCCTTGGGTGGGTATTATTGATAACTCGAGAATTTAATTGATCTGTGATTTTGACTCCTCCTATTTTTCTGAATACATTTGAATTGATGACTATGGTCTGATGTCTCTTCATCTATCCCCTTCTTGCGACAAATGTATTTGTTGAAATTGATTATTTGCTAGATGATCGTTAGATTGAATTCTCTCTCATGAGGTGTTTATTCTCAAATTCATGCATTAAGTTAGATAAAAATTAACGACTAACAAAGAAGTTGCGGTTATTTGTGACTGACAACAAATCTGAAATGACTATTGACCTGCAATTAATCAAGTAGGTGAATAATTGACTTAAAGTGATGAAATGAGATTTTGTATAAATCTGTAACCATGCATTGTCTGTGAAGGAAATACTAACTTGATCACCAACGCAACAGGGACAACTGGGTGTATGTGTATGCCACAGAACTTGAAATTCTTGACTGCTCGTCCCCGTCCAAAAAATTGGGTGTGAGCTGGATCAACAGTATATACAATCAAGAAATACCAATCATTGGCAATAAATTATCTTGCCCAAATTCGAAATGTAAAAACAACATAATAAAACAAGCATTGGATATGCAATAGGTCTCGCAGTAGTAAAGTTTGAGCTATAGGTGTTATTTATTTTTTTGTTTTTTATTTATGTGTTGTTTTTTCTAAATAGCGAAATTAATAGCTTTCTTCTTTACAAAGCCAATAGTTATAATTTTTGTAAATGTGACACCACTAGCATTTGTAAAGCAACATGTTTTGAATTAACGGGACTTATATGTATTGAAATAAAAAAAATCAATGGCTTTAAAAAAAATTAATAATTAATATGTAAATAAAATTGATTTTATTTTATATTGCCAATAGCTTAAAGTTTAAATATATTTAGTTTAAGATGCTGTGGTTGCGCTGAGTGAGGGTGAGTGAGGGTGAGTGAGGGTGAGGGTGAGTGAGGGTGAGGGTGAGGGTGAGGGTGAGTGAGGGTGAGAGTGAGGGTGAGGGGTTGAGGGTGAGTGAGGGTGAGGGGTTGAGGGTGAGTGAGGGTGAGGGGTTGAGGGTGAGTGAGGGTGAGGGGTTGAGGGTGAGTGAGGGGTTGAGGGTGGGTGAGGGTGGGTGAGGGTGGGTGAGGGTGGGTGAGGGTGAGGGGTTGAGGGTGAGTGAGGGTGAGGGGTTGAGGGTGAGTGAGGGTGAGTGAGGGTGAGTGAGGGTGAGTGAGGGTGAGTGAGGGTGAGTGAGGGTGAGTGAGGGTGAGTGAGGGTGAGTGAGGGTGAGTGAGGGTGAGTGAGGGTGAGTGAGGGTGAGTGAGGGTGAGTGAGGGTGAGTGAGGGTGAGGGGTTGAGGGTGAGTGAGGATGAGTGAGAGTGAGGGGTTGAGGGTGAGGGGTTGAGGGTGAGGGGTTGAGTGTGAGTGAGGGTGGGGGGTTGAGGGTGAGTGAGGGTGAGTGAGGGTGGGTGAGGGTGAGTGAGGGTGAGGGTGAGTGAGGGTGAGGGTGAGTGAGGGTGAGTGAGGGTGAGTGGTTGATGGTGAGTGAGGGTGAGGGGTTGAGGGTGGGTGAGGGTGAGTGAGGGTGAGGGGTTGAGGGTGAGTGAGGATGAGTGAGAGTGAGGGGTTGAGGGTGAGGGGTTGAGGGTGAGTGAGGGTGAGGGGTTGAGGGTGAGGGGTTGAGGGTGAGGGTGAGGGGTTGAGGGTGAGTGAGGGTGAGTGAGGGTGAGTGAGGGTGAGTGAGGGTGAGTGAGGGTGAGTGAGGGTGAGTGAGGGTGAGTGAGGGTGAGTGAGGGTGGGTGAGGGTGGGTGAGTGAGGGTGAGGGGTTGAGGGTGAGTGAGGGTGAGGGGTTGAGGGTGAGTGAGGATGAGTGAGAGTGAGGGGTTGAGGGTGAGGGGTTGAGGGTGAGTGAGGGTGAGGGGTTGAGGGTGAGTGAGGGTGAGTGAGGGTGAGGGTGAGTGAGGGTGAGTGAGGGTGAGGGTGAGTGAGGGTGAGTGAGGGTGGGGGGTTGAGGGTGAGTGAGGGTGAGTGAGGGTGGGTGAGGGTGAGTGAGGGTGAGTGAGGGTGAGGGTGAGTGAGGGTGAGGGGTTGAGGGTGAGTGAGGGTGAGTGGTTGATGGTGAGTGAGGGTGAGGGTTGAGGGTGGGTGAGGGTGAGTGAGGGTGAGGGGTTGAGGGTGAGTGAGGATGAGTGAGAGTGAGGGGTTGAGGGTGAGGGGTTGAGGGTGAGTGAGGGTGAGGGGTTGAGGGTGAGTGAGGGTGAGTGAGGGTGAGGGTGAGTGAGGGTGAGTGAGGGTGGGGGGTTGAGGGTGAGTGAGGGTGAGTGAGGGTGGGTGAGGGTGAGTGAGGGTGAGGGTGAGTGAGGGTGAGGGGTTGAGGGTGAGTGAGGGTGAATGGTTGATGGTGAGTGAGGGTGAGGGGTTGAGGGTGAGTGAGGGTGAGGGGTTGAGGGTGAGTGAGGGTGAGGGGTTGAGGGTGAGTGAGGGTGAGGGGTTGAGGGTGAGTGAGGGTGAGGGGTTGAGGGTGAGTGAGGGTGAGGGGTTGAGGGTGAGGGGTTGAGGGTGAGTGAGGGTGAGGGGTTGTGAGTGAGGGTGAGGGGTTGAGGGTGAGTGAGGGTGAGGGGTTGAGGGTGAGTAAGGGTGAGGGGTTGAGGGTGAGTAAGGGTGAGGGGTTGAGGGTGAGTGAGGGTGAGGGGTTGAGGGTGAGTGAGGGTGAGTGAGGGTGAGGGGTTGAGGGTGAGTGAGGGTGAGGGGTTGAGGGTGAGTGAGGGTGAGGGGTTGAGGGTGAGTGAGGGTGAGGGGTTGAGGGTGGGTGAGGGGTTGAGGGTGAGTGAGGGTGAGTGAGGGTGAGGGGTTGAGGGTGAGGGGTTGAGGGTGAGTGAGGGTGAGGGGTTGAGGGTGAGGGGTTGAGGGTGAGTGAGGGTGAGGGTGAGTGAGGGTGAGGGGTTGAGGGTGAGGGGTTGAGGGTGAGTGAGGGTGAGGGGGTTGAGGGTGAGTGAGGGTGAGGGGGTGAGGGTGAGGGAGGGTGAGGGGTCGAGGGGGAGGGGTTGAGGGTGAGTGAGGGTGAGGGGTTGAGGGTGAGTGGGGGTTGAGGGTGAGTGAGGGTGAGGGGTTGAGGGTGAGTGAGGGTGAGGGGTTGAGGGTGAGTGAGGATGAGTGAGAGTGAGGGTGAGTGAGGGGTTGAGGGTGAGGGGTTGAGGGTGAGTGAGGGTGAGGTGTTGAGGGTGAGTGAGGGTGAGGGTGAGGGGTTGAGGGTGAGTGAGGGTGAGTGAGGGTGAGGGGTTGAGGGTGAGGGGTTGAGGGTGAGGGGTTGAGGGTGAGGGGTTGAGGGTGAGGGGTTGAGGGTGAGGGGTTGAGGGTGAGTGAGGGTGAGTGAGGGTGAGGGTGAGGTGTTGAGGGGGAGGGGTCGAGGGTGAGTGAGGGTGAGGGGTTGAGGGTGAATGAGGGTGAGGGGTTGAGGGTGAGTGAGGGTGAGGGGTTGGGGTGAGGGGTTGAGGGTGAGGGAGGGTGAGGGGTTGAGGGTGAGTGAGGGTGAGGGGTTTAGGGTGAGTGAGGGTGAGGGGTTGAGGGTGAGTGAGGGTGAGGGGTTGAGGGTGAGTGAGGGTGAGGGGTTGAGGGTGAGTGAGAGTGACCTGAGTGAGGGGTTGAGGGTGAGGGGTTTAGGGTGAGGGGTTGAGGGTGAGTGAGGGTGAGGGGTTGAGGGTGAGTGAGGGTGAGGGGTTGAGGGTGAGTGAGGGTGAGGGTGAGTGAGGGTGAGGGTGAGGGGTTGAGGGTGAGGGGTTGAGGGTGAGTGAGGGTGAGGGGTTGAGGGTGAGGGGTTGAGGGTGAGGGGTTGAGGGTGAGGGTGAGTGAGGGTGAGGGGTTGAGGGTGAGGGTGAGTGAGGGTGAGGGGTTGAGGGTGAGGGGTTGAGGGTGAGGGGTTGAGGGTGAGGGGTTGAGGGTGAGTGAGGGTGAGGGGGTGAGGGTGAGTGAGGGTGAGGGAGGGTGAGGGAGGGTGAGGGGTCGAGGGGGAGGGGTTGAGGGTGAGTGAGGGTGAGGGGTTGAGGGTGAGGGGTTGAGGGTGAGTGAGGGTGAGGGGTTGAGGGTGAGTGAGGGTGAGGGGTTGAGGGTGAGTGAGGGTGAGGGGTTGAGGGTGAGTGAGGATGAGTGAGAGTGAGGGTGAGTGAGGGGTTGAGGGTGAGGGGTTGAGGGTGAGTGAGGGTGAGGTGTTGAGGGTGAGTGAGGGTGAGGGTGAGTGAGGGTGAGGGGTTGAGGGTGAGTGAGGTTGAGTGAGGGTGAGGGGTTGAGGGTGAGGGGTTGAGGGTGAGTGAGGGTGAGTGAGGGGTTGAGGGGGAGGGGTCGAGGGTGAGTGAGGGTGAGGGGTTGAGGGTGAATGAGGGTGAGGGGTTGAGGGTGAGTGAGGGTGAGGGGTTGAGGGTGAGTGAGGGTGAGGGGTTGAGGGTGGGTGAGGGTGAGTGAGGGTGAGGGGTGGCCAACATCGCTATCCTCGTTAAACCAGTTGGCTCAGTGTTTGTCAACAGTGCGCCTTGTTGAGTAAGCAGAAATAGATCGACGCCGGTTCGATAATGCCACAGCTCTGTGCTAACAAAAATGCGGAAAAAATAAGCATTTAAATCATTGGCAAATTCAGTAAGCAGAAAAAGATCGACGCCGGTTCGATAATGCCACAGCTCTGTGCTAACAAAAATGCGGAAAAAAGTAAGCATTTAAATCATTGCCAAATTCTACGGAAATTGATTGCAAATGGGAGCAGCTCTGCTTGCAAATCCTCCCTCCGTCGCCCAGGCTGCTGGACTGGAATTGCAGCAGCTAGAAGTGAGGAAGAAAAAAACAAGCAGCAGAGCACGGCGTCAGTGTTGGCATTGATGGGGGGTAGGGGGGAAGTGGGGAGTTAAAAAAAAATGCGACACGGCGGGCAGGGGAGGGGGCGGAGCGGGTAAAACAAGACGGACGTGCACGCGCTTTTAAGCTCAATGCGCATTGAGCTTAAAAGTCACGGGCACTGCAAGAAATCGCCACGATTCCTTGCAGTGGATAAAGAGTGGATAAGCCCCCATAGTCTCGCTTGCTCGATGCGCATGCGCATCGACAGGCGAGACCTAAAAACTACATAAAACAGATTTAAAACTACATTAAATAACATCCTCTCATATATTTAAAGTGCTTTGAGCCTAGTGTTATCGATTAATCATAATAACAAGCATTTGCAATGCAATAGGTCTCGCATTTGCAATATTTTTAGCTATTGGCTTTATAAATGACAATGCCTTTTATTTATGTGTTTAGAAAACCTGCAATAATAAAAGGCAGTCATTTACAATACCAATAGGTCAAAGTTTCGAAAATGCAAGACATATTGCATTGCAAATGCTTGTTTGCTCAAAGCCTCTACAGTGACCTAGATGAGAAGTGTTTTTATAAAACGTATACATAATTAAATTAAATAAGTATCCCATATGCGTTTTTTCTTCTGCAAATCAACAGGACCTTGAGCCTAAGTCCAAATGGTTGCAGTGAGATGAATCTGGATTACAGCTCCCAGAATTCACTGGACTGTTGTGAATGTCCAGAACTGGGACAATGAAGTAGTGTGGCTCACTGGTTAGAGGCGGCAGACCCGAGAGCAGAGGACGGCCCAGGACCAGGGTTCGATTCCCGACGCGGCAGGTTTCTGGACCAGGGTCAGCGGACTCGATAATTCTCTCGCCTCGGTGCCCACTCTGATCAGCGATCACACTCGGCAACTCTGGGCATTAGCTTGCCTCATCTTCACTAACGGCCCCACCAGACCGCCGGGGATGCCTGGTCTCACCCTGGAGATACCCATTAAGGGACCATCTCTCAGGGAAGCCAGGAAGGGTTTCGCAGCGGTCGAAGCGCGGAGATACTCCTCCGGGAGTCGATCCTAGCGCTATATAAACTTGCAATTAATTAATTAATTAATGAGGGCCTGATCACAGAGCCATCTGGCAGCCTTTTTCCTTCGGCAAATGCCCTCCTGTCTATTCCTGGACTATTATTTTCTTTACTGCCCAGGTTCACCCCGAGCAGCAGGAATCTGACCAAGCACAAATCGTGAAATTCTGATGCAAACTCTGTCCCTCTGTAGGAGGAGGGACACTTGCAAATCTCTAAATAAAACAACTGAACTGGTGAATTTTTTCAAATTTCTGGTGCACACAGCCAGCAGTGTAGGGAGCAGGAGGGATCCCCGATAGCTAGGCCCCTTGTGCATTTCCCAGCATCAGGTGGAGTGTCAGCAGCTAAGTGTATGGTTCAGCCAGGGTTCTGCGCCCTCCGGGTCTTACAAAGGAGTCTGAATGGGGCCCGGGAGTGCAGATCTTAGGACCGACGAGCCCCTAGGGACACTTTAACAATCTTTACCACAACCGCAGAGCTCAGTTCCTGCACCAAATACTCGCCTAAGATGACGCCCCCCCCCCCCCATCTCTTGGACCTCCGAGGATAAACCCCATTTAAGATTATGTAATGATGAAAAAGGTTGATTAATTGAGAATGTTTTAAATTTAGTACTTTGGACTGTCTAACTGTCTCGAGTGGTGCTCGTTGGGGAAGTGATAGTTTCTAAACACAGCTCCATTGGGAGAGAAGTGGCGTTGCCTTGGGCGTTGTGCCGGGCTCCATTTCGGCTTGCCATCCCCCAGTGCACCAGAGCTGAGCCAGACAGCCGGGCCGAGCCAGTGCTTGGCTTGGCTTGGCCACTGCTTGTGGGGAGGCACAGGGGGGTGCAAGCATCACTCACAACCAGAAGCCATGGGCTGGTCTTGCCATGTACCCAGAGTGTTACTGTACAGGGGGGCTGCTGAGCACAGTTTCTCTCCTGCCAGATCTCCACAGACAGCCAGTAGAGAGTGTCCATCAATAACCCAGCTAAGAATGCACCCCTGCGTCCTTACTTCTGCCTCGGGCTCAGCCTGACACACGATCCTCCCATCATCAGTGACAGAGAGGGCTCCTGGTACAACTTGTTCAACATACACACACACTGCTTTTCACATGGAAACATCTCAGGTGCAGCCTTTCTCACTGTACTCCACTGGACCAGAGTGGGTTCTGCATCCGCACAGCTCCCCGTGGACCCATTGACATGTTTCAGGAGAACAGAGGACTCTTCTCAGTAGCACATAGCTACTCTTGGGCAATGAGTACCTACACTTCTTGAATACCATATTTTAATACCACTGCTTACCTAACGATTTAGCATATTTAGGTGTTATGTTTGTGTTATCTAATTAGGCACCGTCTTCATCCAAAAAAATAGCGAGGGTGCAAGGAAAGATTGTAAGCGGCTGCTTGCAGCACTTTTGTTTCCTCTGTTTTTTTATGTACGAAATTAGTCTTTCTTGCTAAAAAGAACCAGAAAATGCATTTCATGCTGATATGTAGAATAAACACTACATTGAATTTCAGCTAAGTTTTGCGAAATTTCAGATAATTAGGTAAATACAAATTCTGCATACCCCGAATAACGATACATGTAGTTCATCCTGCTGAGGCCGATACATTAAACACCATTAAATACGTGCAGCCAGCAGCACACATGGTTACAGTGCTACAAGGCTACAAGATGGAAAGCGAGCACTATAAAAATAAAAATTAAACACCTTTAAATACGGGTAGCCAGCAACACCCATGGTTACACTGCTATGAGGCTACAAGACAGAAAGCGAGCACTATAAAAATAAAGATATTGATCTTATTTTCTTCCTATTCTGTTCCCTAGTACAGAGAACAAAGAACAGGGTGTCACCCTCGGAACTTGCAAGAAGGATACCAGACCAGATACCCCGAGGATGACCCAGGCAGGTTTCTAATCTTTCTTAAATTCCATTGCAGTGATATGAGAAAGCCCATGCCTTAGCCCGGGACACCACAAACCTGTCTACATCCTGTCCTCACCAGCTGCCCACAGCTGCTTGAAAGAACAAGCTTTTGCAATGCAATAGGTCTCGCAGTTGTGAGAGTTTGAGCTATTGGCATTGTAAATGGCAATGCCTTTTAATTACATGTTGGTTTTTAAAATATAAATGAAAGGCATTGTCATTTACAATGCCAATAGCTTAAACTCTCGAAAAAGCTAGACCTATTTCATTGCAAATGCTTGTTATCTTATGCAACTAATAACCATTGACAAAGCCAATAGTCCTTACTTGTTGTAGGTATGATGTTACGTGTTGTATCACATATCTGGATGAAATGACAGAAACAGCCAAATACAAATCGGGCGGCACACTATGCTAAACACAGATTTTTAGCCTGTTTTAAAGCCACGCCCCTAATTACACTGACAACGCCCCTTTGAGAGACCCCCAGTTTTTTCATCCCACTTAAAGCCCGGAGCCTTCCGTATTGCAAGCGTCCTGGTGAGCGCTTCTGCTGCTATTTGTCTGTTAGGCGCCGCCCTGCTGCTCTGACTTGCCCGCCCCTAGGTGGACTGGTGCGACCTGCGAGTGCCAGCGCACCTCTTCCACAGCCGGACGGGGACCCCGAAAGATAGCCGCACAGGGGAAACCATAGAAGGATGAACCAGCAGAGCGCCCATGTCTTCCATAGCCGCTGAAGGATGACGGAAGGGGAGACCACCGGCGCCGTGGTCTCCGGGTTCGTGTTTGGCGCCTTCGCGTTCCAGCATTTCAACTCCAGAAGCGACACAGTAAGTAACAACAGGATGCTGTTGGGTTACTGCAGAAGCTCTTTAACACTTTGTGTGTGGCGGGACCGCATGTTGCGTACCCTTACCCAGAGGGAACCTCCTTGCTCATTTACTCTTCATTCACGGTGTACTGTTCTCGCTGTCTTCTGTGTTTTAAGTTTGCAGAAATATAGTAAATAGACTCTTGCTGAGAGACATGAAGAAGCATTTGCAATGGTTGGTTGATGAAGTGGCATGCCATGGTTCAAATCATGAGGCTGTGTACTGAACGTGTTTCCCGACCACTGAGTCCACTGGAAAGCAAAGTAGGATGTCCAATGTTGACACCGACAATCAAATAACACCACAGGGAAGATATCAACAAATGATAGATATAGCCAAATTTTTTGTATCCAACAGGGAACATACATTACATTGAAAGGCACCAAGAGATTCAGTTCATATGTATTTACAGAAATAGCTGCATGGGTTTCATTAGCATACTCAACATGGTAACTTAAAATGGCCGCATTAGTGATATCGCGATTGGACTACGCAAACGCTCTCTACCATGGCGTCCCCTCGTACAGCCTGCGTAGACTCCAGATTATTCAAAACCAGGCAGCCCGGCTGGTGTATGGCCTTCCTCGTTATCACCATTCCACCCCCCTTCTCAGGGAGCTTCACTGGCTCCCTGTAAAAGAACGCTCCCTTTTTAAGATTGGCTGTATGGCCTTCCAGGCCCGCCAGGGCACTGCCCCCGCTTTTATTTCCTCATTAATCCATCCGTATATACCTGCAAGAGATCTTCGGTCTTCTTCCAAGTCCCTTCTTCAGACCCCTCGCTTCACACGTAAAAAGTGGGGCGGGGCCAGCTTTTCCACCCTGGCTCCAACTTTTTGGAACTCACTCCCTGACCACCTCCGCTCTGCCACTCAGTACCTCTCCTTTCGTAGAGATCTGAAGACGTTCCTCTTCAGCCAGGCCTTCCCTTCTTAAACCCCCCTAAACACCTCCCACTTTCCTTTCTTCTGGTCTCTCTCCCTCAGTTGCCAATCCCCCTAGCGCCAAGAAACCGCAAGGTGTACGTTGCGCTCTAGAAATATTTTAAATTAGAAATTAACTTACTTTATCGCTGGCCAGGGAGAAACAATGCCAGTGGTTCCCGGCTCTTCCTCCAGAACTGCAGAAGGCCTCGCCCGTCCAAGGAATGAGTCTCCAAGAGCACCCATTAACCGGCCAGCACAGCCCCTGCCCGCCCGCCCGCCCGTCCTCATAAAAGCCGAGATTGCCTTGCTGCACGCGAGGCCCTGCTGACGAGCTCACCAAACACATTGCAAACAATGGCTGTGACCGCGCACCTTAGGAGACGCGCTGTTAAAGTGAAAGTGCGGGAGAATGCGAGAAGAGAAGAGCGCGTTCACATTGCGCGTCCCCTATAGCGCGCCATCACAGCCATTGTCTGCAATGGGTCTTTAAGCTCGTGCACATCTCACGTCCAACTTCGCTAGCTACACAGCGACAATAAGTCTCGCTAGCGAGCTTCGCATGGTGCTGTATCGCTAGGCGAGACCTAAAATATTTGTGTAATTTTCACCCAGAAAGAAAAATTGTGTAATATTTGCCCATCCTAAACAAGGTAGGCCGTCCCTGAAGCGGGCGCCGTGCTTCTACACCACTGATGCAAACAACAAGTAAAGAGTGCACAAAGGACATTAAATTAGAAAAAAAGAGAACACCACAGTAACGGGGCCAGAAGCCTGGGAGGGTCGGAAACACTAAAAGGTGGGACCAACCAGACATACCCACGAAAGAAAAGCAGCCCTTTATAAAGGGCACTAACAGGAGCCAACAGAATACATTTGCGGTGCCTCCGCCCATATTCAGACACGACAAGCCTCACAGAGCAGCGCATGCGCGCTGCTAACTAAAAAAAAAATGACTATTATAGCAAACGTCCAAGATGCCCTGGAAATAATTTCATCACCAGTAATACAAAAAAAAAATCAAACATTCTAGGTCACAAACTTCTGCCACCTAAACCAAACATTCAGTAAAAACCTGCTTACAGGAAAAGCAATAGGATTTAATCAATCAGTCTTTAAAATCCTCAAAGCAACCCAGTAATGTCTAATTGCCAGATTACACCAAATTGGTCGAATCCACTTTCTTTGAGGACGTCAGTATTTAACACAAAAGAACAACATATGTTTATCAGTCTCCAGGGCATTGCCACATGCTGGGCGAGTAACTAGGTCTGATTCGGAAACCCAGGTGTTAAAGGACCTTAAAGGTAAACAGCCCAAATTGAATCTTACATTAAGACTTTTCTCTAATGGTATTGTAATCAAATCAAAAAAGGGCTTGTACTTAGGGTACGACTTAAAGCTTAAGAACTCAGTGGTTACACGCCCTGCAGTCGTACTTGTGGCATACCGATCGGCCACATAAACCCACTACTTAGCTTTTACAGTAGCTATATCTTTCTTACTGTTCCACTCTGGAAAATCCCATAGATTAATCAGCCCCAGGGATCAACACCAGGTTAAAATGTGGAGTAGCCATGGAATCTGTTTGGCGTTATTCATATTTAGGACTTCTCTCAGCGATTCACAATAATCACTTGGCTCCAGCGTAGTCCACAATCACAGCCAATACATCAGGGGTTTTAATGAAGCCACATCCCCAAGTCTCTTCATCTCAAGATCAAGAAACAATCGAGTCAGCGGAGTACAAACAGGGACAGAGCCAAGGGACCCAAAGTATATATACTCAAACACACCGCCAACTTGTACATGTCAACGTGGTCCCATTTCTCTGCTACGTATAATGCCACATTTTGAGCTTTCGCCCGATAGACCTCCAGAACAGGGGTCATTGACTGAGTCTGGGTCGGTCTATAAAATCGAATTATAGGTTTAGATAACTTTTATCAAGTTGTGGTTCCCAGCTAAGCGTGTCAGTGAACCTAACCTAGCCAAAGGTGGTCAACCCCTCTACTGGTTTCTCAGCTATTCTCACTGCTCTGGTCCTGCCCTTACTCTTGCCGAATACCATAAACTTGGTTTTCTCCATGTTTAATTCCAAGCCCCTAGATACAGAGAAAGACAGAAATGTGTCTAATAGTTTCTGGAGGCCCATTGGGGTCCTGGAAATAATCAGAGAATCATCTGCGAACAGCAAGACTGGTATTTTCTTGTGGTTCAAAACTGGAAAATCGTTAGTGCAGTCCCTCAGATCGTTAACTACTTTTCTAACATACAGGAAAAATAGTGTGGGTGCAAGTACACATCCTTGGTGCACCCCACACCGGATAGGGATCTTGGAGGTTAATTCACCCTGGCTTCACCTAACCTGCACATAATTTACCCTGTCCAACCTTACAAGCTGGTTTATCAAATTTACAGGGGTTCCAAGCCCTAATATAATTTCCGGGGCACAATGTCGACAGCAGCTCACAGATCAATAAAAGCTACGTACAATTTGTGCTTTTTTAACTAAATGTATTTCCAGGTAAGTAGCGAAAACCTAAACACCCGGTCGCATGTGCTGGTTTTGATGCGAAAATCCACCTGGTAGGGTGACAGACTCATTACCTTCCATCTATACTAGTAATTTATCCAGGACTTGCCTAGCAAAGATTTTTTGCAGGTTATTTATTAAGCTAATCGGTCTGTAATTTGAGGGAACCGAAGCATCTTTTTTTTTTTTAACAGTTTTATATAGCATAAACCAACAAAAAAAAACAGACGATGAGGGTCCACTGTTCTGTGCACTAGAGGGCTTGTCCAACTATGTTCTATGATTGAATTTCAAAGTACGCTCAACTCCCTCATGATTCACCGTCACCAACCTCTTGATACCAAGTATCATAGAAAATTGATAAATAATTTCCTGTACGGATTTGCTTTAGAAATAGTTACGCTCCTTCTGTTTGTGTTCTATACTTGAGTTTTATATAGCGCAAACTTGACCTGAAAGTATCAGGTATCAGAGCACTTTACACGAGCACCAGTTGCGTTACATGAAGACACAATCATTTTTTGTTAGGCACGGAGAGAATATGTGATTTGCCCAGAATCACAGGATGTTGAGCGCCCTTGCCGAGACTCAAACCCAATTCCCCAGATTTGAGGTTGACCGCCCTAGCCGTTATGCCAATTCCTCTCCCTCTCACTTTCGTGTTCATCGTGATTATCTTCGCCCCACTCTAAGTCCCTAAGATTTCTCCCCCATCAGCAATGGCATTGGACAGAAGGTTAATATAAGGGGCCCAGACTTATCCGATCAGGCCTCGGGAGCCTTTACTGTTTTCACTCTGTCTATTGCCTTAAGAGTGTCATCCAAACTAAAAAATGAGTCACTATTGTTGTCATGGGAGGCCGTACCAGTGGACAGACATTGGGCTTGATTCCTGGTAACATCCTCAGGAAGAATAACTTCTCCTTTATCATAAAGAATGGGAAAATGATCAACCCACTTCTCGGGCTGGAAATAATATCAAGGTGTAATAACACCTTACAGACTCCCATGAGCTATAATATGCCAAAATGAGCGACTGTAATTGCACCCGGCGGCAGCCAGCAAATCCTGCCAATTCTTATCTGCCCAGTCACGCTTGGCTCTAGCAAGAGCAGATTTATCTCTATTTCGTGCTGGTACCACATCGAAGCAATCACCATCTCTAATAGCCATCTTCAAGTCATGCTTTGCCTGTTTGCACTCGTGATTGAAACATAAATGTTTCCTCCCTTCAAAGAGTTTCTTCCCAGTAGATTTGGTTAAAGCTCAGATGGTAAAGTATCTTTATCAATGCTGGTAAAATATTGTAAGAATAGTTCATATGTTTTAGCTTGCAATTTACTATACTCCTCATCTTAGGCCAGGATACTCTTCTAAGATTATTGGTTAATAGGGGTTCTTGGATTGTTGACCGACTTTACCTACCATAGTTAAAATCAGGGGGTTGTGTTCTATGCGGGCGAACAGGAATGATCAAGTCACTCACCAATTTACAGATTCTAAAATCCACCAAGATGTAGTCAATAACACTAGAACTAAAACCTCGCCTAAATGTAGTCTGCCTGTCGAGGTCCAATTGAGTCCTTCAATTGCAAGCCCTTAGGCTCCTCCCATCAGCCAGCGAAGTGAGCTGAAAGGCTGCATTGGTAGTATGGTGACAGTGTGCTTTGTATGTTAAATTGTTACATTGAGGACTCCCCAGAACTCATCTTCATCCTCAGTCAGGATGCTATTTATTGGGGATGGTTCAAACGTAGAATTAAAATCTGCTGCTACCAAAACTCTAGTCTAGGGATCGTGGGTACCAATCAGACCGTTAAGTAAAGTCAAAACTTGTGAATCAGTCCCTGAGGAAACAGACCTTGCATAAACATTAAAAACAGTCAATACTAACCCCAGGTGAAAAAGTGATCTGGATCCCCAATAGATCATATGATTTAATCACAACTCTTTGTGGGCACAAGTAATAGAATTCCTTACAAAAATACCTAGGCTTTAACTTGCTCGCCCTAATTTCTTTTGAACTAGTGCTTCAATGCTACTTGTAGTGTAGCCATTAATGAGAACCCTGTTAGTAGCCAAGCCTCTTGAAAAATGCAAATGTTATTTTCTCCAATAAAAGTAAACCACCCTGGATCAGAGAGTTTTGAATGAATCCCTGTCAGATTCCAGGAAATAATGGACAAGCTGGATATGACTTTAGGGTCTACCACAACAATACATGTGGCAATCCCTACTTCAGACTTAAGGTTATCCTAGCTGTTGAGTTTGACTTTAACCCCTTGGGCGCGGCCGCGATTCTGCGCCTGTGCGGCGTTTTTTGAAGTGGGCGGGTTTATGGCGGCCCCCAGCCATCATCAGCACACGCCCACCGTAGTGCATGGCGGCTGGGGGCAGTCATCAGCATCGAAGGGGTTAACAGGCCCCCACTAAAGATTGTTTTTATTAAGAGGAATAGTAACTGGGACATCATTGAACTTTGATTGAAAATGACATCAGAGGTTGGCATGCATTACTTGAGGATTGCCCTATTTGAGAGAGATACTCAGAAGCAGTAATAACCTCTTTGGCAATAGCATTGTCAGCAAGTGGGACAATATTTGCAACCACTCTTAAGGTATTAGAACAGGACGTTCCAAGGGAATAACACAATTTAGACTCAACGTCCAGGAAGTTGGTGTAAGATTGACAAGTTGAACACTATTAGCCCCAGTCCTATTCAGACTGTCAGAAGCCTCCGATATTGAACAAATCAGTTGGGATGCAGGTTTAGCGAATGCCCCAAAAGTTAATCAACATCTGTCAGTGATGTTAGCGTATTCACTCAATAGATGGGAGTAATCTTTTGGGTTCAAGCAATTAAAAGAATCTTTTAAGGAAGAAAATATTAATTTAATTGCTTTATTTATCAAAGTACTCGACACTGACATGGATTTCAACCATCATCATCAACAGGCTAGAACATTGTGTCTCCAAACACACCCTGTGCTGCTTTAATACAGTAGCAATTACGGATCAATTTGAAGCAACTAAAAAATAAATGAATGAAACACTGATACAGTTCTATGGTTTTGCCATGTTTACCTTCTGATTGGCAATAATCACATGGCTCATCCATTTACCTTCTTTGTATACTGCATGCAAACAGGCACCTTTGCATTGCATTATTCTCAAAGACTGTTACCGGTTATCAAACATTATCCGCTGTAGTACAATACATCCTAGCAAGCATTGACATACTAAAACCACAAATACAGGAAGTTAGTACAAATAAAACCAACGCCAAGAATCAAATTCATGCTTATAGTAACCCCCAAATATTGGGGCCCACAGAGTGTTTTGTAACCGCTCTGTAATGGGCATAAGGGATTCTCCAGTTATGGCCTATCAGTTCTGTACACAGATTGCAGACACATCCGAATGCAGGATACTTTGCACGCACATATTCCCCTGGGGGTTGATCCCAGGCGACAGCAATCACCTAACCATTGTAACTCTGTTGTTCAGGGTGGAAATACATTTAGACTGGAGCCCGGTTTCTTTTTTACATCTTTACACAGGTGTTCACAAACACTAGACTTTGTAGAGTATCTAACCACTTGCTAAAAAGAAACAGACCTGAATTTGATGAAGTAATAAAAACTCTTACTGAGACAGTTGATAAGCAAACAATGCACCGAGGGTGAATATTATCAAAAATTACAGCTGTTCTTGGCTGAAGACCTTTGCTCTGCAACTCACTTAAAAAAAAAGTTAGTAGGCACCTGAAATGTAATACAAGTCACTACAGGAGACCAGTGTTGGTTATGGCCAATAAATATGGAATACGTAAGGAGCCTGCGTGGCCAAGAGACTGAGAAAGCCAAACCCCAATAATCACCTAAACCCCAAAAATGTTACTAATATGATTCAGCTCCAGAGTCTCCAGTTGATCTAGTAGTTGGAGACTACACTCCTCATCAGGAATCACAATGTAGCAGAGTTGCGATATATCTCCCTCTGGATTACTATGCTATACTGCCAATCAGCGCCGGGAAACCCTCACGGGTAGCTGTTCGCGCTCTACAAGATTAATAAATAATAATAATAATAATAATAATAATTAAACAGAATAAAATATTAGCCGTATAAAAGGACTGAGTTCTAGAGTAAAAACAGAGCAAAAGGAGCATTTATTACAGGATAACGAAAATGTGGTACAGAGAAAGAAATGCATGAACCTCCATGAAGGCTCAACCTTCAAAGTGCAGTATATTGCAAAATCATAACTATAGATAATCCCTAGTTAGACAGTCTAAAAATAGGAAACATTTTAAGAGTTGACTCATAAAGAGCAGTGACTGCATGACAAGTCGCCTACAAGGAAAATGGCAAAAGAAAACCCACAATAAAAGAAGTCTTCTATTTGCTTCCTCAACAAGTAGACCCCGGAGATGTACAAAACAAATAGAAATATTTCTTAAACATGGCTCATAGAGGCAACATGTCTTTGGTGGAAGTCCTTGAAAATTATACTTTGGGTACATCATGGAAGACTCATTCAGAACACAAGCTTTCTAACAAATGTACGTGCTATTCTGTAGACGTCATTCACTTGATGCCATACAGAAACAAAGGGAGGGGTGGTTTTGCAGCAGGTCACTGACATAGGGGGAATGAGCAGCAGAAGTTATACCGAACACTAGAAACTACATCATTTTATAATAATGGGATTCAACATGAGAATATGGAATATCTATTAATAGCATTATTTTTAGTTCTAAGTGGCCTAGTTAACTCGTTTCAGTTTCAATCCCTTCTGTTTATCGGTTACGGCAAGGCATCATTAAAGCCCGAATATTTCAATAATAATTTTCACGCAATATTTCCATATTATCATTAACGCTACAAGCACACTCAACAACTTTAAATTTGAACAAGAAGTAACTGAAGATCTGGTCGTCATAGCCAGAACAAAATATAGGATCCTGTTAGGATTGAGACGTCATAATAAGACAGCCGAGTGTTATTGTGAATGTGCAGTATTAAGGCCTTCGCCTCAGAGCATGCACGGTGCTTAACAGTGTACATTCTGCTGTGTGCTCAAGTCCAAAGCCCTCGTCTCCCAATGCCACTCACGCGGGCCCTCAAGCTTACACCAGTATCCCCATTGCCTTATCCCATTATTAGTCATCCTATTTGCCCTATTGCCCCGCAACTCATCATCTTTATCCCCCTAGCTACCGCCTCAATCACCCAATATAACACCTCCCTCACTTCACACCCATCACCTTAACTTCTCCCTGGTGTCACCACTCCAAGTGTCACCCACACTTTTCACTCACCTCTTTCCCCTTCTTCCTGCTCCTCCTCCTGCTGCAGCACTCTCAGGGCCCCGGGCTCGGTGTTCTCAAGCACGGCCCGAAGCTCGGGGTAGGTGTCCCGCTCCTTCACACTAAGAGTATGCAGCAACTGCTCCAGCAGTAGGCCCCCACTTGCCGTTTCCAGCTCCCGCCGCTCTCGCCCGCTTAAAGCCCCGCGTTCCTCCAGCGCCGCCAGTAAGCGATGAGGCTCTGGCAACGCAGCCGAGAGCTGCGGCAGGCAGCGGACAAGCAGCGCCCGGCGCGCCGGTTCCATGGCCGGTGAGGGATCCTGTTTCTTATAAGGGGCGCCACCAGCCCGGCGCCCCTCCTGCGCCCTCCTTACAGCAACATTCAGGCCGTCTCATTCCGTTGCCGGTATCTAGACTCCCACCCCTTCAGCTCAGTCGTGTTTGTAAACAATGTATGCAGCCGTATAAATCGAGACAGTACAGTAGACCTCCACCGGTACTCCGATTCCTTCCTACTTCTTACTCTCTCTCGCCGCACACACTCTTACCTAGTACATCCCAAGTTCCCACAGTACAAAACGGCGATGAAAACTAGACCACTAAATGAGTGCGCAAACAATTGTCAGCCATGTTGGGAGTAGGTGAACAAACTTGAAGAAGTGATATTTCTGTAATATGGTGTTGACGTTTTTTTCAGCGCCGGATTTCCAACATGGCTACTGTTGGAACTACAGCGGTCTAGTTTTCAAGACGTCCCGGACTTCCATCCACCAATGCCTCGCCAAACCTCATCCAAGCAGTTGGTAGGCTGTACTATCCCTGGCTTCAACATCGCTGACCTCGCCGGTTTCTGTCAGTCATAATGACTTGTTCCCAGGGGAGAATCTCCGTTGGTAACGACGGTGCTTCGCGTCCTTCAAGTGTACAGCCTAGGAACAGCGGAGCATTTTCCAGGGACTTATTTTTAATACTTGGGAAAACACAGTTAAAGTAAACACCTACAAAAACGCCGACCTTACCCCAAGAAGAAAATTAACTGTGCAAAAGAGGCAGGGCTTTAAATGGGATGAAAAACGTGTATGTGGAGATGGTTGTGTCAGTATCAGGGTGGGAGGTCTATGTAAATAAGGGCTTTGCTTAACACGTACATGACATTCTGTGATTCCAATAGTGTGCCACTTACCAGTATTTAGGTTTCCCTCTGAGCTTTCTGTTTGTGCATCCAGTTATATAACAGAACTGACATACACCTAAAACCAGCCAGGACTATTGACTGTCATTGTTAATAGCTGTTGCCTGTTTAAGACAAATGTGCAAGAACAAAGATTTGATTGTAAATAATATTGAAAATCTTTCAATTATTTTATTAGCGCTGTGTATTCATTCATCGCCTAGACTTCTGTGTTTGTGTAACACTTCGTGCAGCTTTTAGGTGCCTTTGATAGATTGCTGGCGAGCATTGCACTGTGCCTTCGCTGTTTGTGTTTACTTTCATTCCTCCATTTTGTGTTTGGCTCTCCCCTGACCCGCCTCTCTGATCCCGCCTCCCTGCTGACCCTCCCACGCTCCGCCCCCTCCACAGTCCATTAATGTCAGATGTCCCAACGCGCAGCGTCCACGCGCTTCGGACACGCCGAAGGTGCACCAAAGGTAAGCCCGTCTACGCCTGGACCGCGCCTAGCGCCAGACCCCCTGCCCCTCACGCGGCCCAGCCCTCCCGCATTACCTACGATGCCACCACCCTCCTAGCCCTCAACCCCGGCCGCCCCCCCAACTGCGTCCAAGCCGCTCCTGGACACACCCATGGACCTTTCTCCTGCTACTCCTGCAAATTCAGCGGCACCTACAACTACTTCACTACGACCACTCCACAGACTCCCAACCCCAACCACCTACAATGCATCCTTCTCAACACCCGCTCGGTCCACAGACACGCCATTGACCTATGGAATCTACTAGACACCATCTCTCCAGACGTCGCCTTCCTAACAGAAACATGGATGAACGCTTCCTCCGCCCCAGACATCACCATTGCCATCCCTGAAGACTATAAGATCACGCGCAAGGACCGTACCGGCCACACAGGAGGAGGAATCGCTATCGTCCATAAAAAATCAATCCGCATCTCAACCAGCTCTGACGCCAACCTCGCCAACTCCGAACACCTTCACTTCCAGATCCACATCGACCCCAAGACCACACTCAGAGGCACCCTCCTCTACAGACCACCAGGACCCCGCGCAAAATTCAGTGAAGACATCACGGACTTCATCACTCCACACGCGCTCCCCTCCAAAGATTACATCCTTCTGGGAGACCTCAACTTTCACCTTGATAAGATCAACGACCGCAACACCACCACCCTCTTAGCCAACCTCGGACTTAAACAACTAGTCACCTCCCCCACCCACAACGCAGGTCACACACTCGACCCCATCTTCACCTCCAGCAATCATGTCTCCTTCAGCCACACTACGGATCTCCTCTGGACTGACCACAGCTGCGTTCACTTCACCTACAACAAGCCGAAACCCACCAACCACCCCCAACCAACTCTGCAAAGAAACTGGAACAAAATCACCACCGACCAGATCTCCGCATCGCTCCTTCTAAACACCCCAGCCCACTCTTCTAACCCAAACCAAGCCGCCGCCAACCTCACCCTATGGTTATCCAACACCGCCGACACCTTAGCACCACTGAAAAAACGTCAAAGCAAACCTGGCAGCAAGAAGGCCTCATGGTTCAACGATGATCTTAAGAAGTCCAAGAAACTCTGCCGCTCCCTTGAAAAGGCCTGGAAAAAAGACCCAACCACTAGCACCAAGGACGCCTTCAAAAACGCCACCCGCACTCACCACCAACTAATCCGAAAGGCCAAGAAAACAGCATTCAAGGATCGACTCGACAACAACGCCCACAACAGCAAGGAACTTTTCAACATCGTCAAGGAATTTTCCAATCCCTCGGCCAACTCCAACGACATCACCCCCTCTCAAGCCCTCTGCGACTCCCTAGCCTCATTCTTCCACAACAAGATTGCAGACATCCACAACAGCTTCGACAACCAACCCGGAGACCAACCCACCCAACCATTTGCTGAACATTCTCCCCCCGTGAACACCCTTAACGACTGGAATCCAATCTCCACTGAGGATACCATCCGCCTGATGAATTCCATCCACTCAGGATCCCCCACAGACCCATGTCCTCACCACATCTTCAACAAAGCAGACTCCGTCATAGCACCGCACCTCCGAGACGTCATCAACTGCTCCTTCAACTCCGCCACCTTCCCGGAAGACTGGAAACACGCTGAACTCACCGCCCTTCTGAAAAAACCCACAGCGGACCCCACCGAACTCAAAAATTACCGCCCCATTTCGCTCCTTCCATTCCCGGCCAAAGTCATCGAGAAAGCGGTCAACAACCAGCTCGCCGCTTTCCTCGAAGCCAACAAATCCCTCGACTCCTCACAATCTGGCTTCCGAGCAAAACACAGCACTGAGACCGCCCTCATCGCAGCAACAGACGACATTCGAACTCTACTGGACAATGGAGACACAGTCGCCCTCATCCTCCTCGACCTCTCTGCAGCATTCGACACAGTCTGCCACAGCACCCTTTTACAACGCCTCAATAACATCGGAATACAAGGAAAAGCACTTGAATGGATCACCTCGTTCCTCACCGGAAGAACCCAGAGAGTCCGCCTTCCACCATTCAAGTCCGAAGCCACTGAAGTCATCTGTGGCGTACCACAAGGATCCTCACTCAGCCCCACCCTCTTCAACGTATACATGAGCCCCCTCGCGGCCATCGCCCGCCAACACAACCTCAACATCATCTCTTACGCGGATGACACTCAACTAATCCTTTCTCTCACCAATGACCCCAGCACCGCCAAAACTAACCTACACGAAGGAATGAAAGAAGTTGCCGAATGGATGAAACAAAGCCGTCTGAAACTGAACTCAGACAAAACAGAAGTCCTCATCTTAGGTACATCCCCCTCTGCATGGGACGACTCTTGGTGGCCGGAAGCCCTTGGAAAAGCACCCATCCCGACTGACCACGCACAGAACCTAGGCGTCATCCTGGATTCTTCACTCTCAATGAACAGACAAGTCAGCGCCGTATCCTCATCCTGCTTCAACATTCTTCGCATGCTCAAAAAAACATTTCGCTGGATCCCCACCGAAACCAGGAAAACAGTCACCCACGCTCTGGTCACGAGCCGACTGGACTACGGAAACACCCTCTACGCAGGTACTACAGCTAAACTCCAGAAGAAACTCCAACGAATCCAAAACGCCTCAGCCAGGATCATATTAGACATCCCGCGCAACGAACACATCTCTGGTCACCTGAAAGACCTCCACTGGCTACCCGTCAATAAGAGAATCACTTTCCGACTGCTAACCCACGCCCACAAATCACTCTACGACATCGGACCGGAATGCCTCAACTCACGACTGTCCTTCTACACCCCCTCCCGCCAACTACGTTCTTCCAACCAAGCCCTCGCCACTGTACCTCGCATCAACAAGACCACCATGGGAGGCAGATCCTTCTCATACCTGGCTGCTAAAACATGGAACTCACTCCCCGCTCACCTTCGCCTTACCCAGAACCACCTAGCATTCAGAAAGCAACTTAAAACGTGGATATTTGACTAGTAATCCTCCTCCCCTTCCTAAGCGCCTTGAGACCCTCTGGGTATGTAGAGCGCTATATAAATTCTCTGACTTGACTTGACTTGACTTTTATTTAAACATTACTGAGGTCTGTGGAAGTGGTAACGGAGGGTATAGAGCATGGATATTCCCAAACATTTCACCGTGGGCCAAAAGTTTGGTCTTAGGTATGACCGAACGCCACACTGTTACCTGCAGGGGGGTGGTAGGGAGCATAAAGTGAGTGTAGGGGAAGCATGTAAATTTCGTTGCTGAACTGAATTGCACACTGTGAAACCAGGGACAACGTGGCATGCATCCCGGCTTCCCCACTTGACCAAATTGTGTAATCCTGAGCAATTATGTTACTTCTATTTCCCTCCTTTTTTCATCATTTTCACATATGAGGAACTCAAAATAAAAGACTTCAGGATGTGTGCTTCTCTTGTATTTGGATTTAATCAATAATGGCATTGTTATCAGGGTGGGGAAGCATGAACGTTTCTAAATTCATGTTTGAAAACTATCTCTTAAAAAAAACTTCTGAATGTACTGCTATAATCTGATTTACTAAAGTGAAACAGTCTGCAAGGTAATGAAATGCATATTTTTAAACATTTGCTTTCTTTTAAAATTAAGGTATTCCTACAGTTCATAGGTACAGTATACCTTGGTTACTTCCTTTCTTTAACTGCAATTAACCTTTAAATAAATGCTTGCTGTTTATTTAACGTTTTTTATATGTTAGTGCTGAGTCAAGTGAACGGCAACCCAGTACTTCTGTTGCCCATGGGGCGACATTTAAAGGTCAGGAGGACCCAGGCCGTTCTTTGAGTTTCACTGGTTTACTGTGTCTCAATCCAGTTATTTTCACTCTGTGTTACACATGGATACCCTTTTTCTCTCCACATCTCGTCTACCTGCACAGGTTACACCACATCTCTTTCCTCTTCAACACCCTATTTTTATGCTCTCCTGAATGCACTTACTTGCATCTCCTTCACTTCACCAGCCCCCAAACACACAATGCACCCATTCATCTGAAGGCACTGTGCTTGCTTTTACCTTTGTCTTGTCAATATTTTGATAACTGTGTACCTCCTTCATATGCAATTACTCAGAATCACACTGGTATTTGGAATATGTGACTGTTGTTCTGTGCACTCTGCAAAGTGGCAGAAGTGGATGGTCGTGTATTTTGAACACCTTTTTGATCTTATAGGCACAAAGAAACTCGCACTGCTTCAACCTTAACTCCAGAGCTCTCAAAACAAACACCTAGAGACAACTCAGTTCAAAGTATGCACTATACAAGTGTTATATACTGTACTAAACAAATACAGAAACACAACATCCTGAAACTAGCTAACCCTCATAGGGAATGTAATATTTAGTAACACGTGTGATATAAAGATGAACTAAACCGCTGAGAAGGATTACCATAACATGTTCACTATTCATTATTCAAAAACTAGATCAGTGTTTTTGCTAGTAAATTTAAGGAAATGAATACAGGGACCAATAGGGACCCATGTCAATGTCAGTTTTTAATCACAATGGAGCCTGAGACCGGGAGGGTAAAGCCCTGCAAACATGGTAGAACGGTCGACCTCGAAGCTGGGGAACCGGGTGTGAGTCTCTGCCGGGACGCTCAACATCATGTGATTCTGGGCAAATTACTTAATCTCCCTGTGCCTAACAAAATGAATGTGTCCGTCTGTAACACAACTGATGCTCATATAAAGGGCTCTGATTCTTTCAGGTCGAGTTTGCGCTAAATAAAATTCCCCCCAAAAATGACATCACTTGATCTGTAACCTATCATAGACCTATCTCCTTGCCTGTCTTCCTCTTTATAGTCCTTATGTCATTAGCTGTACCTCCTGTGGACTGAAATAGTAACTAAACACAAAATAATCTCCTATCTGATTCACATTGCTCTCCAATATGACAGACTTTGTTTGCCACTACCTCTAATTTACATAAATAAGTAAATATGTCCATTCCCCTTCCTGGTTTCATACCTTCTGTCAAGGTAGAACCACAGTTTACGTGTAATTATTTAGATAATGCTATTTAATATTTTGTAATATGTACATTTATTAGCAGGCCTGTTTTAGCAGCACCATTCATCAGACATGGAGACCCTGCTATAGCATGTCCATTGGTAAAACGGGTAGCAGTGCATAACCATTAGGAATCCTGGTAATACAAGGCAGTGATTAAGACTCTGCTTTTGTGAATCACTTGGATCATTAGATTATGCTGCATTTAGGACTGGGTTAAGCGTAATTAGCCTCTGTTTTGGCGAGACATAATTTAAAAAAGAAATGCATTGGTCCTGGCTCACGATCACCACTTGATTCAGTGGTGGCGGTGTCTCATGAGTTCTGGCATTGTTTGGCGACACATTAAAGCAGGAAGAGTTGTTCCAGTGTTTTTGCAGTGGAGAGCAGAGCATGTGTGCAGCAGTGGTGGTATTTGTTTGTGGATGGGGCAATAGTCAATTAGGCAATGGTTCAACTTAAGAAATTCTGAGGCAAATTGCACCTATTGCAAGATGTATCTGCCATTGAGAGAGAGGATCCTCCTTGAGTGGCCCATGTGCTTATATCAGGAAAATGAATGAAATGACTGCACCCTTTAACCCCTTCCACGCTGATGACGAGCCCAGCTCGTCACGTAACATGCGTTTTGAAAAATCTCAGCGTGCGAGCGGAATTCCGCTAGCGCGCATGAGGCTAAGGCAAGCAAAATCTACATTTCCTTAAAAGGATGCACATAGATTTGCCTGATCCAGATAGACAGGATAAGAAAGAGGAGGTTAAAGGCAGATTCATACAGGGGTCAGATCTGAGAGATTTGCTGCATCATATTAGAGGAAATATGATTTTCCTGACTGTAGAGTCTTGTGAGTTAGAAATGATGGAAACGTTTTTGGCTTCTGAGAGACTTTATAGAACTGTGATGTAAGTATTAGAGCGGTATGAATTTTATGCTGGTTTTGAATCTTGAGTTCACAGTTACAAGCAGACGAATAAAGATGTGTAAAACTAAGCTCCATGTGTGGCATGGTCATTGGTGGGTACCCTGGCTGGGGAAGACACTACGACTGGTGATGAGTTAAGGGATAAGTAACCTGATGACAGATAGTGCCCTTCCAGAGAGTTTGCCGTGGTCCAAGCAAACTGCTTGGTCATGCCATGTGTGTTGCAGTCGAAGTACGGAATCGACGCCTAACGCATGTGGGGTCAAAGCACAACTCCAGTTGCTGTAAAGAAGTTGAAAACAATACAAGCATTGCAAAGAAATCAAATTGACATTGTCTGAGAACCTGATGGTCTGTGTTGTAAATGTAATCCTCCATTAGTTAGCAATATTACCTAGCCCTTTCTCTATGTTGTTCCCTTTCTGTTCTTCTAGAATGTATGCATAGTTCTAATGTCTTACCTCAGTCAGGCTACATTCCAGACTTGCCAGTTGGAGTCTGGTCAGCTGGCGAGATGTACGTTTTGTCTATGCTCTGTAATTAAAGTGCATACTTAATTCCAAGAAGCCCTAGATGCGTGTCATTTATACTTACTTCAATTTGGCGATGTGGATGGGATACGTACCCACGCATGCAAAGTACAATGGATTAGCTAAATGTAGTAATCACAATGTCCATCAGGCAGGTGTATAAACAAGGTAGGTTTATTCATGCTTAGTTCCAGGTTAAGTAGAAGATAAGAAAAGCCAAGCCCCACGAGGAGCCACTTCCCTGGCGCTCACCCTGCCTGCCTTCAACTGCCACTCCACACACAAGCCAGGCACCAAACATTCCATGAAGTCATCAGGCATTCTAAGAGTCACACTAGCTGAGCAGCAGAGAAGGAAAGGAAAGACACAAGTAAAGTATAACATATCCCCCTTCCTTAGGGAGACAACAATATAGAAGTGAAGGAAGGAACAGTAAACATCCATCAATAAATACAATGCATTCTGAAAGGAAACCATTAACATTGCATTCAAAAGACATTGAGATTAACTCCAAATAAAGACATCGAGATTAACCCCATCCCCCTCCCTTAGGGAATACCCCACACCACACCAAACCGCACAGATCGGTGAAACAAAACTGGGGCACACACCACCCAATAATCGCAACATAAGAGGCCATTCACCAACCTAAAATAAATCGCACTGGGGCGCTCACCACCCCAAAAACTCACCACATTAGGGCACACACCACCCTAAAATACACTGCACTGGGGCACTAACCACCCCACAAACTAAGCGTAGTAGGGCACTCACCACCCTAAAGGAACCACACTGGGGCACTCACCACCCCAAAAACTAACAGAAGTATGGCACTCACCACCCACAACTTCACAAAATAGGGCACTCACTACCCCAAAATATACAGCACTGGGGCACTCACCACCCCACAAACTCACCACCATAGGGCACTCACCACCCTAAAATTAACAGCATTGGGGCACTAACCACCCTGTAAACTCACAGTAGTAGGGCACTCACCACCCTAAAATAAACTGCATTGGGGCACTAACCACCCCGCAAACTCACAGTAATGGAGCACTCACCACCCTAAAAGAAACTGCACCGTGGCACTAACACCCCACAAACTCACAGTAGCAGGGCACTCACCACCCTAAAAGAAGCTACCCTGGGGGACTAACCACCCCCAGACTATCACCGTGGCAGGGGGTACACCACAAAGTAAATGTCACCCAAAAAGGAAAACTGAGTTGTGGCACAAACGGCCCAGACAACCCCCACCCCCATGAAAGAGTACAACAGAGGGTAACCAATACCCATATACAAAAATTGAATAGGAGCACTAATCGCCCACACAACTTCCCTTAAGTATCACACACACTAGACTATTAAAAGAACAGGGGCACTAACCGCCCGGTCAAGACACTATGATTTGGGGTACTGACCACCCACAACCTCACCATGCAACAGGGGACATTATACCCCAAAACTGGGGCATGTATCACCAGCCAACCACACCAACAAACAGAATTGCTGTGATAAGGTGAACATATAGAAAGTCTCTACACCGGTGAGCGATCTCTCACCCGAGGTCCTCACCACAGTTCCAATTAAGGGTGCACAGAGTCCACACCAAAGTAACTGCAAGCAGAGATTCATTCCAGTCTCCACGAACGCTGTGCTGCCTTCAAACGTCATTAGAACTAGCATACACGTATAAAATAGGTACATCAAGATCAACGCGAACCACCATTTGAGTCTCCTCAGCGAGTCAATATGCTGCTGATAATCAGAAGTCAAAACGCTTGTATAGTTCCAGAAGAAATGGTTCTCAGACAGAAGGACCATGTTGCAATATTCCAACAGTATGTGGCACAAAAGTTATTTTCCTTACCAACTTTGAACTGTGTAACGTCCTCAACGATGGCTGCTTGATCCACCAACTGACAAAAGTCGTTCGCAAGACTTTATCAAAAGAAGCACAAAAAAAACACGTGGTTGGCAAAACTGAGGAGAAGCGATGTAGCCGCCAACCACAAAATGACGGCACACCCAGTGACACCACGCCGGATGGCTCACGGCGCGTTGCAGCAAACATGTGTCACTCAGTAGCGGAGAGGAATGCAGGAAGAAGGACGTCATACAGGATTCCTTAGCTAGCTCACAGCAACAATTAAACGGTAAGGCTGAGCACGTTGAGGGCTCGAGACCAGTTTGAATGGCAAAACTTCAACTGCCAAGTTTAGTGTCAAACAATTAAAAATGCATACAGTGGAAAATTAAGTGCCCCCACTTGCCGGACATAACGTGGCCACAGTCCCTGCCTCTCCCAGAAGAAATAAAACATAGTCCCGCTAGAGATGCACTCCTCATAAATCAAGCCGCTCGCCAGACAGCAAGGTGCCGACAGCAAGGTGGCCCCACTCACCAGACAGCACACGGCCATAGTTTTCTTTTGTCCAAACATGCAGATGAGCTCACCATAGGTGCCGCTGTTCCCAGAAGTTGTTGGTGCCTCAGGATCCTCAATGTCCCATAGGCTACACACGGTCAACACACAAGGGTGTCCACATTGTATAATGTCAGGTCCTTTTACAGCCTGCGCACAAAGCACTTTCTTGAGCACAGCCACACGAGGTGCTCGCAGGAATGAAAAGCTGCCCACACTTAGGAAGAACACACAAACTGAAGAACCGGGTTTTTAGAACCCAGCGGCGCCAGGGACACGCCCGAAGTCTTCGAGTTCACCTGTCTTGGTATACAGAGACACGGAATACTTCTAGGTGGCGTCAGAGATCAAATTTATTAGCTGCAGCTAGTAACAGTAATCCCAGCAATACAACACGGTGTACAACTCAAGAAACTGTTCAATTTTCATAGAGCAAGACATCAGTATTTATCCATATTTTACTCATTTGCAATGCACACCCACTGCGACAAATTCTAACGAATCAAATACATTTTCCCATGCTTCGTCATATCGTAAAACACTCACATTACATTGTACCAACCCACAAGTTAAATATTAGGAATGTCCCAAATTCAATTTCCACGAGCCGGACAAACCCATAATTGAAAGCAGTACCCATGTAGCGAAAAGACATAAGGAAAGAAGTAGTTTAGATATTGAGTAGGATAAGATATGTACAAGCGAACTAAAAGTCAACGATATCCTGAACAGTGATTGGCAATTTCAGACAACGATCAGCTAGGGAAATTGGCTTCGAAAAGGGTCAGTTTCAGGTGACGGGGTCAGCGTCTTACAGTCCACTCGCAAGTCAGAAAGGGCTTAGTTAACATGTACATGAACAACGAAGCCCATGCAACTTTGTTCGTTTGGTAACCTCCACGGCCTACGTGAGGGCAACACAAAATGGCGGCACAGACAAAATGGAACCCATATTCAGAGGCAAAGTCTCTGAATAGGTAATGAACTTGCTAGTTATCACGACGAATTCATTCCATATTGGCCACACTTACTAGATACAGTACAATATCACCAAAATCGTGACAGGACCATAACCGCACAGGACGAGGCAGAATTTTACAGAACCTCAAACCCTCCTTTTGCCATTACGTAGGCAATAACCTAAACTCATGTCAATCTAAATCTAGGTCTATGTCTATTCTCATCAGATCATCAAGGTGTTGCTGTAACATCATCCTATTCTCTTTTACTTCTCTCGAGACAGGTCTCACACAGATTGTAGCACAAAGACTACAAATGGCGGGACCACACTGGATGCATAAGCAACACGAGAAAAGGATCGCTAACGCCATACCAAGGAACATCAGAACCTTCCATCCCCATTTGGACAACAATTCCCAAATCCATCCTGTCAATGACCAGTCCCCTTTGTCTACATGTATAGACTCAACGGATTTACGTAACTTAAAGATGGCTTGGTACACTGTCGGGGAATCATCTGGTAGGAAAACGCAGCAACTAGATCCGATCAATTTACATACCCCACCTCTATCTGCGAGTATGATGTCTAAAACCATACGATTTTGTAACGGCATAAGACGATCCGCCTGAAGCTCCGCTGTAATATTGCTTAGGGCACCAGCAGTCTCAATAATAGTGGCCTCGACCACTCTTGTAAGCTGACGAATATTCCTGCTATTGGCCATAGGACCCCAAAAGGGCACGAAACTCTTAAAGAAGTCTACAGCTTCTTGTGCGACAGTATCTTCCGCATAGATGACACCTCTACCATATCTTGTCTTGTGGTAATCGAAAACAGCAGTGTATGTAGGGGGAAGCAAAAATGCCACGTAACATGTGCCGGAAAAATCAGATGGCAACCACGTGTATGCTCCATCGTGACAAACAAAATGCGTGCCCTTTGCTGGCACAAACGGTGGAGAATTCTGGGACGTATAGACATAGGTGTGAACACACACACTCTTACCAAACTGAGCTCTCGGATTCTGACCATTACCTTGCAGACAGAAATGACCTCGGTGGGGTACAATCCAAATAGGGGGAGACCTTTTTCGTCTCTCCTTCTCTGTCAGACTAATGCTATACTCTGTCTTGTTCCAACCAACATATGCTCGTACCTCATCCTTAGGGATAGCATTATATGCATCGATATGTCTGATCATATCTACTATTCCCCATATCAAGGCATTATTACTCGCATTATCTTTGACAGAACGTACAGGTGATGCTTCATTCGCATAAATAAACATTGACTGAAGCGTCATACTGACCCATTAGGCGAAAAAGGCAAAACCAAATACGGCATTCTCTTATTTGTCGTATGCGGCATAAGACCACATACCCAGCAGTTTGTGGTATTCACAACTAACTGATGCTGATGCAATAACTGTATAAACAAATTGTTAACAAATTCTGATCTTCGTGTCTGTTTGTGTTCAGGCAACGTATGAAACTCATGTGGAGAATCAGTAAAGGAAGAAAGAGTAGGTTGGTACGTAGATTTAGGCGTATGTTGTATGGCATAGAAAATCCAACCCACACAACCCAACATAATATTCAGAAGCATTAAGAAACACAATATTAAAAAACATTTGTTACAGATCAATACATACATTTTCATTTTGAAACCATTTTCCTCAACACTCTTATCAGACCCAAAAGACTCCATCCTCTAACGTGCTGCTCACGTCTATTACCTTATTCACTTAAGAGTGCGTCAAGATCGTACTAACGACCATGAACCACAGACCTTTGGTCAATTCGCGGCTCACCCCTTAAGAAACTCCTACCGTGACCCTGCAGCTGAGTCCGGATGGTGACTCGAAAAAAGGAAAAAGGAAAAAAGTCTCTTGGTCTGAAAAGGTGTAACTCACATTAAAAAAAATTTGCTTTATTAGTCCTTTTTATCTTTTCTCGGTCTCAAATTGTAATGTTCTTTGCCAGGCACAGTCTGGTATTGAAACAAAGTTTCTGGATCCGTCGTATCAAGTCTCAATTCAGGAGGCACAGCAGCTTGTAAGATGTCATCATCTGCACGTTCTGATTGAGTCCATTCCAAATGTGCATCACTAAAAGGCACGAAACGGGGAATTCTTTCACATTCAGAATTGGCTATACCTCCCCTCACCCACTTGTCATACGGTAAGGGTAGCAGAAACTTTCTAACAAAGGGTGGCATGCACCAAGTTTTTTTTACTAGCTACTCTAACAGCAGTCCGTGTTACTAACAAAACTAGGTGCGGTCCAGTCCACCTCGGCTCCAAGTTTTGAGTTCGTTGAAAATTCTTCAGCAAAACATAGTGGCCGGGTTGGATCTTGTGACCTGGATCCGCAGACGCTGCTGGCAAACTGCCATAGACCTGTTGGTGGAGAACACGTAATTTAGCAGTCAAGTCATGTAAATAATCCACCAACATAGAGTACTCGATGTCACTGTACTTTTTGGGCCTTGGAACACCCCAAACATTGGCCGTACGACCAAACACAATTTCATAGGGACTAAATCCCATACGAGAATGTACTGTCGTCCTCGTTGACAAAAGAGCCAATGGCAAGGCATCTGGCCATGTAAGACCAGTGCTCGCTTGTATCTTAGCCAGTTTCAGCTTTAACATGCCATTGTAACATTCAACAAGACCAGCTGACTGGGGGTGATTCGCAGCGTGGAACTTCTGATGGATACCCAATCCCGCACACACTTTCTTCATGACCTTGCCCACAAATTCACTCCCATTGTCACTCCATACAGTTCTCGGCAAACCATACCTAGGGAAGTACTCTTTGAGCAAAACCTTGGCTGTAGACAAGGCAGTATTATCCTTTAGGGGGTAGGCCTCTATCCATCTGGAAAATGGCGGAAACAACCACAAGGACATACTTCAAATTGTTCAATCTCTCCATGTGAATGTAATCTAACTGTATCACCTCAAACGGATACGTCGGAGGAGCAAAATGACCAGCTGGAGTTGGAGTTCCCTTTCCAGGATTGTACATCAGACAAATCATACAATGCTTCACCACATTCTCAGCACACTTAGGAATTCCAGCATTCTGCCATACTGGAGCCAACAACTTACATATTCCTTTCAAACTTATGTGAGCCATTCCATGAGCCATAGTAACCACTGGGAGCACATACACATCAGGTAACAACCATCGCTGATGCTCCGACAACTCAACCCAACAACCTGTCGAATCCAACATACCCGTACTTTCTCTCCACGTTCTCCCTTCCTTCTCAGTAGCTTCAGCCTGAATCAACTTCACACTTTCTATTGTGTCTTCACACATTCCACTTTCCACGACCCATCTTGCGGGGCTGCAACATACATTCGACTCGTCATATTCCTCGCTGTCTCTTTCGCAACTTCATCTGCAAACGCATTTCCTTGACCCACATCGTCCACAACCTTTTGTTGCGCACTGCACTTCACAATTGCAATCTGCTTTGGCAACGTAAGTGACTCAAGAAGTTCATTCACCAATTGCCCATGCTGTATTTTCGTACCATGCAAGGTCAAGAATCCTCTCTCTCTCCACAGGCGTCCAAAACTATGGGCAACGCCAAACGCATACTGGCTATCAGTGTAAACATTCACTCTCTTTCCTTCTGACAACACACACGCTCTCGTCAATGCTATTAGCTCTACTGCTTGAGCTGAATTCTGTGCAATACGTGCTGTTTCAACAACTGTATGTAAAGTTGTGACAGCATATGCTGCAGTCGTTTCTCCATTCGGAAGCTTAAAACACGAACCATCTACCCATAGAGTACCATCAGCATTCGAAAGAGGAGTATCTTTTAAATCAACTCCAGCCTTCGTTTCTTCCTCTGTCCGAAGAAAACAATCATGCTGTTCCTGAACATCCGTCTCTACAGAAATCGGTAACAACGTAGCTGCATTCAACACATTGCATCTTTTGATGTGTACATGGCTAGCCAAAAGCGTCAACTCATAACCTGACAAACGAGCACTAGTAAGGTGCTGTGTCTTGGTCCTATTCAATAAGGTATCCACTGCATGTGGGACCATCACAATCAATATATTATCCAATACCAAACCAGCAGACTGTCGAATAGAAACAGCCGCTGCCGCTGTAGCTCTCAGACAACTCGGCAACGCTTTAGCTACCGGATCTAACGTCGATGAAAAATACGCACATGGACGCTGCTTATCGCCAAATTGCTGTGTCAGAACTGACAACGCACAACCTTCTCTCTCGTGGACATACAATGTAAAAGGTTTACTGTAGTCTGGAGTACCCAACACCGGGGCAGAACACAATGCATCACGTAATTCAGAAAAACTTTTCTGACATTCGTCAGACCAAGGGAGAGGATGCAGAGTATCTTTAAGAGTCAATGCCAACAAAGGTTTTGCTAACAAAGAAAAATTGGGGATCCATTGCCTACTATATGAAGTGATACCTAAAAATGCACGCACTGGGAGGAGCTTTGCGCGGTTCCAAGATGGACGCATGAGCAAAGGGCTCCTGAGACCCTCATCGCCTCCCGCATCTATCCTGCCACAAATCCTGAGTTGAACGACGGGTACTTATTGCTTATGCCCTGCCGATCCTGAGAACTTTTTTCGGAAATTAAATCGGACGCCGAAAACCGGACTTGCTGCATCCTGAAGTTTGCGGCCTACATCGTAGACCATCCTCGGACTTGAGTCCCCGAGGTACCCAGGTGGCAACTCAACAACAACGGCCAGTGTGACACGCCCACAGCACCTGTGGTACTTTCGGTTTCGCTTTGGGTCATTGTTGACGGCGCTCTACGGCCGCCCCAGTTGACTTCTCGTTCCTGCGACAGATCCTACGCTTGCTTGGGATCTTAGCCCTTTTGCCCCTGAGGATCATCGAGAGCGAGATCATTTTGACCAGATCCCACCGGCTCCGTGGGAGTTCATCGCCCACTATGGCGGGCAAAGCAGATGTCGAGAAGCGGAACACCAAGGGCACGCATTGTGGCGGTGTTATTCAAACTCAAACCATAGAGTGCTACACTCGCCCAAAAGGATCTCCAGGTGGAGCGAGCAAGGCTCTTGAGGGGACCGGAGATGGTACTCCTTCAACGGAGGAGCCGACACTGAAGGACATCATGGGCGCCATCACCAGTGTTCGGACGGCTATGGGCCAACAATATGAAACCCTCGCTGCGAAGATCGACACGGTGGCGATCGAGGTTAACCTCATTAGGGCGGACCTGGGTAAGACGAACGGGTCAAGTCCCTGGACATCAAAACTGCGAGCTTGACCACTGATGTCTCGGACCTCCATGCTGAGGTTCGCACTCTCCGTACCTCCAACGACCAGTTTGCCCGCCGGCTGGAGGATTTTGAGTGCCGGGCCAGGCGCAATAATGTCTGCATCAAGGGGGTTCCGGAGAGCTCTGCAGATGTATCCACGGACCTTCTGGTGGAGGATCTGGTCCTGAAACATCTTGTACCTAAGGGCCTCAGCAACCTTTTTACCGTGGAGCGAGCACATTGAGTTCCCGGTGGGAAGCCCAAGCTGGGGGCCGCACCAAGGACTATCATAGCCAGGATCTTTAATTTTCGAGACCGGGACGCTATCCTGCAAGCCTCACGTACTACAGGTCCCACTAAATTTGACAATGCCTCAGTCAGTTTCTATCCAGACTTCACCCAGGCGGTGCAGAAGCAACGCATGGGTTTCACCGGGGTGAAGAGACGGCTTAGAGATATGGGACTGAAGTATGCCATGCTTTTTCCAGCTCGACTGAGGATCGAGTATGAGGTGCGGGCGTTTTTTCTTTGATCGCCCCGAAGTGGTCAGTGACTGGTTGGACACATTGCCATCAAACCGCACTGACAGCGAGAGCTCGAGAGGTGCCGAGGGGGGCCTGGCTGAACAGGAGTAGTGAGTCTGCATCGGCGAACCGGTTACTATGGACTTATAGCAGTGGCTTTATCTAAGTCTTGCTTTATAATGTGGATACCCGGGGGTGGGGGGAATCGGGCCTCTTCCTCCTCCTCTGGGGGCTTTCTCTCTCTTCTTGTAGGTTAGTTTAATGGGGCGACAGGCACACTGCAAGTTGGGGTGGCTTTCTGGTCTAACGCAGGGGTGCAGGGTGGGGGGGGTCTGTTTTTCAGGGTTCCTTGGGGGTGGTGGGGGGTCTTTTCCTTTTTGTTTTGTTCGAGGCTGCGCTATGTTCTGTCTTTTCTTCTGTGTGCTTGTTCCCGGGCGGGGGGGGGGGGGGATGGGTGCCCACTGCGGGGATGGGGGGGGGGGGCTTAGGGTGCTGAGTTGGAACGTTAACGGTCTTGGTGATAGGATAAAGCGGGGAATTATATTGCAATATTTGAAACGCTGTGCCCCAGATGTGATTTTGCTCCAGGAGACACACTTGGTTGGAAATGCATGCCACGCACTGAACAGACGGGGCTACCGTTTGGTGGCCCACTCGGGGTTTACCTCCGGGTCGAGAGGGGTGGGGGTCCTGGTAAGAACTTCCCTCCACCTGGAGATAGATGACGTAGTGTTGGATGACAGGGGCCGCTATGCGGCTATTACGGGTCGGTGGGAAGGGAAAACGATTTCCATTTTGTCTGTATATGTCCCCCCTGGCCTGCAGGCCACCACATTTGCTGATTTGGGTGATGTGATCCTGGGGTTCCCTGACGGTATACTGGTAGTGGGTGGCGATTTTAATTCTGTCGTTAGTGTGGATGAAGACCGTAGCCCCCCCCAAGAGCCCTGCCTGCGGCACAGCTTTGGCTCGGGAAGCTCCTGGACATGCTTGGTCTAGTCGATTGTTGGAGGCAACTGCACCCTGGACAGCTTCAATATACTTTCTATTCGGGAGCCCACGGGAGTCTATCAAGATTGGACTATTTTCTTGTGCCAGCAGCACAGATGATCTCTGTACGGGAAATTAGGCATTTGGCAAGGGGGATCTCTGACCACTCTCCGCTTTGGCTTATAGTCGACATACAGTTGGGTGCCGAGGGCCGGATCGCTCCGATCAACCCCTGGCACCTTCGTAATCCTAAGATCAGGTCAGAGGTGGTGAAGTGTATGGACTACTATTTCGCTGAGAATGAGGGATCGGTACCCTCCCCTGTTACATTGTGGGAGGCCTATAAGCCAGTGATTCGTGGTCAAGTCTTGTCCCTCATTGCCAGCGAAAGGAGGCGTAAGAATGCTGCGGTGGTGGATCCGGAAAATGAAATCACTGACTTAGAAAGGCAGATGGAGTCCTGGGTCACTCCGGAGGTGGTGCATTCTCTGGCCCTGAAACAATCTGACTACAAGGCGCTTGTCACTGATGCGGCCAAGGTGATGCACCGTGAGCAACAGGGGCGTTTGTATGATGTTGGTGATAAGGCGGGAAAGTTGATTGCATGGATGGACAAAAAGGATAGATTGAACCGGGTGGTGCCTGTTGTTGAACGGATGGATGGTATGCGTGTCGTGGACCCGATTGATATAGTCCAAGTATTTGCCCAGCACTTTCAGGCGGTGTATGCGCCGGTCTCTGACAGGCCGGAAGAGGACTCGCATTTATTGCTTCGAGATATCGCCCTGCCTAGCCTGTCGGATTCGGACAAGGAGCTTATGGAGACGGATTTTTCCACCGATGAAGTAGCGCTCGCTATCCGTTCACTTCGTTCCGGGAAGGCCTCGGGCCCGAATGGGATACCGGTGGAATTATACAAACTGTGCCCCGACAAAATGCCGTATCTCCGTCGGTTGTTCCTGTTATCGCGAGATCTCGGATCTCTTCCCCGAGATCAGAGATTGGCATCTATTGTGGTCATCCACAAAGATGGCAAGCCCCGTGATCATTGCTCATCGTATCGGCCGATTTCGCTTTTGAATGTTGAGCCCAAAATTCTCACCAAACTTTTGGCAAATCGGCTGATTACGGTTATTGCTGACTTGATCCATCCGGACCAATCTGGATTTATACCCCACCGTAACACCGCTCTCAATTTACGTCACCTCCATGGCGTCTTAGCAAGGGCGGGGTCTCTTGGAGAGCCGGCTATCTTGGTTTCCCTTGATGCCTCGATGACCTTCGACACGGTGGAATGGCCATATTTGTGGGCTGCCCTTGCTAAGATTGGTTTTGGCCCTAAATTCATTGGGTGGATTAAGCTTTTGTATGAGCAGCCGCTGGCACAGGTGGTGGTTAATGGCAGGGCTTCGGCGCCCTTCCCCCTCGGATGCGGAACGAGACAGTGGTGCCCCTTGTCACCGCTCCTCTTTGCGCTTGCCCTTGAGCCTCTGGCTGCATGGCTACGTTGGGAACCGTCGCTTAAGGGCATCCGTTGGTCGCCTGACTTTGAGGACCGGATATCGCTCTATGCCGATGATATATTGTTGTATCTTACCTCTCCTCGTAAGTCGTTGGGTGTCCTGTTTGATGTGCTACGCTCCTTTGGGAGGAATTCCGGTTTGGTCATTAACTGGGCCAAGTCCTGTATTTATCCACTTACGGACGATGTGCCTCTTCTCCCCCGCATCTGTCCGATACCGGTTTCTAGAGTTGGCTTTAAATACTTGGGGATCTACATTTCACTGGACCCCAAAGCCCGCTATGAGCGGAATTTGTTGCCTCCGCTTTCCCGGCTTCGGTCGGATGTTGCGGCGTTGTGTGGCTTGCCACTCTCCCCTTTGGGAAGGGCGGCCCTGTTCAAAATGATGTCTCTCCCCTGCTTCCTGTATGCCATTCAAAATACACTTGATTTGGTACCTGCTAGCTATTTTCGGGAGTTTGCGGGCTTGCAGAGGAAGTTGATGTGGGGTGGGCGACCGCGTATCGCATCGGCGAAATTGACTTTGCCATGGTATGATGGAGGTATCGCGTTGCCCGACATCAAGCGCTATTACTAGGCCTCCCAGTTGAATGCTGTGAACCACGCTATGTACGGCCCTGTCCCGAACCCCGCGTTTGAGATGGACAGATGGCAACTGCCCGGGGGGATTACAATCGAACGCTCTATTGTAGAGCTGACCGGAAGCACCTCACAGGCCCTACTGCTGTTGCGGTGGGTGTCTGGGGAAGTGCGACCGCCGCCACGGGATGGACAGATAAACTGACGAAATCGACCCCACTGTACGCCGCGGAAGCGCTAGGTGGCCTGTGGACGTCGAAGGGTTTTGACAGATGGGATCTCATCGGTATCAACAGGGTGGGCGACCTTTGGGCCAAGGGCACAGTTAAGACCTTCGAGGTGCTCCAGCGGGAATATAAACTGAGCGATAGGGAATATTACCGGTACCTTCAAGTCAGCCATGCGCTTAACTCGGTTTTCCCGGCTGGTACTACGATCCCGGAGTCCACTCCTCTTGAGGATAGAGTGCTCGACGGATACGTCCCCGACAGCACTATATCTCTTATCTACAAGAAACTGATCAACAATCGCTCGGATCTCCTTCTACAATTGAGGAATGCTTGGACCAGTGACGGGCTAGAACTGGACGATTAAGACTGGCAGGCGGCGATATCTTCCCCCAAGGAGGTCGCGATTCCGGCACGCCTTAGGCTGGTGCAACTTAAAATATTGCATCGGGTGTATGTCACGGGCCCGCGACTGGTGCATATGGGTTTCTCTGTGGATGGGTTGTGTAGGCGTGGATGTGGTATGTTGGCTACATTTTTGCATATCCTCTGGGAATGTCCGGAGGTGGCGACGTTTTGGCGCCGAGTGCATGCGGTTATGGGTGAGGTGACGGGTGTTGTGTTATTGCCTGAGGCCAGACGCTGTCTGTTGAATGTTTAGGAGCCGAATGACTGTACTGTTGTTCAAACTCAATGGGTCGCATTGGGTAATATGGTTGCTAAACGAGATATAGCCCAGCTGTGGGGTTCTCAGAGGCCGCCATCACTCCTAGCATGGAAAGAAAACATGGACTGGTCCATGTTCAGGGAAAAAACTGTGTATGTCTCCCGTGGCAGACCTAAGAAATGGGGTAGGGTCTGGGGTCAATGGAATGCGTATCGTGGAGAGATTTGCACCCCCCATTCACCGACATTCCAGATCCGCTTCTTCTCCCTTGACTGTGCGTTCCCAATGCTTAGCTTTTGTTGACTGTATTGTATTGTTTTGCCCCTGGGTCCCCCCCTACCCTCCCCAGTATTTCTCCTCTTTCATATTGTAGCATGTCTTCCACCCGTCTCCCACTGCCATAAGGGACAGCCAATCTATCACACAGTAAGGCCTCGATCTTTTTTGTGTCTTGTTTGTTGTTTATTTATATAAAATATAAAATGTGAAACCTTTCACTAATCCTATTTATACCACATGCTTTTATAAGATCACGAGATATCGCTGCCGTACCCCCGGGTTGTCGGCTGAAGAGCTGTGTATTTTGAAGTTGATATTGTTGTGTGCGACTGACCAGCCTCCGTGGTTGTAGGTCTGTAACTGTCTCTTTCTTTACATAATAAAGGTTTTCCCAAAAAAAAAAAATGCACGCACTTCTCTCTGCGTGGATGGCACACTCATTTGCGCAATCGCTTGAATTCGTTCTGGGGTCAATCATCGTCACTCCTTCGATAAGAGATGACCTAAGTAGGTCACTTCTTGGCGGCAATACTGTAGCTTAGAAGGCGACACTTTATGGTGAAGTTCAGACAAATGTCGTAACAAAGAAAGAGTAGCTTCTTTACAAATCTCTTCATCATCAGCAGCAATCAATAGATCGTCAACGTACTGGATAAGAGTAGCACCAGAAGGCAACACAAAATTATCAAGCTGAGTTTTCAACTCTTGACTATAGATTGGGGGACTTTCACAATAACCTTGAGGAGCTCTCTTAAACCGGAAGCTTCGGCCTCCTAAAGAGAAGCCAAAAATATCTCTGCTCTCCTTCACAATCGGAATACTGAAGAAAGCATTCTTCAGATCAATAACCGAAAACCAAGCAGCTGAAGCAGGAATCAGAGTCAACAAAGCAGTGATATCCGGGACAACAGGAAACTGTGGTACGACAATCTTGATAACCTCTCAAAGGTCGATCACAAACCAGTACACAGGTGGCTGAGAAGCATCAGTACGCTTAAGGACAGGCAAAACAGTACTATTACACACGTTACCTCTCGTTTCTTCAACCACACCCTTCTCAACCAAATCATAGATGGTCGCTAAAAGAGCTCTCTCGCCATCACTCGAGATCTTCATTTGGACCTGTAGCCCAAAGTGTATCAGGAAGAGAACGCAATTCCAGTGGAAGACAATCTTTAGACAAATACATTGGAGAAATCACTTTCTTACCCACCGTAAGATGTACTCCTCCAGGAGAGCAATGCAATGTCGCATACAGTCTTTTTAGCAAGTCCAAACCCAACAGATTCTCACCACAACCAGTCGTTAAAATAAGAGGAGCTTCCAATTTCAAAGGACCGATAGAAAGAGGCAAAGGACTAGAAACTGGATTACGAACTGGGGCGCCAGAAAATCCTACTGAAACATTGGTCAAGCAAGACAAAGGTGCGCCAGGAAGTTTAGAGTGCATAATAGAACTCTTTGTCGCACCAGTATCCAAAAGAAAAGGTTCTGCCACACCTAATGTAACCACTTCAACATAAGGTCCACTCTGATCTACTGGAACTGACACTACTCCCTCTCTTTGCCCGTGGCTGTCCTAACAATCACTATAACCAGCACTCTCGCTCTCAACACAGTAGTCATCAGTATAGTACTGATCAGACTGAACAGTCGGAACATTCTGTCTGTCAAAACAATTCACAGAATTCTGAGGGGGAAAGGAACGCTCATTCCGAGGAAACACACCACGTCCCCTACCCCTAGGAACTTGTTGAAAACCACCACAACCTCTCTGATCAGATACACCATTTGCACGCTGTAACAGAACCGGACAACTATGCTTAAAGTGACCTTCTTCTCTGCAATAAGCACACTGATTAGGGCCTGGTAAAAATCACGGAGGAAAATACTCGGGCTTCTGTAACAACCTCTGAAACTGTGGGGGTTGCTGATACTGAGGCTGATTCGTACGAGGCGGATAAGCTTGCTGTAAGAGAACTTTCGTCTCTAATTCTTTAGTCTTCCTCTCTACTTTATCCTTCTCATCTTTATCCCTGTTCTCGTAATATTGTGCAGTAGCCAATATCTGGGCCGACGAAGAAACAGCCTATGAACTCTCAGAATCTTTCACCTTATTAGAAAGTTCGGGAAGCAAATTAAAGACAAATTTGTCCACAAACAACCTCTGACCACCTTCGGTGCTCATATCCTGACCACTATGATTGATAAACGTTTCTTCAAACCTAGTGAAGAAATCAGACACACTTTCATCTTTCTTTTGTTGCATGCTGCTAACTTATCCCAATTCACTCGTAAGGCAGGCATCATAGTTTTCATCAAATTAATAATTCTACCAGGTAATTCTGCAACTAAGGGTTCAGGTTTGGCACCTCCTGCCTGCCGACCATCTGCAGCAACAATATTAGCCCACGTATCTCCTAATTCTTGCGCATGATTCTCATTGCGAATCTTCGCCCACAAATGTTGAGGGACTACATTACCCATCAGCATATCTATATCAGCTAAGTTTATAATACACGCTTCAACTGTCTGAGACAACTCCTTGTAATAACCAGCAGGATTTTTACGTGGATCAGGTAAGGTCTGCTTAAGAGCCAAGACCTCTGCTCTTTTCCAAGGGACATGTACCCGTACTCGCTGAAAATGAGCTGGCTCAGCTTGAATACCATTATAAACATCAGCCTGAACTGCATCTCTCCATACGGGAGAAACCTCTCTCATAGGATACTGCTTCACTTTCCTCCTAACGGAGGAATCAGGTTCGTACAATGTCTGAGGCGGTAGCTTAGACCTGAAGACAAGTAACGTCTCCACAGCATCTGTAACATCGGACTCCACTATCATCCCTTGAGCAAAATCTGACTGGACATCAAGCACTTCTTGCCGAATCGGACCCAGCTCGTTATTTTCCCATTCCTGACGAAGAAAAGTACACATCATATCAAACACATACCTTTGCTTCGGTGGTTCCCACTGAAAGAAAACATCCATAATCGCCTGTAAATTATACCTCGAAGCATTTAAAACCCATCTTCGAGCCAAAAGATCCAACACTGCCCGCTCTTCGGGGCTAGGAAACTGACTACGACTCTATCTACGTTCTGAAACAGGGGTCATATTCAATGACCCAATGAGTGGAGACAAAATATTAACAACAGTCTCAGTCATTCATTTTCGAGTAGAAGGAGAAGAAGTAGCCATAAGAACAGGAGAAAGAGTATTTTGAGGCAAAAGAGGCGTAGGGACAAGAGGAGCAAGAGTCGAAGATACAGAAGTAGAATGCAAAGGAGTTTGCGGCAAAGCAGATCGCAAAGTCGGCGACCCTGGAGGGGGTTGCACCGTAGGGAAGGCGGCAAAGCCGGATAACATTTATCTAGAGCCATGCAACGCTGTCTATCTAAGACTTCACTCGCACGCTCTTCTCCATCTTCCCTAAACTGCCTAGCAGCTTGTAGCACTGGCATATTCTTATCTTTCCTATCTCTCTTTGCTTGATTAATTTCTCGCTGTTTGGCTTCCTTTCGCCAAAGGCGGAAAGAGTCAAAAATCGCCAGCCGGGCTTTCTTCTTAAATAGCACAACTTCCAGATTATCTAAAATCTCTGTTTCAAAACTACCATATTGGGGCCATCGTAAAACACCATCTTTCCTAGTATAGCGGACCCATATTTCATTATACATAATGGGACCCACTCCGTGTTTTGAATAGAGCTCGTAAGTCGGAGTTCCAACCGGAGGTATCGGACACGAATCCTCCAATCGGGAATCCCTGTTGCAACCACAACCAAACCATTTCCTAAATTTGCTAAGACCAGGCATCTTATAGCTCACTAATCTAGCTTCAAACTTCAAGGGGTTATCAACTATCGATACACTCGCAAATATACGAGCCCCTCGGCTTCAGCTATTACAATATCTGAACAAACTAAGAACCAAAACAAAGATCGTGGGAGCGACCCACTTATACTTAACCAAGGTATCTGTCACGCCACCAGAAGACCGTCTATCGTCTCGCTCTACAAAGGATCAATTAAGGGTCCAAGACAGGGCGACAGTCAGGGCAGCAGTCCTTCGTAGCCGTCGGAAAGCGGGAAACCTCACAGCAAAAACCTTCGGACCACGACGACATACAGGGGTCGATGAAGTGGTTGGCCTTCCTCCAGAATTTTCTCACGTGGCTACTCACGATCCTCAGGCTTGGACCGGTACCGCTGAAGTCGCCCTACGTTGGGCGCCAACTGAAGAACCAGGTTTTTAGAACCCAGAGCGAGTTCACCTGTCTTGGTATACAGAGACACGGAATACTTCTAGGTGGCGTCAGAGATCCAATTTATTAGCTGCAGCTAGTAACAGTAATCCCTGCAATACAACATGGTGTACAACTCAAGAAACTGTTAAATTTTCATAGAGCAAGACATCAGTATTTATCCATATTTTACTCATTTGCAATGCACATCCACTGCGACAAATACTAACGAATCAAATACATTTCCCATGCTTCGTCATATCGTAAAACACTCACTTTACATTGTACCAACCCACAAGTTAATTATTAGGAATGTCCCAAATTCAATTTCCACGAGCCGGACAAACCCATAATTGAAAGCACTACCCATGTAACGAAAAGACATAAGGAAAGAAGTAGTTTAGATATTGAGTAGGATAAGATATGTGCAAGCGAACTAAAAGTCAACGATATCCTGAACAGTGATTGGCAATTTCAGACAACGATCAGCTAGGGAAATTGGCTTCGAAAAGGGTCAGTTTCAGGTGACGGGGTCAGCGTCTTACAGTCCACTCGCACGTCAGAAAGGGCTTAGTTAATATGTACATGAACAACGAAGCCCATGCAACTTTGTTCGTTCGGTCGCCTCCGCGTCCTACGTGAGGGCAACACAAAATGGCGGCACAGACAAAATGGAACCCATATTCAGAGGCAAAGTCTCTGAATATGAAATGAACTCGCTAGTTAACGTGACAAATTCATTCCATATTGGCCGCACTTACTAGATACTGTACAATATAACCAAAATTGTGACGGGACCATAACCGCACAGGACGAGGCAGAATTTTACAGAACCTCAAAGTCCCGCAGTAGATACAGACAACACTTACTGTCGGGCCTTGACACTTCCTTTCGCTGGTTAAAGGTCCAAACACCCTGGGATGCAGGCTGTCCTGGTGGTATGGGACACTGGTGAGGCTTACCAGGGTGTTTCTTTAGTTCAAGTAGACAAGTTGCACAGTCTTTAAAAAGGTCCTTAGTTTCCAGTCTTCCTTCCTCAAAGCATAGGTCCGTTTAAAATCGTCGCTAAATGTGATAATCACAAAGTCCATTAGACAGGTGTATAAACAAGGTAGGTTTATTCACGCTTAGTTCTAGGTTAAGTAGAGGATGAGAAAAGCCAAGCCCCACCAGGAGCAGCTTCCCTGCCGTTCAGCCTGCCTGCCTTTAACTGCCACTCCACACACAAGCCAGGCACCAAACATTCCATGAAGTTATCAGGCATTCTAAGAGTCACACTAGCTGAGCAGCAGAGAAGTCACAGCCAAGGAAAGGAAAGACACACGTAAAGTATAACAAACACCATCGCACTACTCTCTATAATCCTCAAAGAAACGATCTATGTGAGAGAGCCAACAGAGTTGTAAAAGGTATTATTCAAATGGCGTGCTCTTCTGGTTGTTTTTCAAGTGAGGCTGTTCAGGAGATGGTTTGGGCTTATCGCACCACTGCTCACAAACAAGATGGTAAGTCTCTATTTGAACTTATGCGAGTTAGAAGCCTTGGTACTAAACTTACACCCTCATGGCTAAAAAATTGCAAGACCAGATATACACATCAGAATTGTCATGATAGTTTCTCTAGTTCTATATCTGTTGGTGATATGGTAAAAGTTAAACCTGGAAGAGTGACTAAGGGACTCACTAAATTTAGAGGTCCATATTTAGTTATCCACATTACGTAGTATTGGATAATGGTGAAAAGTGGAATCTTCGCAGAGTGGCTCTGTATCACAGAAATTCATTTTCTAAAAAAATTCACAGTGAAGTCACAAGATTCTATGTACAATAGTGGTTACATGCTTTCTACTCAAGAGGAAGCTATTTTATCTCCAGCAACTAGATGTAGGAGGGAGGAAGGTGGTGGTAATGCTTCTCATCATGTTGGTGTACAGGAGCTGATTAACCATATGAATATTTCGCCTACTCAAAATGATGTTTCACAAGATGTTTCAGTTTCTGATCATTTCAGAAGTTCAAGATCTCGTAGACTACCTGTTTATTTGAATGATTATATTTACTAACCTGTTAGATTCATTTTCCTATTGTGTTTCACATTATTCCAAGGGAAGGAGATGTGTTGTAAATATTATACTCCATTAGTTACCAATAATACCTAGCTCTTTCTCGATGTTGTTCCCTTTCTGTTCTTCTAGAATGTATGCATAGTTCTAATGTCTTACCTCAGCCAGGCTACATTCCAGACTTGCCAGCTGGAGTCTGGTCAGCTGGCGAGATGTACGTTTTGTCTATGATCTGTAATTATAGTGCCTACTTAATTCCAAGAAGCCCTAGATTCGGGTCCTTTATACCTACTTCAGTCTGACAATGCGCAAGGTACTACACTGCTATGCAATATACAGTCGTACATAATCTGGAGCGTAAATGCTAAAGGCAGACACAACAATGTTTTCAAAGAGCAGCTATTATAATCACAAGTTGCAAGTCAACATTACAGATTGAAAGGGGTGAAGACAAAGTGCACGCAAAGAGACGTCAAAGAGAGCTTCACCCTCAATAACAACCACTCCCAGAAATGGTTACAATGCTGCCGCTTTCCTGAAACCACCACCACCGTTTCATACCCCCAAAAAGCAAAATATTGCCAATAGAGGTACTGCTTGGATCTTTAAAACCAGATTTCATTGGATTTTCAAACAGTCTCATCTTACATAAATCTCAGTAACATTATAAATGTATTGTTGTAGTGTAGTTCCTATATTCCCAATAGGCTCTGCGCATTGGAATAACATAAACAGCAGTGTAGACGTAGGACTGAGGTCATCTAGGTCTCTACCGACTATGTTAGACTTAATTAGTTTTGCCAGCTAGCTCAGAAGTCACTAGAAACTTTCTCAAATGAATAGGGAGGGGTTAACTTCCCTGATTTAGACAAGAAGGGATTAACTTCTGATAACCATATAACATGACAACTTTGCTCCCACAGAATAAGGAGTGTATCTCCAGAGTCGTGTGACAGCTATTTTACTCAGTCAATCGTGCATGCTTAGTTCCACCAGAGTGCAGAGAAATAGAGAGACGGGCGTTTTCAATAAAAGGTGTTATTTTATTGAGAAGTCTTCTTTCTCATGCAAGAGAAATGAATTGCCACAGTTGCAATACTTATCATGAAGTAAAGTGCGTACAGTAAAAGGAGTATTATAAAATAATACTGTAAAAGCATTGATATGCTTTCATAGCCTTATGATACTTTAAAACTGATAAAATATTTACATACATAAAAACATTGACTAATAAACTCAACTGGTGCTTCTAAGATACGCCTACCCCAGCGTACCTGACCTAAGCCTAATACGTGGGAAGGAGTAAGTAAGTTGCAGTTTTAAGTTAAGTTGGGTTTTTTGCCTAGAATCTGAATCAAGAATTCTCTCTAAGGTTTGAATCAGCTCCGTAACTTGGTTATAGAATGAAGGAGGTCTTGTATCTCGTTTCTCAGGACTCGATCTACCAGTAACCCGCAAGGGTGACTGGAAAACACCGGAGCTGTTTTTCTCGGCGTGAAAAAAGGCAGCTTCTACAGTGTGTCAAAGGGGAGGGGCGGGTTCCTTCTACTCTCATATCAGCGGGGCTTCGGATAAGTAGATAGCCGCTCTGCTCCACACCACCGTGTGTCTGACCCGAAGATGTCAGAAATGGAGACCCGGAGGTTCCTGAGGACTGGTCCGAGGACTGGTGGATCCCGGAGGAGGCACCTGAGCCGCCGCAACTCAGGAGAGTTGCGGCAGAAAGCAGTAGGTAACCTGGGCAGATGGAGGAAAGGTGGGAGCAGGGTAGAAGGGGACTCTTTCCTGCTGGTATGTTAGTTTCCTCTTGCCTCCCAAAGTGCATGCCCTATGCCCCGGCCACCCACATCAGAGCAGAGTGTTTTGTGGACTGGGGTGTTTCTAGTCACCCTGCTGAGAAATACCGGTCAGCTGATCTTCCTTTATTTTGGTTGTTTTCCCTTATACTTTTCCCTTTTTTCCCTCACTCCTTTGGGCAGTCCCTCATGTGGTGTGGTGGAAGTTATAAGGGTCGAGTAGGGCCTGAGTACTGACCGCTACTTTTTGCTTTCTTTTGTTTGGAGTTCAAACTTCGGGACCTGACCAGACATCCTCCGAAGCACTGAATACTCCTTTTGACACACAGGAACACGGATCCCTGTTGGAACCTGTCAAGATTGTGCTTCCCTCCTTTGCCTGTGTTGACGCAACAGAACTACTTTTGTTTACTCTCCATTCTGACTTTGCCCTCCCGAAGCCTGTTGAGATTGTGCTTTACTCCTTTATCTGTGCTGAATCAACAGACTACTTTCGTTTACCCCCCACCCAACATTGCTGTGACCCATACCCTAAATGGATCTCGCAGTATAGATCCCATATGGCCTCCTCGCTTCTGTTTCCAACCGTTCCTCTGACAGTTATCTAGAGTGATTCTCCTTGAAAGCGACCACTGTCTCCAATAATCTGCTCCGCGTTGGGGGTGCAGACATTTACTATATTTAGTTTGCGACCCTCTAATCATTCCCAAATTGCTACATATCGGCCCTTCGGGTCCACCAGTTAGAATGGGATACCTGCTTGTATCCATATTAACACACCCCTAGCGTATGCCGAATATGTGGTGTAGTAGGTTTGGCCCCTCCAGCACCTCTGTAATGTGGTCCCCTCCTTTTGTGCGAGGTGTGTCTCCTGCAGTAAGGCTATCTGGACCCCACGTCGCCTAAGGGTGGAGAGTACTTTATATCTTTTTACCATTTTATGCATACCCTTAATATTCCACTTCATGAATTTGTACTTCTGTAGATCAGCCATATGGTAGTGTTAGCGTTCTCAGGTCCTACCCCACCCAGATCCCTGCTGTTGGCATGCATTTCCCAACAGTTAGTGATAGAATCTGCATACAGTACAACTCATGCTGTCCCCCCCCATGCGAACAATAAACAAATACCCCAACTCCCACTCCCCTGGACAAGCAGGTAAACACCCCCATACAAACTTGAACAGTGAGTCTGCAAGTGACTGCTTGCAGTTTGATCAGTCAGATGAGAGGGGGAAGAAGGCCAATCAGCCGTTCCTTTCAGCCACCACCCAGTTCTGGAATCTCAGGCGACCTCTGCAGCATCCCATAAGAACCTCAATAACTTATCGTTGGGTCAGGCGCTTCATGTGTCCATCTGGGTCCCTTTTGGGCTAGTGCTGCCCATCAGGTTCTAGGCGATGTCATCCGCTGTTTGAGGTGTAACGTCTGGGAGCACCACACTAATTGCTTCAGACTAACTAGACTCTTATTCAGAGCCAGATTCTGCCTCTGCATCGTTGTCCTCAGGGGGAGTGAGGTCCTTTCCCTTCCCACTGATCAGCGCCACTACCTTTAGCACATTTCATAGTTCCCGTTGCGTTTCCTCTTGTATGGGGGCCAGGGACTCTCTCATGACCCATTGGCTACGGAAACGTCTCTCCTGTCGCCGCCGTTGTCCAGGCTCTTGTTGCAGTTCTACACCTTCATGCCCTCCAGGCACTCCCAGGTCTCCTGCGGGGTCCGAAAGAATTCTGCTCCGCCCGCTGTAGTCCCCTGTACCCGGCTGGATATGGCATTGTGTATTTGTAGCGTAATTGGCGTCATTTTGTTTCACGCCGTGGTAGGAGCTCCTTTGATTCTGTACTTCCCTGGAGAAGTCCGAAAAAATTCGCACTGCGGAGTGGCCCACTGTTATTTCCCACTTGTGGTGCGCTTGGGTAAGGATGTGGGCCCTATCCCTTTAGTGAAGTAGTTTCACTATGACCACTCAGGGTGTAGCCCCGCTATAGGTGGCCACGCCAGAATGCGGTGTGCTCTCTCCAGGGCGTAGAATCCTGACAAGCCCTCCAATGCCACTTCCGTGCATAGCCATTTTTCTAGGTAGTCTACCATACTGGGGCCTTCTATTTTTTCAGACAGACCTACTATACGGAGATTATTGCTGCACAATCTATTTTCAGCATCTTCTGCTCGGAATTCCAACATGCGCACTTTCATTTCAAGGACTGTCAGCTGTTTCTTCATTGTTGTGAGGTTTCCGATAGCTGACGTTCATTCGCCTCTACTCGCTCCTATAGGCACTTGTGGTGTTCTCTGAGGATGAGAAAACCAAAAGAGAGACACATTTAGGTCTCTGTGTAGCTGCACAACCTATGAATCTAATTAATTAAATTCGTAATCCACTTTTAATTATTCTTCAAATTTATCCATGAATCTTTTATGCTTTCTTCACACTGTTTTATTTCAATCCATTATATTCATTGTCGTTCTTCTTTCACTCTTGAAAAACACACAGGAGAATCCATGTTTTCTTTTTGCCACGTTTTTATTGCCAGTCACCCAATGCATTTCGGGAATTAATCCCTTCTTCGGGGGTTTCTACAGTACAAACAAAATAGAACCTCATCAATTAAGTAGCAAACTAGTTTTATGGAAACATCTTTTTTAAGTAGCAAGTAGCAAACTGGTATTATGGAAACATCTTTTTTAAGAAACATATGTTTTCAGAAAAAGCAGCTGACTATTGTCACGTATCATTATTTAAGTTCATGCTTTTACTGTCATTGTTGCTTGACTCCCCTAAATGCTGGTGCTACCCACGATACCCTGTAGTAACTCCTAAATGTATCTCACATCCGCATTACTGAAGTCTCACTGAATTAAATGCTGTCTATTCTTCAAAGGAACATTAAGAGGAACATTTACTATGCTGATACAAAAAATACTCTGAAACACGCTTACCGTGGCACTAGGCAAATCGACCTTTCATATTTAAAACCGCTCTGCAATCTTCCCACAGATAAACTGCATGCTGCTCCTACTTCTTGCTTCTGACAAAAATGTACTGAACGCTAGTGAATCATTCACCTTAATGACCTTGTTCGTTTCAGCTGTAATACCACGTGACTCACTAACTCTCGCTGCACCTCTCTCCTCACCCAGCGAAGCCATATTAACCCACTAGCAACCATTCATTCAATAAACAACAATTCCCATCCATTAATGCCCACCCATGTAGTTTCCACATTCTACTGTGCATACAAACTTATTGCTGGGGGTTACATTGAAAAGTACTCTTAGTGCTGGTGTTGAAATACATTACACAAGGTAATCTTTACCATTTGACACGAGATTCCATTAGTCCACAAAGCGACCTATTTAATCATTTACTCGTAGAGATAAATCACTCGTGAAAATAATCGTGAAAATACTTTGCTGTGGCAGGAAAACATGACACCTGCGTTGGTGTTGTTAAACAGTTCTAGTTAATTTAATTTTGTCCATGCGTTTCGACTTGGGTGCAACTACTCCGTAGGGCGAAGAAATCATGAGTAATGCATATATAATGGAGAGATGCACACCTTTCTTTTTTCTTCTTGATTCTACCTCTGAATTGTCTATCATTGCGTTGACTGTCCATCAAAAAACTTGCTGGTGATGGTGTAAAAGAAGTCATAAAGAAAATGCTGGAAACTGATGAAGACGTTGCATATTGTCAAATTACAGGAGTGTTGAATTTCAAATTTAATCCAATGCCAAATATTGATTACGAATGATACATCTTCAACCGAGAATGCCAGAAGGTTGGTGAAGCTATTTATGAATTTGTGGAGAGGCTTGACACACTCATCAGACATTGTAAGTTTAATGAATTTAATAATGAAGAAACTATGTGTTTGAGAGATGGGGCGCTAGAGGGCGCACTGCGGAATGGCCGCACTGTCGTGAGGCTCCCGCTGCCCGGAGCTATTATCCGTCTAGGGATCCTGATTACCATCGCTGCGCCCTGACCTGACCCCACAGATCTACTGGGATATCGACTGACCACCCACGGTCCAACTCCTGGGCCATTCGGAGGTTGCTGGCCGAAGTTACGAGGATCCCAAGTTTCCCCGACTTGCGCTCTGGAGGTCTGATGCCCCTTGGCCCGGTATCATCGTTCATGCCAGTCCGGGGCTCTGCACGTGGGTTGTAGGCCTTGCTCCGCCCCTCTCCACCGGGCCTGCTCGCTATCCGGGCAGGCCGTTTGGCTTTCCCTTGCTGTCGAACTGATCCCTTGGATCCTACATCTGCCTGCCCGGGTACCATTGCTCATGGAGCCGCAGCGGATCCTCTTCTTGCCTTCTGGAGGCTTACCCCTTTGATCTGGAAGCGGAGACGGCCATATTCTCTTCGTTGGGAGTGGCGGGGTGCGCTGGCCTGCTCGTGCCCCCACGATTCGGGCTTTTTTTTGGCCGTACCCTTTGTCCGAACTATATCCTGACTCCTATTTGCCTTGGTCCCCCATTGCATCGCTAGCGCACCACTATGGGGAAGCCGGACACTAAACAATCCAAATTGTCTTTTGACTCTGGAGGGGCTAGGCGGGGGACGCGTTTGCTCCAGGAAGCCGGGACTTCGCGGTCCCCCCCCCCGAATGCCGCTGATAGTGTCCCGCAACCACCGCCACCGGACTTTACCCAAATGATGCAGGAGATGAGGCAGGGGTTTGCCACGATAGTGGACAAGGTGGACAAAATATCGTCGCGCATGGATGCGGTCGTCCAGAAGCTGGACGTGCATGAGGAGCGATTGACTGCGGCGGAACAGCGCATCTCGGACCACGACGACACGGCGGCCACCCATACCACCCAACTGGCGAGAATGGACAATATCTTGCGCGTCATTGCCGCTAAGAATGAGGAGTTGGAGGCGAGGAGTAGGCGCAACAACGTCCGCATCGTAGGTGTGCCGGAGTCCACAAATGTGGGCAAAATGGAGACTTATGTGGAGAGGCTACTGGTGGGCGCCATTGGGGCGGCAGCGTTCTCATCTCAGTTTATCGTTGAGAGAGCGCATCGGACATTGGGACCTCGGCCGGCCTCTGGGGCTGCACCGCGCCCCATCATTGCGCGCCTTTTGAACTATTGTGACCGCGACGCCGCCCTGCAGGCTGCCCGCACTAATAGGGCCCTCTCCTTCGAAGGGGTGTCTTTCACCATGTACCCCGACTTCACGCCGATGGTACAAGACCAGCGTTGTAAGTTCCTGGGGGTGAAAAAGAAACTTCAGGATTTACAAGTGGACTACGCCTTGCTGTATCCTGCCAAACTTAGGGTGACGCACCAGGCTAAACAACATTTTTTCACCAACCCACAGCATGCTGAGGACTTTGCGAAGCGCCTCCAGCGCGAGCGAGCAGCTGCGGAACGTGGAGGCGATCGAGATCCTGAAGATGAGCATTCGGCGGCTGAGGAGGAGGTCGCCTGATTGTGGTGACATTGGTCTTTGTCTCTCCTTTTATTATTTTTGGAGTATTCTGGACGGTTTCTCTTTATATTGACTTCTACTGCCTTCTTTCTCCGCATTTGCGGCCTACCTATTGCCCGCTTTTACTTTTGTTGGGGCTGGGGTCATGTCCTTATTGAGATGAGTGAGTGCGTTTTTTATGTTTCTTGGGGTCGGTATGGCACTGCAGGTTGGTGCTATTTGGTGTCGCGCTCTGGGCACCCACCCCCCCGCGCTGCGCCTGGGGCCGTTTGACGCTCGTTGGCTCGGACACTGGCATGGCGTGAGGGAGTGGTATCGTGCACCTCTGGAAGGTTCCCCGAGGGTGTGCCCCATTTGTACCTTTGGTTTGGATTCTGGTCCTTTGTTGTTTGACTGGATGTGTGTTGGGGAACGGGGGGGGCGGGGGTGCGCATGGCCTGATAGTTGGGGTGGTATCAGGTGGGTGGGTGGGGCGGGAATGCAGCTGTCCATGTTTGTTTGCCCGAGACTCGTGGGTCGGTATGAGAGGTGCTGCTGTGTTCTGTGTGCACAGGTGTGGTATCGTGCCCGCTGTCTAGGCTGGTCCACTTCTTTATCTGGCGGAACTGATCCTGGGGCCTGTGCTCACGTCCGCTGTGGACCCGAGTGCACCGGCCGCCATCTTAGGCTGCCACGTGACGTAGTGCGCTTTGCAAGAGTAGCGCGTGTGCGAGGTGTGGGTCGCGTAGGCTGGATTGGCAGCGTGCGGCGCGCAGTATGTTTTGAGTGCTTGTTGCATGGATGGTTTGGCTGGGGGGGGGTTGTTGAGGTTTTGGTTGATTGGTTCGGAGATGGCTGGGGACTGTGTGGAGTGTATGTGGGGGGGTGTCCGCGCCTTGGGGTGTGGACCTGCCGATGGCTGTTGCTGGTAGTTGGATGTCCTGTATTTGCTTATTGGGTCCCGTGGGGCCCTGACACTGGGTAATGTCGACTGCTGTTATGGATCAGATATCGATTCTGTCCTGGAATGTACGGGGACTTAATGATGCCAGGAAATGTTGCAGTGTGATCCAGTACCTGGACAGGCATGCTATTCATGTTGCTCTCCTCCAGGAGACGCATCTGCGTCCCGCTCCTTCCCCCAACTTTGGCGGGCGGTGGGCTGCGGCCAGGAGGTTTGCTTCCTATTCTTCCTATGCTCGAGGGGTTGTCATCCTTGTTAAAAGATCGCTCGCATTTCAGGAACTGGGATTTGTGGGGGACCCTGAGGGGCGCTATGTGCTATTGTGGGGGCGGCTTGGGCAGATCACTGTATTGTTTGTTAATTGCTATGCTCCTAATGTCGATACGCCAATCTTTTTTGTCACTTTGTGGGGTCATGTTCTTGCTGTGGATGCCACTTACATTGTGTGGGGGGGGGATTTCAATCTTGCATTCCATACCCAGTCGGACAGATCGGAGGGGAGTCCTCAGTATAATGTACAGGCTAGAGAAGTGTTGCGTGGAATTGTGGAGGAGGCTGGGTTGGTCGACAGCTGGAGGTACACCCACCCTGCCACCAAGGAGGGCACTCATTATACCACACATGCTCGTTCATGGGCGAGACTGGACTATGTGTTTCTCTCTAGAGGGTTGGTAGCTGGCCTACGGGAGGCTACACATCTGGCTCGGACGTACTCTGATCACTGTCCGGTGAAGGTTGTTTTATCCGTCCCCGGGTTGCATAGGCCGCGCCCACCTTGGCGTCTATTTCCAACTGCTTTGCTTGATCCGGTGTTCAAGGAGGAGCTTGGTGTGGAGGTAGAGGCGTTCTTCCCTAGAAACAAGGGCTCTGTGGACAGCGTCGAGGTTATATGGGAGGCGTTCAAGGTTACGATCCGGGGTGTCACTATTTCTAAAAGCTGTGGAGTGCTTCGACTGATTGTTCGGACCCTCGAGACCTTGGAAGCTGGCTTGCGGGATTTAGAACGCAGGATGCAGGTTGACTCTGATCCCGATCTTCTGGTGCAGTTCCGTACTAAACTCTCCGAGTACGAGGAGGAGGCTGCTAGAGAGGCTAAGCATAGGGGGAAATACTGGACGGCGAGACGATACTGTGAAGGGGAGAGGCCCGGTAGGGTCCTCGCTGCCCTTACTAGGCATCCAAGGCATGGGTCGGACGTGTTGGAATTGGTGTCACCGGATGGCACTCGCTGTCGGGACACTTCGGAGATTCAGCGTACTTTTATTGACCATTATGCGCACCTTTACACGACACAGCAGACGGGTGAGACTCGGTATGGTGGATTTCCTGACGAGCTTGCACTTTGTTGGTTATCGGATGGCCATCGAGAGTTCTTAGGCAGGCCCCTGGAGGTGGGGGAGGTCAGGGATGCCATCATGTCTTTGTCTAATGGGAAGGCCGCCGGTCTGGATGGCCTTCCTGCTGAATTTTACAAGTGTTACGTGGACACCATGGCCCCTGTTCTCCGTGAGGTTTTTGAGGAGTCCCTGGAGGAGGGGCGTCTGCCGGGCTCCATGCGTGAGGTCGCCATTACGTCGTTGCTCAAGCCGGGTAAGGATCCGTTGGATGTGGGTTCCTATAGGCCCCTCTCATTGCTCAATTGTGATGTTAAAATTCTCGCGAAGGTCTTGGCAGTCAGACTGGCCGAGCTCATGCCCGTTATTGTCTTGCCCGATCAGTCGGGATTTGTGCCAGGCCGTGCTACCTCCCACAATCTTCGCACCTTGTTTTCGCTTGTGTCGACCATTGATCCTACTGTCCCGGTTGCCGCTATCTTTCTTGATGCCACCAAGGCGTTTGACTCTGTTGAGTGGGGCTATCTTATTGATGTTCTCTGTCGGATGGGCTTCCCCAGGATTTTTATCTCATGGGTTAAGCTCTTATATACTGACCCGATGGCGAGGGTAGTGGTTAATGGGGAGTTGTCCCCCTCGTTCCCTCTCACGAGAGGGACTCGACAGGGATGCCCCCTCTCGCCCCTCTTGTTCGCGATAGCCATTGAGCCGCTGGCCTACAGGATTCGTCAATTTCACCAGCAGAGCGCCTTTAACTGTCTTCAGCGGCAGGTCGGTATTTCTTTATACGCCGACGATGTAACACTCTATGTTAAAGACCCTGAGAACAACCTTAATTCGCTCTTACGGGAGCTGGTCGCTTTTGGAGGTGTCTCCGGTGTCCATATCAACTGGCGGAAGTCTCAGCTTTTCCCCCTCACTGCTGCTGTAGCTAGGTTTCCCCTTGACTATCCTCTGGATTGGTGTGATTCGGAGTTGCGATATATCGGCATTGTCGTGTCCTTGGATAGAGAGGAATCGGTTCGGCTTAATTATGGAGTTGCTATTACCAAGCTTGCAGATGACGTCACTAGGTGGATGTCCTTGCCTCTCTCCATGGCCGGTAGGGCGTCCCTTATCAAGATGGTAGTTTTGCCCCGCTTTCTTTACCTCTTTCAAAACCTCCCGTATCATCCTGGTGCTTATTTTTTTCGCAGACTTCGCTCCGAGCTCATACGCTTGTTCTGGGGGGGGCAAGCAGCCGCGGGTGGCTTGGGCTACCCTTACGTTGCCCTATGCTGATGGCGGTTTCGACGTCCCTGACTTTGAGCTTTATTATCTTAGCGCTCAGGCGCATTACGCTTATCACTGGATGCGCCCCACGCCGTTTATGCCCCAAATTGCTGCTGAACATTGGGTTGCCCACCCGCTCCCTCTGGAGGGGATGGTTTTGGGCAAGGTGTCAGATGTGGAGACGCCTCGCACGACGGTGACGTGCACGGTGGATGCTTGGAAACGGGTGGCTCAATTGCTGGGCGATTCCTTTCTTTATTCGCCGACCTTGCCTCTGTCTTATCATCCTGATTTGTCGCTGTTGTTGGAAACGGGGTTTCAACGAATGTGTCGACGGCTCGGCATCCTCACGTGGGGCGACTTGTTTCATGAAGGTGCCTTCCGCACGCAGGCTCATTTCTTCGGAGTGGCTGCTTGCTCCCCTCTGGAGCTGTTCTACTTTATCCGCTTACGCCAGGGCATGCGTGCTCTGCTACCGGATTTCCCTTCGGAGCCTGGGGTTACCCTCCCCCTCCACGTGCTTTTGGTTTCAGATGGGCGACACCTGGTGTCGAAATTATACGGGACTATTCGCAGACAGCGTTTGGTCCCAGCCAATCGGGTGCGCGAGCAATGGGTTGCTGAGTTGGGAGCCCCTATTACCGATGAGCAATGGAAGTACTGCTGTGGGCTCACGGCCAATGTTTCCTCTAGTTGTCGCCTTAAAATTATCCATTACAAGTTTGTTCAGAGGTACTATTATACCCCGGCGAGGAAACTACGGTTTCATTTAGCGGAGGATGACAGGTGTGCTAGGTGTCGTGCGGAAGGCGCTGACTTCCTGCACTTGGCTTGGAGCTGCGCGGGGGTGCTGGAATATTGGACTCAGGTTCATGGAGCCCTGCAGATTATGGCGGAGGATGGGGTGGCATTTGGCCCCTTAGTGATGTTGCTGGGCTACTCTAAGGACGTGCCTGCCTCTCACCGTGGATTTGTTGATGTGGCCTTGCTGCTGGCTAAGCGTAGGGTTGCTTGTTGCTGGGGTCAGGGCAGAGTGCCGCGCTTTCAGGATTGGGTGACTGACCTCATATACTGTCAGGATCAATACAATGTCTATGCTGATTTGATGCCTGTCCGCTGCAGGCCAAAGGACTTTTGGAGTCCGCTCCAGGTGTACCTCCTGACCAGAGCTGTGCAGGACTCTGATTCTGAACTGGGGGACCGTGAAGGGATTGGTTAATGGCAACATTGTGAGTTGGGATTTTATGTTACACCTGCTGATCTCCTAGTATCGGGGGAGAGGCTAGGTTGTCTCCTCTACATGCGAGCTCTTGGGGGTTGGGGTTCCCTTTACGACAAGTGTGTGGCTAGGAAATGAGATCGTATCCCTGTACGGTATCTTTATTTTATGTGTCCCTTTTGTCTGAGTCTCCTTTGGTTTATATGCTATATGCTAACGGAATAAGTCCATACTGTATTGTCTAATTAAGCTTGCCTGTACATGCTGGATCATTGCTTTCTAATTTGCACTGTACATTCCGATTTTTGCTCCCTGTATTGGCTGGTCTGCGATCTTGCCCTTGCTTGTATCTCACTCTTTGGTTCTGACGTACCACTGTAATGGCCATATGTGACTGTATGTATTGTGTATGCACTTCCCTTTTCCCTGCTTGTCTCCAAATAAAGGTTTTAAAAAAAAAAAAAAAAAAACTATGTGTTTGAGAGTTATTGACGAATGCTTACCAGATTCATATAGAAGATGAATGGTGGGAGAAACTCTTATTCTGGAGCGAGTATTAAGGGCTGCCAGAGCTGAAGGGCATGTTGTAAGAAACAAAAAACACACACTGGGGGTCTAAAGCTGGGCCTAGTGTGCTCCAGACGACAAACTGGCATAGAAACACACCGCTAACCAAGTCAGTGAACGTTTGCCAATACTATGTAACAAAAAGTTTACGGGGTGCTTACAACAGTGACCTATGCAATGGGATTCACTTCAAATAAAGACTAGACCCATACAGAGAAGAGTTGGATGTCCATCAACGTCAGATGTAGATCATATATTCTCATTTGGCCATCCAGATAGGAATGGTGTGTCCCATGATCATTGGGACTGATCCATAACCTAGGTTTGTCTGGGTCTTATCTCCAGATGCAGTGAAGACGATGTGAGAAAAAAGGATTGTGATGGAATCCGGTGCAGTGCAAAGAAAATGTGTAGTGAGGTTAAAAAAGGATAGTAGATCAATACAAAAACTTTAATATAACTTGATCACTCCCTTAATAAAAACAAGAACAGTGCATAGATGCAGTCTAAGCAAATAACTGCATTTATTCGGCCGAATAAAAGCAGTTATTTGAAGTGAATCCCATTGCATAGGCCACTGTTGTAAGCACCCCGTAAACTTTTTGTTACATAGTATTGGCAAACGTTCACTGACTTGGTTAGCGGTGTATTTCTATGCCAGTTTGTCGCCTGGAGCGCACTAGGCCCAGCTTTAGACCCTCAGTGTGTGTTTTTTGTTTCTTACATTTACTGGTTGGGGGACTCCACCCTGGGTAGGTCTTTAAATATTTTCCCTCTGACCCTTCCTCCCCGTTGTGTTCACTTCACTGAAGGGCATGTTGACTTATGCGCTGCTGACATAGAGGCTGGAGGTGCCCAAAACGAATCCATTGTGAGTGTGAAAAGTAAGCCTAAACAAAATTATGGAGGACATAAAGTGATGTCTACACATAAAGAGAAATTGTGTTTTAGATGTGAATTTTGTTTCCACACGAAAGTAAATGTCTCTCTCTTGGACAAAAAAGGCAAGACTTTGGGAAGGAAAACCATTTTGTGACAGTTTGCAAAGCAAAGGAAAAAGTAAGTGTGTCACGTCGCGAAGACAAAAAGGCCTCCAGAACTTTCCAGAAGCCACATTCCATGCACACCCACAAGGCCAAGCCGCAACATCAATTGAGACAAATTGACTTTGAACGAATCAATCATCATCTAAATACGTGGTTCTCAAAATGTGCGCCGCGGCACCCTGTTGCACCGCTTTGAGGTGCCAGGGGCGCCGCGCCCACGATGTGGGAAAGTGCACTTTGTGTCAGCTTTAGTGAGAATTACGTGGCACCCTGCACCCCTTGCATAATCTGGGAACATGGTTTGGCCCAAAAGTACTGGCGCGAGACGTGCGTACGCATACGCGTCTGATGTACGTGCTTCCACAGGCATAGTGTAGTCTCCATTTTATACGCAGCTCTGACCATTTCAGGTGCATTGTTGCTGTCCGCCGTGCCTCGTGGGAGCCTCTCCTTCACATGATTTAAGGTTAGTAGTTGTTACAGTAGTACTAGAGCCGTTGGTGTGGAAATTGCCATGGGAGGGATTCCAGTGTGGTCCGTTTTGTTTTTTACTTCTTTGCCTGCTTTAATTCGCTCTGTGGAGCCCACATTTTTACAGTAAAATTATTAATCAAATGCCTGCCGAACTTCAGCTCAACCTCCGTTTTACACTCGTATCACCAGAATTATTTAACTGTAAATTTTACAGGAAAAATAATGCTGGTGATACGGGTGTAAAACGGAGGTTGGGCCGAAGATCAGCAAGGGTTTGATTAATAATTTCATTTAAAAAAGGTGGGCTCCACGGAGTGAGTTAAAGTTTAACTCGCGCTCGCTGGACATATGGGCACTGGGCAGTTGTTCACTACTTCACTTTTTGCAGGTCCTGTGTGATGTGCCTTTTAAATGTAGTTCACTGTGGCCACAAGTTCAACTCCCCAACCCAGTCCAAACCCACGTGTGCCTGAATGAAGAACTCAACTGGATTATTCTTAGTGCACATCCACAAGTTGCTGGGGAAGTAACCTAGTTTAATAAATCTATGCTGGCATTACGGAAAGTGTTTCCTTTACTAATTGTCCCTCTTCTTCAAAAGTACGATTTGTGCTTTACTCGCTCTGTGGAGCCCACCTTTTTCACAGTAAAATTATTAATCAAATACCTGCTTTTGCAGAAGAGGGACAATTAGTAAACACTTTCCGCAAATGTGAGCATAGATTTATCAAACCCTGTTACTTCCCCAGCAACCTGTGGATGTGCACTCATAATAATCGAGTTCTTCATTCAGGCACACGTGGGTTAAGCATTGGTGATTTCTCAACTGGGGAAAGGATGTGCCCTCTTACAGCTAGACCGGTAGACCTCGAACCAGGTTTGAGTCTCAGCTGGAATGCTCAACATCCTGTGATTCTAATCTATGGGCACATCACTTAATCTCCCCAGTGCTGAACAAAAATGAATGTGTCCATCGCAACTAGTGCTAATCAATGTAAAGTGCTCTGATACCTTCGGGTCCATTACGCGCTGAATAAAACCCTGTGAAAAAAACGCCAAATGCAGAGCTTTAAGTGGGTGGTGTCCTGCCAGTGCACACTGGCAGTTCTGAAAAGCAGGTGCTGAGACGGGTCTCTTTCGGGCTCTCCATATTTACCCTCACCATCTGGGTGAAAAAAATCTTAATTCGGCAGCAGTACCACCCTTCACGGACAATGATGTAAAATCAAAAATACTTGTTATGTTTCTTTGACAGTCTCATCTTGTCACAACTGAAGCATTTTCAATATTATAAAACAAGAAAGCCATAGTTGTTGATTATTTATTTTATTAAACAGAAGTTTCATTTAACAATTGTTGTGTGGTTAAAAAAAGGTACATGGAAACATATGGCTATTAATCTTGGAGTATCGTTTCTCACTTAACGAGTTCTTATTAAGCAACTGTTATCTTTTTATTTTGTTACAAATATGATTACAATACCTTCATTGCATCCCAATTACTTTAGGAAGCCGACAGTAAGTACTCCCGAGGTCGTGATTACATCACCCCCCTCCCGCCCACCGGTAAAAAATGGTGGGGAGCCACGGCCAACTGCCAATTAGGTCAAAGGAGCCACGGGTCAAAAAGGTTTGGGAACCACTGATCTAAATCATCGTCAAACAGGTCTTCTGTATCAGTATCAAATGAAAGTGCTGAAAATGATTGCGCCATGTCGATGTTTACCTCAGAAAAGCGTGCACATGTTGGTTTGGCAGCTTGTGAAGAAAAATGTCAGTCAAGAAAAGCTCAACATGCTAAAGATCTAAAGTAATTTAAACACTGTCCAAAGATCACTCTGAAAGTAAATGGTTGTTCAATGCCCTTTATCATTGCCAGTGGTGCATCGATAAACTTTATGCCTGAGGAGAAATTCAATGAACGTTCTCCATTGCTGCAACTTACGGCATTGAAAACCAAAGTATACATTGGGCTGCATCAACGCCCTTAAAAAGTCAAGGTTCATTTGTAGAGACAATGAAATGCAAAAAAACAAATGTACAAGCACCCATCCATGTGCTTCAGGGCACTGCATCATGTGCCTGTCTACTATGTTTTTGCACAGCCGCTGATATAGGACTGATTTCTATGAATTACAACATGAATGGTTACCACAAAATAGTAGGTCAGTTCCCTACTGGTTTGGGAAAACTTAAGACTATGTAAGTAAAGTTGCATATTAATGAGGACGTCTGTCCTGTTGCTCATAGAGAAATTGCTTTTCATTTGCAAGAAGCTGTTGAAATAGAACGTTAAAGTGTTACTTAGGCGTTACATTATTTAGCGTTCGACTGGTCCAACACCATGGGTTTCTCCTATAGTGGTAGTGCCTAAAAAGGACAGTGAAGGAGGTGTCCGGATATGCATTGACATGCGTCATACAAACAAGGCTATTGAGCGAGAACGACATCCAGGTCCACATATTGCTGACATGATGGCGCAATTAAATGATACAAAGGTGTTCTCTCACCTTACTTTAAATAAAGGTTAACACCAGTTAGAGCTTGAAGAAAAGTGCAGGTGCATTGCAACCTTTTTTTCACATGTTGGTCTGTTTCACTACAAAAGACAAAGTTTTAGTGTGTCCTCCGCTGCCGAACTGTTTCAAGATGTCATTCGACGTATCATACAGCCTCTCATGAATACAGTTAATTACGGTGATGGCATATTGTTTTTCGGAGCTACACAAATAGACCATGATAATGCTCTTACACAAGTATGTTGTTTGCTTGCTGAAGCAGGTTTGACTTTGAATGCAGACAAGTTTGAGTTCTATTAGACAAAGCTAAAATTATTTGGCCCTATCTTTTCTGCTAAAGTACAAGCATTGTCAAATTCTGATCCCCCACAAGATAATTCTATGTTGTGTTCATTTCTGGGCATGGCCAGTTACTGTTCCAGATACCTACAACACTTTGCCACTGGAAGTGCTCCGCAGACAGACTTGACGAAAAAGAATGCATCATTTCATTGGTCACATGAAGGTAGAAACTTAGCTGTGGTATGGGCTTGTCAACATGTCCATGTCTCCCTGTACGGAAAGCTTTTTACTCAAGTAACAGATGATCAAACTTTACTGACTATATTTGACAATCCAAAGGCCAAACTGCATCCTCGCATTGAACAATGGGGACTAGGGTGACAAGAGTATAATTACACCTCTGTGCGTCATCCAGAGAAAGATCAGAACCCTGTTGACTACTTTTCTAGAGTACCTATAAAATGTCACTGTACTCCCTCCAAGAGGGTTGAGGCTTTTATCAATTTCATTGTAAATTCAAACACACCAGCTGCCATTTCAGTGCCCCAGATTATTGCTGCCATGAGCCACGATAGTGACATGTTAAAGATGAAAGATATAATTACATATCAGTCGTGGAACCAACACATTCGACCACTCACCAATGATAGTGAATATCAAAAATCCAAAAATGTCAAGGATGAACTGTCTATAACTCAGGAAGGAGTTATCCTACGAGTGTCGAGAATTCTGATTCCAGAGAGTCTGCGACTGAAAATAATTGAAGCGACCCATGTTTGACATTGTGGAATCGCTATCACAAAATGAGTATCAGAGACTGTGTCTGGTTTACTTAACTTGATTAGAGGGTCGAAAATGAATTAAAGGCCTGTCATCTATGCAACAGCTTTTCTACAAAAAATATTTTCCAAACTTTGAGCATATTAGAACTCCCAAAGCATGCATGGGAGAGCTAAGCCATTGACTTTTTCGGTCCACCCAACAATGGACATCACCTGCTGATGATTATGGATGGGTATTCATGATTTCCATTAATTGAAAATCTCTCATCCTCTTCACAAGAACGAGTCATTAAAAGACTAGATGGCATCTTTGTGACATGGTGTATTCCAGACATAGGGACATCTGACAATGGCCTGCCTTTCAATAGTCGAGAGTTTAAAGATTTCTCGGTGCATTTGAATATAAAGAAAATACAAGGAGATGATGGACGGAGCGCTGAAACTTTTCAGACACTCAACCCCAGTCACAGATCGGGGTTGAATCCATCATCACTCTTTAGCTCACATTGCCACCTCAGTTCAGACCCAGCTATATGCAAATCAGTCTTGACCCTGTGCCTCATGGGAACAGTCCAGCCCGCACTGCCAAGCCAAGTCTTCCCTGAATCAGAAACAAGCATCCTGGGTCCGGTTGCGTGGTAACACCCCTCATCAGCCTAGCTAGCTTTAGTCTACTGGTAAAGTGAGCAAGGGACCCACGTCTGGTCTTACCCTGCCAATTTAGGGTGAACAAAGTAAATACAAGGAGATGATAGACGTAGATGATGGACTGATGTTCTGACTATGTCAGAACATGAGAGGAGTATCCTATTGGAGCAGACTTACATGTTTTCTGGATAGATAAGTGAAGAGAATCTATCACGGATCTATGGTTGTTGGACATTATGGAGGAGGGATATTAGATATTATTCCAATCAACACCTCCAGATTGGTTCTGTTACATACCTCTACCAACAAACCCATTAGAGAGATTGGCATTCCAAGAGGGAATCCAGAAACTAGCTGCTTCAGAAGATAGCAGAGACCAGCTCCTTTCCATCAGAGCAGAAAATAAACATACTAAAGTTTATTTCTGGTGAGGAAGCCATCCGGTGATTTCAGATCATTTTTGGGCCTAAATAAAGATGAATTCCTTCATCCCTAATGTGAAATTCAAAATGCTAATGGCTCAAGCAATGATTACTTTTATAAGAAGGGGATACCTCTTAGTGTCATTAGATCTTGACACATACCTCCATGTTCAAATTAATCCAGTATGCCCAAAGTATCTCTATTTTTGCATCCAATAAGAGCATTTTTCAATTTTAGGTATTTTTATTTGACCTGGTATATTTACCACAGGTGTTTACCAGGGTAGTAAATGTAAATGTAGTGTATTTTGTAAGGCGCACAGCTGCCCCAACGGGGCGTCCCGGCCCTGTATAACGCTGTGGCACCCTTCCTGGCTCTCCCTGTGAGATGCCTCTCCTGGGTGAAGCCAGGCATCCCAGCGCTGCTGGGGCCGTTGTGGAGATTAAGCAAGCTATTGCCCAGAGTTGCAGCGTGGGACCCATGATTAGAGTAGGCGCCGAGGCGAGAATTATCGAGTCCGCAGACATTGAGCCCAAGACCCTGCCGCGCCGGGACTTGAACTTTGGTCCTGGGCCCGATCTCTGCTTCAGAGTCTGCCGCTCTAATCAGTGAGCCACACCATCTTTAGTGTGAGCTATTCGTTCTAAGGAAATTCAGTTGTTTCCTTATCTGGATGACTGTCTTGGGACTCTTCTTCTTGCACATAGCAAGTAGGTAGAAGTTTTTTTAGAGCTTGCAGACCGGTAGGGCCACCAATATCCATTTGAGGATACAGCTGTTGATGGCATATACAATAACCATGCTTCCTCGGGCCAGATTACTCATGCACCCCTTGATAAATCATTGGTCAATTCACTGGTACTCAGAGTCACAGAAATATGAGCAGGAGGTGCACTGAGTGTGCAGGCTCTACAAGCTTTCCACTCATGGAGAGTGGAAAATCTACCATAGGGATCCCTCATAGATGTGTAACCAACCAGAATAATGTCCACAAATGCTAGCATTGTGGGCTGTGTTGCCACTCTGGAAGAAAAGTCAATCGAAGGGAAGTGGTGAGTTAAGGAAGCAAAGTTATCACCCAGTTGGAGAGAACTGAAGGCTGTTCTGCTAGCTCTCACCATACTGGCTACACAAATTCTAAAGCAAAATGTTCTGGGCAGGATAGAAAACAGGGTGGTGATAAGCTATATAAATCAGCAGGGGGTTGTCATGTTCAATCGGTGAGTGTTCTGGCATATGAGATTAGCATACGGCAAAAGGCAATCTGCAATTCTTGAGAGGTTTATTTACCAGGGAGGGAGAATTGGGCAGCAGATCATTTGAACAGAGTTTTCACCAAACAAAATGCTTATTTTCCTCCCACTGATACTCCAGCAGTCGGTAAAGGGGTTTGGTTTATCAGACATAGATCTTTTTTCAATAAATGAGAATTCTCTCCTTTCCTATTTCTGCTATGCCCAGAGTATTGGAAAGAATATGCAATGTCATTCCAGGTGCCCCAATTCCCTTATGTGTGCTATTTCCTCTGGCGTATATGATCCCAAGAGTGTTACATAAGGACAGGGAGGACCAGGCAACTCTTATTTGAGTAATTTCAAACTGGTGACATCAACTTTTTTTCCACACTTGTTGCAGCTAGCAATTGTACCCCACTGGAGGATTTTGTTGGATCTAGACAGACTGAATGCCCTCCCCCGCCACCCTGTATTTTTTCTGCTTTAGTTAACAGCATGGCTGTTGAGAGTTCAAGTGTTAAGTCTAAGGGTTGTTCTTAGCCACTTCGCTGCTAGGCCTTTTCCCCTCCTGTGCTGAGCCTTTTTTTGGCGTTTTGGGGTAGTGCGTGCTTAGGCCCCTGTAACTTTTTGACCACATAAGGTATCCAAGCCAAATTTGCGTCCTTTTCGTTCAACATCATGTGGATTCTAAAGGTGCCCAGGGTTGGTGGATTCCCTTGGAGGAGTCCCAGAAATTAAGCAAAATGCAGTGAAATTTTAGTTTTTTTCTAAAAAAACGAAAAACAGGCTGCAAATGAAAGCCTCTGGGTTGGTTCCTGCAAATGTTATCAAAAAAGGGTTTGTGGGGCTGAAATTTCAATTTTCTCAGCTTTTAGGGAATGACAGTCTTTTGTCAGAGAACCAACATTTTTCACACAGTTTTGGCATTTTTCTGGGACATAGCCTATTTTTGCTATTTTTAGAGCTTTCAACCTTCTTCCAGTTAAGGGTAGAAATGAGTTTGAAAGCAATAATGGATCCTGGAAATCTATACATTTCCGAATAGTAGACAAGATTCTGAATTCGGAAAGGGGTCATGTGTCTAAATCCATGAAGGTTTCTTTATAAAAACTAACAGTTAAATATTGGAATTATTGAACATTTGTTGAAAAAAACAGCCTTTTGTCTCAACGTTTTCACCTATAACTTCTTGTAATTTTGACAACTAGAAAGCAATATACCATTACATCCGTTAGAAGTTCCTGGTTGTGGGGATATATAGGACTTGTAGTTTCACCAAGAACCCGATGAACCCAGATCCAAAAACTGAGCAGCAACTTGCAATGGTATTTTTTTTATTTACTGGGTATAGAGCACTTATTCTTGGAAAATGTATACATAGAAAAATCTGTATGAAAGACACCTGTGTATTTCTGAATTGGGTACAAATTATAGAGTTTAGAAACAGTATATATTTGCACATTTTCAAAATTGGGAATACTCATACTAGCATGAAAATAATTGGTCATTTTTCAAAAAGATTTTTTTTTACACAATGTCTTTCATTGGGAAGGGAGAAATGCATGAAAACTCAATGGGTAATAACAGTTGATTTACAAATCTGAATTACCCCAAGTCTGCCGATAAAAACGGTACCTCACTTGTGTGGGTCGGCCTTGTGCCTGCGACAGGAAACGGCGCAAAATGCAGCATGGTCACACCTCAAATTTGCAGTTCAAAATTGACCCTTTTATGGCGAAGTGCCTAGCTGTAGTTTTTGCACCCTAGCTCTGCCGGCACCTAGGGACACCTAGCAAACCTATACATTTTTGAAAACTAGACACCCAGGGAAATTCAGGATGGGGTGACTCAACTGCCTCCCACCAGGTTCTGGTACCCAGAATCCCTTGCAAAGCTAAACAATTGTAAAAAAAAAAAAACGGATTTCCCTCACATTTCTGTGGTGGAAAGTTCTGGAATCTGCGTGGATCAACAAATTTCCACCCATCCAGCGTTCCCCCGGGTATTCAGAAAAAAAATGGTACCTCACTTGCCTGGGTCTGCCTAGTGGCTGCAACAGGAAACAGCGCAAAATGCAACGTGGTCGCACCTCAATTTCGCAGTGAAATCGTGACCTGTTTTGGCAAAGAGCCTACCTTTTCAGTTTGAACCCTAGCTCTGCCGGCACCTAGGGAAACCTAGCAAACCTATACATTTTTGAAAACTAGACACCCAGGTAAATTCAGGATGGGGTGACACGACTGCCTACCACCAGGTTCTGTTACCCAGAATCCCTTGCAAAGCTAAAAAATTGTCAAAAAAACGCATTTCCCTCACATTTCTGTGGTGGAAAGTTCTGGAATCTGCGTGGATCAACAAATGTCCCCCCACCCAGCGTTCCCCCGGGTCTCCCGAAAAAAATGGTACCCCGTTACATTTGAGTTATCAACAAAGGGGACCCACTAACCCCCAACCTAACTGTCTCCCTCCTTTTCCCATTTTGGTGTTAGGAGGTAGTACTCCGTAGCTGTACGTATTATCAGTCAGTCAAAGTCAGTCAAAATACACTTTAGTCGATTTTTGTTAAAATCATAAAAGGGCAAGATACAATACAATACAATTTTTAAAAACATCAATGAATTTGATTACTATTTATGACATGAATTATTAATTTCATTTATCCTCATGATTACAATGGTTAAAATTGCAGATAAAACCGGATTTAAAATTAGATTAAAATGAAGCTTTCCCAGATGTTCTTTTCTTCCTTAATCTGAAGGCAGCTGTTAAGTAACATTCAAAGCTAAAGATGGTATGAGTGTCCGCTAGCGATTGGAGAAAAATTAGCGCTGGCCTTACTTGCATGAAGCCAGCAGCCTTCAGAACAGGAAGTAAATATTTTGCCCTCTCAGTGGTATACAGACCACAAAAAAATGTAAAATGGAGGGTATCCTGGATCGAAAACTGATCACAATCACAGGGTGGACCATCTTCAGGTTTTGACCACACGGGGAAATTACCAAGTGAATAATGAATTAAGTTCAACCTAAATTTTGTTAGCAAGAGTCTGTGGAGTGGGTTAGTAACGATTTTTAAATATGGTTCCAGGGAGGGAGTGGTGATTAAAACTATGTGAGCTCTTACAGAGGGTTTCCTCAGTTCCAACTCCTCTCTCTCCATACAAGCCCTCTCCAGAAATTCTTGCTTAATCCATCTGATATCTTCCCTCCTGATGTTGGTTGGAGCGGTAAAGAGCTCCGGTCTCCCAAGCGTGGCGAAAGCAGATCTAATGTATTTCAGCCAGGGTATTCTCATGGTATGATCCCTTGAGATTACATCTTTAAGGATAGCGTGATTTAGTGTTAGCTCAGAGTTCAACCATGTTTTAGTCCAGAAAAGAAGTGGGGCTAGTTTTAGTTTGTCAATAATATAAGACAAACCCAATTCCTCATGGATCGTGAAGGTAGGGGTGGAATTGGGGGCAGATAAAAATGTTCTAATAAGCCCGTTTTCCACCCTCTGGATTTTATCCAGCTTTACATACCCCCACATGGCAGACCCATACATGGCAATTGGGATGCACTTGCTGTTGTATACCTTTATCACTGCCTCCATTGGTTTGGCCCCTAATCTTTTTGTGAAAGCCAACAGGGCTGACGTATTATCAGTCATTCTTGGGACTCTGGGGTTGACAGAATTGTAACAAGAACTCAGGAGATAGAGACACATATGTATGGAGACGCTGATTTAGAGTAACAGTATAACCTAACCACGTTGATTTATCAACCATGTTTATTTATCAACGAGGCTTTAGTCTAATGCCTGGGTCTTTGCCTCTCTTGATGAACCTAAGATTGCAACTAAAATTTGACTAATAAATAATGGATGCTTTGGAAGTCCTAATAAGCATCACAAATAGCGGAATATCACGCAGTTTTAAGGAGTCTGTTGCGATCAAAAGAATATATAGCATAGCGACCATTCCTGAACAAGGATTTGGTTCCTCATTTTTATGGCTTCGTTAATGGATGGGGATGTTTGACACAAAATCGCTTGGTATTTTAAAGCACTAGATGGCACATTAATAATAGAAGGCTCAGTGTCCACTAATGACCAGGGATTTGGAACTCCACATTTGTTGGTAAAGTCGTCTGACCCTTACCTAATTCTCAGTGTTATAAAGACATTCTGCAATAACACGGGTGCGGACGAACTACAGGATTAGTCCCTCTGACGTCATTCTGTAGTTCTTTCAGATCCCGTGATACTATATTGGACCAATCATGAATCGATGCTTTGCAAGTTCCTATATGCGACATAAATAGCAGAATATTGTGTAGAAGCAATCTCTTAAAATCATAAGAGGGCACATGAACAATAAAACGGTACAGTGACCATACATTGATAGCTTCGAACAAGGATTGGGTTAATAACATGAAGTCGCTTGATATTTTTAATCACGAGAAGGCACGTGAATAACATAAGGCTTAGTGACCTTTTATGACTAGTGACTTGGAACCCCACAATTGTTGGTAAAGTTGATTTACCTTTATCTAATCTCTAGTTTTACAAAGATCATTAGAAATTCTGCAAAAACGCGGGTGCGGGTGAACTACAGAATTAGTCCTCCTGACGTCATTCTGTAGTTCTTCCAGATCCCGCGGGACTTCGGACATGGTGCCTGAAATGTAAGAACAAAAGCCTTGTTTAAACTACATTGATTACTTTTATGCAGGTATATTGGTTGATTAACATTCAGTGCTAGTTAAGGCACACAGTCATTGGGCAATAATGTGCTTTTATGAGGATATCGACGACGAACGAAACTCCGCCCACCCCGTTCTACACTTGGCTAAATATGTCGATCTCCAAGCAGTGGTTGCCTCCCCCCCGACTCAGGACTGTGCTGCGGGGCAACGACGGACAGGTTAGTCATTCCATGTCCTTATGTACCTATGTAGGCTTAACAATAGGGTAGCTTACATCTATTCAGATTATGGACATTCAGTGATTTGATGGCATATGGGTGTTAATCCCTAGGAAACCCATTAGTGAGTTTCAGTACTGGTTTGTCCTTGAACATGTTGTAGTAACAATAGGTTTTGTAAAGGCTTTCACCATAGTGAGCTTTCTACTTAACGGACTAGATGTGTATAAGTGAAAGGGGGTTATTTAATGGGTGTATTTATTTTTAGAAGAAAGAGGGCATATATATAGCCATTTCTCCAATCAATGCACCCCATACCTTACTTTCACAGAGCGGGGCCTCCATCTTCCTGAGCTGGGTCCAGGAGAGGTGAGGTCTAGTCCCCGGTCAATCTGGGTGAGTGTAAATTTATAATCGTTAATTTAAAAAACTTTTGTTTAACACACACAGTGAATGTATAATTCTGATCTTATTATGTTTGTTTTTGTAGATGTGAGACACACCATTGACACGGAGGAATACGAATATAGACTAATATGTTTATCAGTATCCTTTTTATTGTTTATTAGCATATTTGCCTTTCTTATATTCACACCAGCAGTAGCATTTGGTAGAACAGAGGCCCTGAAGAAAGCCGTGGGATTCCTTTCCCTATATCCTGAAACATGTTGGCCCGATCATGGCAGTGAATTATTTGTTTGATACTGCCTCTTTGCATAGTTCTTGATTTTAATCAGGGAGAGAGACATTACATCTAATAAAGACAACTCTTTTCTGTCTCTTTACTCTATTTTTTTCCTTTTTGCACTGCACAGGTTCCCATACAATTTAATTTCTCTCTCGGTTAGCACAGTGATTGTGGGCTTGACCCATTGCATATTCACGGATTGGGTGTGGAAATGGTCTCAATGATCAAGAGACATACCACCACAGGATTTTGGATAACCAGATGAGATTATTTTTTTTTTTTGAAAACCTTTATTCAGAAAAGAAGGAGATACATGCGCAGGCCCACAACCATCATGGCCGGCCGCAAAAGCAATCAATAAAACAGGAGAAACTGAAGCCAACCAGGAAACAGGATATATCAAAGTACATCAAATGCGGTTGTGGGGCTCGCAGACAGGATATGAAGTTTTCATTTTTAAATTTTAGAAGAAGAGTGGGGGCTGCAACAACAAGGGCATCGCACCTCACAGGATAGGAGCACCAAGGAGACGATTGGGACCAACCCCAATCACAGTCGGAGATAGGCTATAACCAAAGCAACTATACAATCCAAGCAGCCACAGAGATAATACTGGACGGGAAACCACATTACAATGATCCACAGTTCTAAAAATCACCCCAAAGAGCCTACCCCCCAAGAACTGAAAAACAGAGGCTTGTCAAGAAGCCGAATAAGAAAAAGAAAGGTGCAAGACCTAGAGATAGCCAACCCTACGAAAGGGGAAAGAACCCTCCCAAAGCCAGAAAAGAGCGATAGAGACCATGGAACAAAACAAACTAAAATAACAAACCCCCCCACACCCGCCACCCTGCACCCCTGTAATGGCTACGGCCTAACCCACTAACAGCGTGCCTGTCACCCCGGAACTGCCCCACAGAAGGGAAAGTATTAAAAAGAAGTGGAGGAGGAGAAATCAAACAAGCCCCCGGACACCTGATACCTCCCGCCGGCGGTATCCCCCCCATAGCACAATCATCATCAATAAACAGAATCAGTCAGCATTAGCACGGGGAGGACAGTCACCAGGAGCCCCCCCCCCCAACCCCCTGCCCGGTGAGGTATTCGGTGCAATCCCGGCAAGAATAAACGGAGCAACCCCAGGGAATCAGAAGTCAACCCTGCAAGCGTCACAAGGAGTTATATCGCCAAAGTCGTAACAGTTGCAAACCGAGGAAGCGTGTCAAAGTTCAAAGCAGTGGCAAGGAGCAAGAAAATTCCAAAGTCAAAGTCAGCCCTGACCAGTGCGAATCCGTTCCGGAGCACATCTCAACCAAGCCGCATCAGACCAGAAGCAATCAAAGCGTCAATGGTGGACCAGGGCAGTGAAGGCGAAGCACGGGTCGGTGTCAAAATGGCGGCATCCGTTGCGCAGACTGGCCGGGACAAAGGAAAATGGCGATCTTCTCCGATGGGATCGTGAGACTCGGTAATGGGGGACAGGATTTCCAACGACGACACACCATCGAAGAGGAGATGTAAAGGGAAGACCATGTGCTGCAGTAGATGAAGGAAAGGCAGGGCCGACTCTCAAAGGAACAAAATCAGGCTGCCGCTTGGGCCCCCGGAGATGGAGGGTCAAATCGGTCGTCTGGATCGCAGATTTCTGTGCAGGCACTGCAGCAACCGTGGCCGGCCGCGAGCAAACATCGTCCAGTTTCGCCGCCAGGGAGACACAAGCGCTGGTGAATTGCGAGCGGAGCGCCCCAATCGCCGCCATTACGGACCTCAATGAATGTGCGCGATCCATCCCCTCCATCCCGGGGCTCAGAGGACGGAGGAGAACACAAACTCCAGCAAACAGCACCGGGCTCCGGGCACACACTTGGCGATCGCAACAGCAAGGGCGTCCCGAACTGGCGCACTCAGGACAGACACCGGCCCTGGGTGCAGCCCGTCGGCCCCGGGACTGTGAAACGGGGGCAGGCACACAACCCACAGCCGCGGTGCGGAAGGATCCAAGCAGTGTCTCTTCTCCATCCATCAACAAGGACAAGAGTCAAGAGCAGAGAAAAAAATATATAAATTTTCCAGACCTGGAAGACCGGCCACAATCGCGGTCCCACAGCCGATGTTGATGAGGTCCCTCACTGGCGCTTCAGAAATCGAGGACCCGGCGGCAGCTTGGGAGTAGGCCGAAAATGGAACACGACATAACTTCGTCGCTAAAGAAGATAGAAAATCCGGGAAAGCACCATTGGCATCAGGCAACCTTCGTACAGCCAGGCACGGGGCATGGGTAGAGGATAATCTACAGGATAGTCGGGCCGCCGGCGGAGGTCGGCGGAGCTGGGAGCTTATGCGGCCATCTTGGATCACGGCGAAGCTCCTCCCTCCCCAGATGAGATTATTGATCATCGTTTGATATTTGATGGGAATCCAAACAGTTTGAGTCTCACCAACAATCACTATTTGCTCCGGTTTTGGTTCATTTGTGTGTGTTTTTTCTATAGGCTCTATAGGAATTTTGTATCCGTGACTGATTTGTTAACAGTCAGGCCTTGTCTATAGTCCACTATTCTGACTATAACATTGGACCCCCGGTTTTCTATTGTGTTGTGAGTATACGTATTTGGGGATACAAACCTGGGCAGGTCTTAAAACATCCCTTGGACCCTATTTTCTCTGTGGTGTTTTGACATTCTATCAGCTAACTTCATTCACAAAGTTCATCTCTCATCTCTTTCTTTTTTTCTTTTCTAATAATCTTATCCATTTCTTTTTGTTCTGTTTTATTTTCCCTAAATCCTCTATATCTCTGGATATGTGTTGTACATATTCTGTCTTAATCATTTTTATACCGAGTATAGTCTATTTATAAAGTATTCACCTGGTGATGTTTTTTTTGGTGCTCTAAAGTTAATGGCACAAATCCATTTGGATTTTTAGGTGTGGTTTTATAGTAGACATGGTGTTATAACTAGTAGCAACTTTTTATGGCCTGTAGAATGTAATTGTTAATATTGACCTCATGTTGTTAAAGAGGCAATTGCAAATAGATAATGGACCAATGAAGTGCACTGATTTGTATTTTTGATTATTTTTATTTTTGTCCAGGTTTCTTTTGGAAACTTTAATCATGGCTTCCTGATGAAGGCTGTAGGATCTACTATACTCTATAGCCATGACATTGTTGATTATTGTCTTTATTGTGGAAATGTGCACTCTGAATATATAACCTTTTTATAAGTAAATGTTTGAATATAAATATCAAGTAAAAGTTTAAACCAGCAAATAAAAAATAACAAAAATAATATAACCAAAAAAAACTTTTTTGTATTGTGTTCACTGCTAAATAATATTGTTTGGCATTAATATTTAATACCACTGTGCCGATTGCATAGGTCCGTAATGATATTCTCTTTCCTAAATGTATTTGTTTTCACACATGATTTAACTACCCCGGTTTAGGAATATTAGTCGGGGGTACCTCTTCTTTTTCACTAACAGATCTGTCGCATCCAGGGAAGTAGTTCTTGCCCTTGTTCTTTCCAGATCTTATGAGGGAGGGGGTCTAAAGTGGACCCAGATGAGACGCTTTGAGTACCGCTGTAAACCAGCGCCTCGGTAAGGGGTGGAAAATATTCCAGAGATGTTCCTGTCCAAGGTTCCTCAGTCGTCATCTGGGGTAGTACCTCCCAGCCACTGATGATTCCCAGATCGAAGCCTCCAACAATTTTGGCGATGTTATCTTCAAAGTGGATGGCAATCTCGTTGCATAGTTTCTGCTATGCGACCACTTTGTTACCCAGGCAAGCAGGGCCGGAGAGGTCCCTTATGATGTTGAAGAGGGCTTTTGTGCTGTTTAGCGCACGTAGGATAGTTTTGGCCAAAAAGTGCTTTAGTCTTGGCGATAGCCTCTTTATATTGAGTCTGTGCTGCTTTCAGCACTTTCCTGTCTCCTTCTGAGTAACACCTTCGCCACCTCCTCTCAGCCCGTCTATATGTGGTTCGCAGAATTTTCAGCTCCTCGCTGTACCAGGGGGCTGATGACTTCTTTTTATTCTTCATATGTTTTATAGGGGCACATATGTTCAGCGTATTAATAATATGTTTACAGTAGGATTGGTAGTTCTTATCCACCGAGTCATCAGAAACAAAAAAGGTTTGATTCGAGAATATGGGGCCTTGCATACTTTTTACTAATCTCGCCCAGTCTCTTCCCTTGCGGTAGGTCACTGAGCAGCTGTTGTTATTCACTACCTTAGGCAAAGTAGTTCTAAAATAGATTAGTGAGTGATCAGTCCAGCTTTGAGGCAGTACGCTGATCACCTCCGTCTCAGCCTGATTTACAAATATTAAGTCCAGCACGTGTCCTCCTAAATGGGTGGGGTGACATACTAACTGATGTAGACTGAGGTTTTCACCAGTTTACCTCAGATCTCTCAGGTGATTTCCTAAGGTTCCATTATCCCACAGATTAAAATCTCCTAGGAGCATCATTCTGGAGTGTGTAAGGGTCAGGGTGGCGATGGTGTCAACCAGTTCTTGATACTGAATGTGTAGACCTGGGGGTCTATAACAGACCTTTCCAGTTAGAAGCCTTCCCCTTGTCTCATGTAGCGAGAAGCTTAATAGCTCAATCCCAGCAACCTCTTCAACCTGTAGTGGAGCAAAATTCCATCTTTCTTCAAATATTACCCCAACTCCCCCCTCTTCCAGAGGCACTAGGTTTATGAAAGATCTTATAACCCTCTGGACAGGCGAGGCCTATCTCTACCAGGGAGTCATTGCTAGTCCATGTCTCTGTGAGAAATAATACATCCAGATCCATGTCTTCTAGCATGTTAGACACCCCCTGGTAGTGTTTAATTAGGGACTTGTAGTTTAACAGTCCACACTCTAATGCAACACAGCCCTGTGACTGAGCTACTTGATGTTCCCCCTCCGCAGCCCTCTCACCGATGCTGAGCAGTTCTTTCCTGGAGTAGTTAAGCCTACCGTAGCTAGCGCGGGCAGCTTGGCTGGCGCTGAGCGCGGTCGTTGCACGCGCACACTGCGCGCTTGCATTACCCCTCCTAAAATAGGCTGACAAATGCAGTCGTCCAATCACTAGAGCGCTACCCAAAATGGGGCTGCCCAAAATGGCACTAATAAGTATAGAGTTCCCTGCTTCCCGCTAAGTAGCAAGGCGGAGTGACGAATTTTAACGTGCGGGTAAGCTTAGTCTAACAAGTTTATTAATATCAGCAGTAAAAACAAATATTCCTTAATTAAAAATTACTGCATGCCCCCCCTGTCCCTGACCTCGCGGGCAGCGGCAGTGCAGGCAGCTTGTACAAGTTTATTTTAAAACAAAATACCAGCAGAGACAATCAGCGCATAGCATGCAGTGTCAGCTCTAAGTTTTTTAGGTCTACTATAGGGATGGTGGGCGAGATTATAGAAAGGCTTTCGAAAAGTCTCCCCAAACTGCGATTTCGGTACAGATCATGTGAGCTGGGCGTATGAACATCCCAGCCACATCGCACATCGCACACCATTACCATTTGTCTGAGCCTCTGCATCAGACTTCGAAGGAATCCGCCCCCCCCCATCAGACTTCAAAGGAAGCCGCACCCCAGCCCCCTGCCCCCGACACGCAATTCAGAGAGCTTGTTTTGTGTCTATCTGTGCCTTTTGGGTTCTCCTCTTGCCCCACTTTCTGTCTTCTTCTGTGCTTTCTCCCCGTCTGTGTGTCTTTTTGGTATCAGCATGCTTCACTTCTGCCCTTTCCGTATGTTTTCCTGACCGACCCACTTCCTGCCGTCCTCTATGCGTTCTCCCCGTCTGTGTGTCTTTTCGGTATCAGCCATGCTTCACTTCTGCCTTTTCCGTATGTTTTCCTGTCCGCCCCACTTCCTGCCTTCCTCTGTGCTTTCTCCCTGTATGCGTGTCTTTTCGGTATCAGCCATGCTTCACTTATGCCCTTTCTGTATATTTTACTGTCCGTCATCTGGTTTGTCTTTTTCCTGTCAGTCATTTCCCCTGGCTGTCTCTTTGCCGCTATCCTGTCTTTACCTTGCTGTTGACTGTGCCTGCTGTCTTCTGTCTCTTTATACGACACTCTCTGCCTGTTGCTTTACCTGTCCCCCCGTCTAGTGTCATGCCTCTGCCTGTCACTATCCATCAGTCTCCTTTCCTGTGACTGCCTCTCTCCATGCGCTATTCTGCTCTTCCTGCCTATTGTCTCCCTTTCATGTCCATTTGTCTCCCTCCCTGTTACTGTCCTTTCCTATTGTCTACTTTCATGACTGTTGATTGCCTGGCGTGGATTTCTTCTTAACTCGTTCTATTTACAATGCTTGTATATTCCTATCTCATTTTATCTGTTTGGCTGCATCTCGCCATCTATCTTTCACTCCTGGCGCTGTCTCATCCTCTGGCTGCCTACAGTGGCTGTTCTGTCTCTCCTCTTCACCCACCCCCTCCCTCACATGATAGTCCCCCAGGGCCTGCTTTTAGTATGCGGTGCTCTACTCCTCTCTCACAGGGCTCCATGGGATTAGCTGTTTGGCACCCCCCCCCCCCCTTATGCCGTCTCTCCCCATCTCTCCCCCTGTATTAACATAGCTTTCTCTCCTTGCACTGTCCCTCCTTTCCCTACACATCTCTCCTACTTTACTTTTACCACTTGATCCCCTTCTCGCACCTTTTCACCATCTTAATCTCCAAGTCTCCCTGTTTTTCTGTTAACATCCATTTCAACCCCGCCTCCATTGATGCCTGCCTCTCTTCTCTCACCAATCTGCTCGACCCATCTATTTCCTGGTCTCAACCACTCCTCGGATCAATGCGCACCCTCTAGTGTTAACCTTCCATTGTCCTCTCTTCTGCTGAACCTCACGCCTTCATAGGGAATCAAGTCCTTTCTTTCATTCTTGCCCCTCATCTCGGCCTCACTCTTTGATGTTACTGTCCCTCTTCTTATGTTGCCGCTTCCTAGCTGAATAAGGTATGCCTCTTCGGGCCCTGAAGGGTAGGAGTGGCCGGAGTCGGGCATTTAGCCTCACAAAATGTCGCAAGGTGGTGCGCCATTTTGAGTTTCGCCGTTGCTCTGTAATCACCTATACAGTGCTCTTACATCACAGCGCTCTTTCAGTCTCAGTCCAACCATAAAATGTCCTAGTTACCTCGCACCACTGCAGGCCTCGGGTAAAAACTACAAGTCCCAGAATGCAACCTGCCAGTACCTGAAAGCCACGACTGACTGAAAATATAACGAATGACAAGGGCTACTTGTCATCTATGGTGAAGATCTACACATACCCACTATTCTCGCCTTTCGTCCTTCCCACTTCGTTAGTTAATTGCTCTCCCTTCTTTTCCCTCTGCCTTGCACCTCCTCCTCCTCCTTGTTTCACTGACTCAGGACTCGTGTTCATTGTTCCGCTCCTGTTCACCAGCGCCAGAGGCGCCGTTTTAACCGCTCCTCTAAGCGGGCCCTGCGAGGCTCTTCTCCCTCACAGCCTCCCTTCCCTCGCATGCTCCTTTCGAGTCCTTTATACAGCTCCCCACCCTGACCCTCCTTAAGGATTCCTCACGTTGCCTCTGTCTCTGCCTCTACCACCACCACCAATACTACCACTACCAGTACCACCACTACCAGTACTACCACCAACAGTACTACCACCACCAGTACTACCACTACTAGTACCACCACCAACAATACTACCACTACCAGTACCACCACCACCAGTACTACCACCACCAGTACTACCACTACTAGTACCACCACCACCAGTACTGCCACTACCAGTAGTACCACCACCACCACCAGTACTACCACCACCAGTTCCACCAACACGAATACTACTGCTACCAGTACCACCACCACCACCACCAATACTACCGCTACCAGTACCACCACCACCAATACTACCACTGCCAGTACCACCACCACCAATACTACCACTACCAGTAGTACCACCACCACCAGTACTGCCACCACCTGTACCACCACTACCAGTACTACCAGTACCACCACCACCAGTACTACCACTACCAGTGCCACCACAACCAGCCACACACACAACTATACATACAAACACAACCTCACACAACCACACATACAACCACACACACAGCCACAAACAACCACACACACAGCCACACAACTACATACACAACCACACACACAACCACAACCACACACAACCTCACACAACCATACAAACAACCACACACAACCACACACACACACACACACAACCACATACAACCGCATACACACAACCACACACACCTACACACACACAACCACAAACACAACCCACACAACCACAAACACAACACACACACAACCACACAACCATAACCACACACACAACCACACACACAACCACACACACAACCACACACACAGAACCACAACCACACACACACACAACCACATACAACACACGCACAACCACACCCACACACACAACCACACAACCACACAACCTCACACACAACCACACACATAACCACACACCCACACACACAACCACACACTCACACACAAACATACACACAACCACACATACAACCACACACACAACCACACACACACACAACCACACACACACACAACCACACACTCACACACAAACACACACACAAACACACCGTCAGTGCACACTTTCACCAGGCACATACACACCACCAGTGCACACTTTCACCAGGCACACACCGCCAGCCATCAGTGCACGCTTTCACCAGGCACACACACCACCAGCCATCAGTGCACCCTTTCACCAGGCACACACACCACCAGCCGTCAGTGCACACTTCCACCAGGCACACACACCACCAGCCAGCAGTGCACACATCAATTGTTAACGCATCCACAATTAACTATTGTTGCAATAGCAGTATGGCGCACTTTACTTTCAAACATATTCATCTAAAGCGCAGCATGCCACCATTGCTACAAAAATAAATACACATTGTTTTGGCTAACAATTTATAGACTTTTGTTGCAATTGGTGTTGCAATATTTAGCAATGCCAATAGCTCAAACTTAATTAATGCGAGACCTATTGCATTGCAAATGCTTGTTTTTTAGTTCTAGTCAGGCGCGCTTGCATTGCCCCTCCTAAAATAGGCCGGCAAATGCAGTCGTCCAAACGCTAGAACGCTACCCAAAATGGCTCTACCCAAAACGGCACTAAGAAGTATAGAGTTCCCTGCCTCCCGCTAAGTAGCGAGATGCAGTGGCGAATTTTATCGTGCGGGTAAGCTTGGTCTAGCAAGTTTATTAATTTCAGCAGTAAAAACAAATATTCTTTAATTGAAAAATTACGGTGAGCCCCCCCTGTCCCTGACCTAGCGGGCAGCGGCAGTGCAGGCGGCTTGTACGAGTTTATTTTAAAACAAAATACCAGCAGAACAATCAGCGCATAGCATTCAGTGTCAGCTCTAAGTTTTTTTTTTTGTTCTAGTCTGAGGAGTGAATGTTCTATTGGGAAGACCTACATGACCGAGTGCAGACTTGGGAATCTAAGGAGCAGGTTCTGATGAAAATTTGGACAGATGCGCACATGACCAAGCTGGAGCAGCATTTAAGGTTTTGTTTTGGGCGAATGAGCCACCCCCCCGAGAGAATCCTTTGTGCCATTGTGTGACTCAGTTTGATGTAGAATAGAGTTCATATGGGTATGGTTTGCTACTGGTTCACATTTCTGTTTTTCACACCAGCAAACAGTTGATAATCAACACAGCATTATATGTGTCTGTCAATTTTTTATGTGTAAAACATTTTTATTGAGTTATCATCAACATAACTCTCCATACATATAAATGACATCATCAATCATAAGTCTTTGCATTCCCCAAAGTATGTTCAAGATACACCATCCTTTCACGCCAGAAGGTCCATCGATCCACTTGTTTGCAGTGCTTCTTCCTAGGATCAGTGTAATCCTTTGTGACCACCGTATCAGGATTTATTAACCGAGTACTCCCCACCTCCCCCCTTCCCAACCAACTTCAAACACCCCCAACCATCCCCCCATCCCCCCTCCCCCTTCCAGACATGTCATGAGATGTATTACCTAGAAAACAAGTGGGCCTATGCCCCTGATCTTAACTAGCAATGGGACCAAATACTATGTTGCAAATTGCAGTGTCCCACCCATGGGCAGGGGTAGCAGTGCACCAACAGCCCATGAGGAAGCCCCAGAAGCAGTGTGGTATACTATAGTGGGCGGGCCTCAGGGACATCAGCCGGTGCCTCAAAATCCTCATTCTCAGTGGGCGCAAGTTCCATGACCAGCCTTCCCCAAGCTCTCGCCCTCTCCATCGCCTTCTTGCTACCCATTCTGTGTGCAATTTGAAGTCGGAAAGTACCTTCACAGTCGGCCCATTTACAAAATTCAGCCCTCCATTTATCTAGGCTGAGACCCTTTTTTGCTTTCCACTGAGAGGTTATCGTTCTCTTAGCTAGAAGGAACCCCAGGTCTATAAATTTACTAGTGATCTTGTTCTTCGAGGTGTGGGGAAACCAGTGCAGCATACAGTGAGCCATAGAGGGTTGTAGGTCCCTTTCTGTTACATCCATCAACAAGGTCGTTACCCCCTCCCAAAAAGAGTCAAGAGCCGGGCACTCCCATAACATATGTTTGAAGTCAGCCTCAGGCATTGCGCACCTTGGGCAGGACGCTGACTGGGCCGGAAAGTACTCATGTAATCGGACTGGTGTTAAATATGCCCTGTGCAGAATGTGAAAGTGTACTGGCTGGAAGCGCGCATTTCTCGTACTTTTCCAGGCCTCTTCCACTATGCCACTCCATGCCGTGTCCGGTATGTCCTCTCCTATGTCAGTTTCCCATTTCGTCTTTAGGGCAGTCAGAGGGATCAAGGCTTCCTGTGTCATGCGCCTGTATAAGCGTTTTACTGCCTTAACGGTGCCCGCGGCTACCACAACATATTGGCAACCCATGGAAGTAGGTGGTTCCACGAGGCCTGCTTTCCAGTGTTTTCGGACCGCCGCCGTGAGCGCAGTATGTAGCAAAAAGTCACCACCCGGTATTTCATAGTGTTCTCGGAGGTCAGGTATTGGGGCGCCTTCCTCATAGAGGTCACCGATCGTTGCTACCCCCTGCTATTCCCAGTCCTCCAACCTCCGCCAGGTGCCCCCATGTGGTAGTGCCCTGCACATCTTTAAAGGAATATCAGGTGCGTAAGGGGCCCTATGGACCCTCTCTGCAGATATCTATTCTAGCACTTGCGGGCTGTGGCAAATTCCTCTGTAAGATGCAAGTCACCAAGCGGGAGACGCAAAACTATGCGAGATTACGCCAGCAGGGGACCCGACATTTCGCCCAATTCCCCCTCCCCCTAGTGCCCTCGCTACCCACTGAGTGAGCCATTGGAGCTGTGCTGCTATGTAATACATTTCATAATCAGAGACCGCTAGTCCTCCCTCCGCTTGAGATCTCATCAGCGTACCAAGAGCCACTCTGCGCCTGCCTGTCCCCCATAGAAAGGAGCTGATCATTCCCTTAAGCCTCTTAAAATTCGCTGCCGGGATCCAGATCGGGAGGGCTCGGAAGTAATATAGTAATCTCGGAAGGGTCACCATTTTGAGTAGAGCCACCCGACCTGCGACTGACAATGGTAAGGTACCCCAGAACTCAAAGTTAGCTCTGGCTCCCCTGATCGCCTTCCCGACGTTCCCTTCGAGTATATCTCCCTGTTCAAGGTAGATCAACGTGCCCGGGTAGGGGAGGCATCTCTCCTCCCAGTTCAACCCGTCAGCATTTTGGGGGCGAGGCCTTCCCCTACGAACTGGAAAGAGGCACGTTTCGTCCAGTTAACTTTCAATCCAGCTATTGCGCTCAGGGCTTGCAACAGGGATTTCGCCCCCTGCAGAGCCTTGCCAGTATCCGCCAAAAACATAAGAGCAATATGGTGAACTTGCCCATAAACGTCTAGGCCCTGATACGCCCGTCCCGATCTAGCATGCGCTGCCAGAGGCTCCACCGCTATAGCGAATAATAAAGGGGAGAGGGGGCACCCCTGCCGTGTGCCCCTCCCCACCTTGCATGCTTCCAAAATCACTCCTCCCATCCTCACTCTGGCGGTTGAAACCGCGTATAGGAACGCCGTCCATTGCACAAAGCCAGAGCCAAGTCCCATCTGTCTCATTACATGGTATAGGTATTCCCATTCTAAACTGTCGAAAGCTTTTTCGATGTCAACTGCAAACACTGCCGGAGTATCCACCTCATATGAGTCGGCCTCCAAAATGTGAAGGAGCTGGCGTATATTAAGTGCTGTATTGCAGTCTGGGATGAACCCAGATTGATCGGCATGGATCAGCATGAGCATGTGGGGCAGCAGTCGAGTTGCCAGTATTTTACTCAGGATTTTGTAGTCTAAATTAAGCATGGATAGTGGGCGGTAAGCCGTTCTATCCCAAGGTTGTTTGCCCGGTTTTAGTAAAGAGATAATGATCGCCTCTCGGGTGGAGTCTGGCAATCTACCTATCTTTTTGGCTTCATTATATAGGTTCACGAGGCGAGGGGCAAGAAGGTCAACATAGGTTACATAAAATTCCACTGGGAGACCATCCAAGCTCGGAGTTTTATTGTGGGCCATACTTTTGATGGCCACTCGCAACTCCCTCACCTCAATTTCCCGCCCCAGCAGTTTCTCGTCCTCCTCATCCAGTTCCGGCAGGCCTAGTCCCTCCGTGAATCTCAGTTATTCTTCCTCTGATGGTATAACACGGCTGCGATAAAGCTCTGTGTAATAGTCTAAAAGCAATTCATTTATCCCTTGCTGTTCAAAGCGAGCCCCCCCAGACTGATCCCTCAGCTCCAGAATAACCGAACCGCGACCGGCCGGATTGGCCTGCCTTGCTAGAAGGGTACCCAACTTGTCTCTCTCCGAGTGTGCTTGTGTGACATATTTTTTGTAGTCGAAGCATCTCAGACGCTCCACATTCGCTGCTACTGCCTCTTTGGCTTTTAGCAAGTCAGCTTGCCTGGCCGGATTTTCCGGATGCTCCTTCTCCAGGGAGCGCAAGCGATCCTCGTCCCTCTGGATGTCTTGTAGGAGAGCCTTCCAAGACCCAGCCACCGCCGAAATGCATCTCCCACGCACAACTGTTTTACAGGCATCCCACTCCACAGTCACAGCCCCCGCAGTCCCCTCATTAAACTGAAAGTATTCTGTAATAGCCGTGGCAATGGTGGCTCGAAAGACCTGGTCATCGAGTGCCTCTGGCCTTAGTCTCCAGGTGGGGATTCTGGGTCGCACTCGCGACCAACCCAGCTGGGCCATCAAGGGATTATGGTCCAATATAGTTCTAGTGAGATACTCGCTATTACAAATCTCTCCGTGCACCTCTGGGGAGCATAAGAAGGCATCCAGGTGGACGTGCAATTCGTGCAGGGCAGAGAAAAAGGAGTAATCCCTAACCAAAGGGTGCTGGGTTCGCCAACTGTCCACCAAACCCCAAGTCCGCTGCCAGGTAGTACGCGCCAATGCTAGTTTGTGTGCAGGTGCATTTGGGAGGGGAGGATGTGAACAACACAGTTAAAGTCATCCCCAAATAACAGGGGCCCTGCAGGGACAGTCACTAGTCTATTAGACAGATGAGAGAAAAAGGCAGGTTGGTGCACATTCGGTGTATAGAGACATCCCAGCGTTAAATCCCTCCCATCTAGTCTCCCCTGGATCACTACATATCTGCCCTCCGGATCAATCAGCTGTGTCGTACATTGGAAGGGAACCCACGCTCTCCAGATTAAGACCCCCCTCGCGTATGCAGAGTATGTTGTGTAATAGACCTGACCCCTCCAGCGGCGCTGTATGGCTTTCCCTTCTTTCGCAATGAGGTGGGTTTCCTGGAGGAATGCGATGTGTACGCCCCTGCAAATTAAGAACGAGTGTATCTTGTGGCGCCTATGCATAGTGTCCATACGCCGTACATTCCAAGTGAGACATGCGTAACCTAATGCTGGTCCCATTGCTGACACTGATATATCCAACAGTCCATTATCCCTAACCCCCTGACACGCCTGGTTTCCCTGAACAAAACCTCATAAGAAATACAACCCCAACTCCCCCTCCCCAGGACAGGCACCCAACGAGGCAACCCCATCCAAACAACACAATTGTGCTTTCAAAATCTACCCAGTGGAAGCTGCTTGATCCGCTAATTCAATGACTCCAGAAACTCTCCCGACCACCCCCCCCATAGTCTAGCATCTTCACCCAGGCCCCCTCCTCATGTCTCTTATGGTTCATTCAGTCAGCCCGCACTAACACAGCTAAGAGAGCACAAGGTCCAACAGGCATCGCAGATACCTCGAATAATCAGCCTCACTATTCCCGGTACTTCTTCATCCGAACACTCCATCCGCCGTTTGTGGGGTGACCACTGGTAGGTCTGCGTCCGAAAGCCCATGGGCGCTGCTCGAACCAGGGCTCTCTGATCCACTCTTCGTATGCTCCGAGGTATTACTGGCTGGGCTAAGAGTTCCCTGGCTGATGGCAGCCACCGCCAACTCCGCTTTGTCCCGCTCCTGACGCCAGTCCGCGGGAGAAACAGGCCCCTGCACCGGCAATGTGGCAGGGGAGCAATTGCGAGGAGAGGCCGCAGGTGACGACCACCGCCAGGCCCCCCCCGGGTGTCCAGCCAGTCCCAGGCGGCCTGCGGCGAGAGGAAAAAGTGCGTGCCCTCGTCAGCAGTCACTCGTAGCCAGGCTGGGAACAGCATTGCATAAGGGAGATGTAGTTGATACAATTTCCGTTTGACTGCCAAAAAGGAGGCTCTTTGTGTTGCACCTCCCTGGTGTAGTCCGCAAAGATCATTACTTTGCTGTTCCCAACACGCAAATTCTGTAGCTCTCTCGCCCTCCACAGGATATGGTCCCAGTCCCGGTAGTGGAGGAGTTTCACCACCAGCGGTCGAGGTGGGGCCCCAGGTCTTGGTGGGCGTGCTGCCACCCTATGCGCACGTTCCAGCGCGTAAAAGGGAGATAGACCCTCCGGCGCCACTGCCGTTTTTATCCATGTTTCCAAGAATTGGACCACATCAGACCCCTCTTCCCGCTCCGGCATTCCCACTATGCGGAGGTTATTTCTCCAGGACCGCCCCTCGCTGTCTTCCGCCCTTACCTCCAGCACACTGACCCTCTGCACCACCTCGTTCAGTGTCTTTTGTAGGGCATTAACCGTGTCTGGGACGTCTTTCAAGGCGGTCTCGTTAGTCGCCACTCGCTCCTTGAGCTTCCGATGGTAATCTTTCAGTAGAGAAAGGTCGGAACCTATGGCATCCATCCTCTTTTCCAAAGCCTCTCACAAGGCTATGATGGCTTGCATAATGTCCCCCAATGAAGGGTCTCAGGATTGTGTGGTCGCGCTACCCCCAGGTGTAGACTCCTCGTCGTCCATGTTATGACCCGGTTCCTCAACCTGTAACACCTCAAACCCCTTCCTTTTGTCACTCTACTCATTTTGAGGACCACAAATGTCAGTAGGTGGCCGTCCCAGCAGAGTCCGTGCACACTCTTCACTTCGGGCGGGGAATCCTAGTGACCTTCTGCCGGTCCCAGCAGTCCTGTGTGGGGTTCTCTCCTGATTGCTCCCCTCCGGTTCTCAGCACAGGCAAAAAAGGGGCGAGCCAGTGGTCAGCGGCCTGCAAACACTCCCCCACTTGGAGTCCCTACGTCTCTCAGCTTCTGTACGTCAGGAAAGCCTGCTAGTGGTCCCTTGTCCCTCTTCATAAAGCTTTCCGCAGGGGAGGTTCCTGCACCCCCATCTAGGGCACCTCTGCGGGTTTCCGCCCTCTATCTCCTCTCTTCACCATGGCACGTAGGCGGTCGCTTTGGGCACCATGCTGCTTCGGGGCTGTGCAATCTGCCCCGCGGTCCACTCTCCGGAACTCAGGTTAGTTCTGCCACGAGGCCCACAGGAGAAGCCCACAGGCGGTGTGAAGGCGCAGGGCCAGACAGCCGTCACTCCTCTCAAGCCGCAGGGAACACCTGCCCTCTCCCCCCGTTTCAGGCATAAAACAGGGGTTTACTGCTCTCCAGGTGCTTTAGTTCCTGTGAAATGGGCGCCACTTCACCTCGGGGGCGCCGCCATTTTGAAGTCAGGCAAGGCTTGCCCGGACATCATAGACAGCCAAACACCCAAGTTCGATGTTCCCCTCCGCTAGGAAGCGTCAGAGCCTACCTCCCTTCATCCGAATCTCATGGGCACTAGTGGGGCGCCCCCGGGAGATCCCACGCTGCAGCACCCGAAACCGAGTTAGGCAGCTCCCTCGCATCTGCCGGCCGCCATTTTGTGCGCTTACAGCGTGGGCCTCTTGTGAAAAAAGTTATTTTTTGCCCTTGAGAGCGCTCGTTCGCGCTATCTCCACCAGCTGCCACGCTCCCCAGGCTATCCGCTCTGCAGGCTAGGGTCGGGGGCCCGGAAATAATGCCAGGATCACTTCGGGAGAAAAGCAATCGCGGAGGAGCTCCGGAGCCCGCCGCCGCCTAAATCAGCGCCCAAGCCACGCCCCATTACGTGTGTCTGTCAATTTGGACTAAAAGCAACCCATGGGTCTAACTACTGATGCCACTCCTCTTAATTAGATTGAGATGGCAGGCAAAAGAATGCTGGAAGTATGATGGATTGCCCACATCGAAAGGTGACACCACGTGGGGCAGAAGTGGCGCACAGATACTAAGTACTGCATTGTCAGGGAAAGGTTATTCTACGTAGATTGCACTAATACGGTTTAAAGCTCGCTGACGTGAATCACAAAAGTGGTCGCAATGAGAACACAGTTTTCAGTGTCAAGAGCCTCAGGGTGCAGTTGTTCAGTGCTTCAAATTGTACACACATCAAGTTCATGACCAAATGAATGTTTCACTGCAGCATAATAAAAAGAACAGGAGAAACATATCCAGAATCTCCATTAAGTAACGCATCACAACCGGTGACTTCGACAAAGGAGGTTAATCAGGCAAAGGAAAGAAAATCTCCTATCTGGACAACCGTCAGCAACGGGTTTCGCTCCCTCCCTTCAGTTCAGAGGAGCGGAGAGTAGGACAAGGAGTACCTCAGGGCTCAGCCATCAGCCCTATACTCTTCAATATCTACCTCCGCCCTCTAGTCCAGCTCATTAAATCTTTTGGGATCTCCGCATTTAATTATGCGGATGATACCCAGCTGGTCTTTTCACTGGAGGGACAGGACGCAGTCCCATTGGAGACCTTCCACCGGTGCATGCAGGCTACAGCGGAATGGCTCCGTTTGAACTCGTTACGGTTCAATGGAACTAAGACAGAGGTCCTGTATTGCTCCAACGACCGAGTTCCCCGTGATCTCCCAGACGATTTTTGGCCCCCGTCATTTTCAGAGACGGTGTCATCCGCACAATCGGCACGTAATCTGGGTGTCATTTTTGGGCCCAACCTGCAGCTGGATCTGCACGTAAATAAGACCACCTCAACGTGTATGATGTTGATCCGCATGCTGCGCAAGGTTTTACCCCTCCTCCCTGAGCAAGCCAGACCCGACTAGTGCGAAGTACCATCCTAAGTCGACTCGACTACTGCAACGCACTACTTCTGGAGGCCCCTGTAACACTTCTGGGCAAGCTCCAAAGGGTGCAAAATATGGCTGCCAAACTCGCCCTCTCCCGCCCCTACTACAGCTCTTCCACGGCAGCGTTACAGGAACTCCACTGGCTGCCGGTCCATCTACGCGTTCGCTACAAAGCAGCGTGCATTGTGTTCAGGGCTATCCATGGCCTGGGCCCAATCCCTTTGCGGAGAATGTTTGCCTGGTACCTTCCATCTCGAGTTTTACGTTCCTCTTCATCCAGGCTACTAATAGTCCCGCGCTTCCAGAGAGTGAGGATGGGTGGCCGATCGTTCAGAGTAGCGGCGGCCAAACTCTGGAACTCCCTGCCAATATCCCTGAGAAGTCTTGAGGATCTCTTAGCCTTCAGAAAGGCGCTGAAAACCTACCTCTTCCCTAGGACAGGCTAAGCTGCTGATCTTGCTGGATCATGGGTCAAAGCGCCAGGATGCCCTTGGTGGTGACAGGTTTGCGCTATATAAGTATACCACAATACAATACCACAATACAAAACAGAAAGGTCCAAACAATAACCTTTAACTATGTCACGGCAAAAACCTGGCTGAAACAAATACAATACAAACAACTGAACATCAGACAGTTTGGACTGTAGGGACTGACTTGCTTCTTTTAACACCTGGTGCCAAATTTAGCCCAAAGATCTGAATATTAAAACTAGTTGAGGGGGCAGGTAGAAGCCATAATGACATCCACTACTTACAACAGGAGATGTAAACCTGTCACTCCTTTTCACTCATTCAACAGGTATGGAAGTGTACATTGTTGAGATGGGGTGAAACACCCTGCTTTGTTGCTGGAACAGCAGATCCTCCCAAAAAGGCTGTCAAATATGACATAATTGCTCATAGCAATGATTTCAGAGTCACAACCCCTCCAATCCCAATCTAGGGCCATCAGAATGAGTTGTGCTCAGTCCCATAGTTCTATCTAAGATGGAAGACATCTCCCAGAGACCCTTGAGAAACAATCACCAGGGCGCCGAAAGGCCAAAAATGTATATTTTGGGATGTAGCGAAAAGGTCTACCAACAGAAATCTCCACTGGGTGAAGCTACCCTTAGTTACCTCTGGGTGAAGATGCCACTCATGGTCGACAAGATGACAGCCATAGAGTTTGTCCTGATGTTGAGGGATCCCACTAGATTCTTGGCAGTCAGTGGAATTCCATGAAAAAAACAGACATCACCAAAGCCTCCAAACCAAAGGTTTCAGACTCCACCCTTCTAATTGCATTCATGAATGGTGATCATGTTGTCATCATCAGCTGGATCTTCTTGCTATTTATAGAGATAAAAAAAGCCTTCTGGGCTAACCAGAGGGCCTGGTGCCCCTGAAGATTTTTAGGATGGTGCAGCCCGGTCTGAAGGCACATGCCTCTGTTTGACACCTGTACAGGTGACCTCCCCTGCTCTGAGAAAAAGCATCAGACACTATTGTAAGGTCTGGAGAAACTAAGGAGAGTGGCCTCGCACACGTTAAATTGCCATCCAACACCCATCACTGAAGGTCCTGAGCCCCTATATTGCAGAAGTGGTCTGAAAGGCATTCCAAACACTGAGCCCATTAAAGTTACAGATTCAGACTGAGGTCCTATGTACACTAATCTAGTGAGGCACCAGCAGAACGCATGATACCAAAAACCCAAGAAGCATTAGAATAATCAAGGCTGAAGCAAGCAGTTTCACCCAAAGCATTGGGATAATAGCTGGAATCTCTTGGACTCGTGGAGGCGGAAGGGCCTTTAGAGCCACTGTCTCAGTGAAGGCTCTTATAAAGTGAATCCTACGTACAGGCTGAAGATGAGATTTTGGCTTGTTGATGAATGTTGGAAAACGAGGCAGTATCTGTAAGGCTTGTCCAAATAACATGACTACATTTGTCCTTCACTGGGAACCAAACACCCCATTGTAGCGCTTGACTCTCAGAGGGTAGCGCTGCAGTCGAAGGCTTACTCAAGGGAGGTGGTGTGACCTAGTAATCGCCATTTACCAGTACACAGAAATAACACTCAATAATTGATTGTTCAGTCTGTACTTTGCTTTATAAAAGGAAGAGTACATTTATTAAACACAAACTACTCAATACTATGCAACAATTTACAAATATACATACGCTGTTGGAATTACTTTGTGGCATTGCATAACATTCCCTCCCCTCCCACAGGGGGAGTGGAGTCTAGTACCACCACTCCCATGTATGCACATCATCCAGCCCCCAATGCAGTGGGATGACCATAACCTGGAGCGAGGGCCTTACCCTCTACCACAATCCTAGTGGCGACCCATTCCATTATCTCAACAAGCATTTAAAATTGGCACACCTGCCATGGTGACACTTAATCCTGACTGAGCATCTCATACTGACCATGCAGTATCCACCTTTTCATCTTAGTGGCTAACAGTCTGGGTTGTTCTTCACCTAACGCTGCAGCAAGAATACATGTCTCGGCATCACTTTAAATGACAGTACCCATCATAGCTGATAACAATTATGATGCATTGCAATTAGAGCTCCTAAAAGGCATCACAGTTATAATAACAGGATTAAACATATACAGCCAGACACCCTAGCAAGAATGTCCAGCAATATAATCCCACTTGGTTTATGACTTCACATTACATGTGACTTTCAGTCCCTCAAAAGAAATAACATCAGGTAAATGCACTTCTTGTGCGATTGCCCCTCTTCACTTCCAGGGGATGCCCTTCTCCAGACATCCCCAGCTCAGCCCTTCTCCAGATATCCCCAGCTCAGCCCTTCACACCTTCGTGCAGTCCCAAATGCACCCCAGCCCCCCCAGCTGAAGAGCAAAAGTTACAGCCACAGGATGCTGTTGACACATGGCTGAGCCCTTGAGGGGATGTTTCTTTCAAGTCCCCAAGAGACTTAGAGAGGGACTTTCCTCACATTGTGCTGGGGGAGTCTGCGTGCTACTGCAGCTCCCCCGCACCTCTGCACCCCCTTAGTGGTGACCTCGTCTTCCTGGTGCCATCACGCACAGAGAACCAGCAGTTTTTCCTTGCAGACTGGCCCGTGCATTACAGACAGCAGCTCCTCCGCTGCTCGGGGAGAGCAGACTAAGATGTGGCCTCACTCTGCCACATCTCTTCTGAGGGGGGGGGGCGCTCCCACCGGGACCCCTCATGCCACAGTAAGCTTCTTGCAGCTCCTGGAACCAACCCTCTGGCTCCTCCTGCCGGTTCCCGGCCCGGCTCGCACCTTTGTGTGCAGCCACGGGAGCCGGCACTTCCTTTCTGGTCTGCCCGCTCCTGCGGACAGACGCCCAGACTGCCGGTGGCCCTAGGGGGAGTGCGACGGCGGCACTCCTCCCTCTACCAGCATCACCTGGAGTTGGGGATCCCGGGCTCCCTGGGGCAATCTTCACAGGGAGCGTAGCGGTGCTCCCCAAGTGGTCTTCCTGGCTTCGGGCCCCGAGTTGGAGACCCAGGCCCCAAGACATTCTTCACTGGGAGCGTGATGGTGCTCCCCGGCTTGTTTTCTGCCGTGTGGGGGACACATGATGGCACACCCGCTCCTCCTCACCACCGTCACTAGGGCCCAGAGTTGGGGGCCCGGACCCCAGAGGTCTTCATTGGGATCGCAACGGTGCTCCCCGGCTTCATTTTTGGTGGGGCCCGGAGTTGGGGGCTGTAAGACCTGGGGTCACCAGCTCTTAAGGGGGTAGCATGGCTCGAGCAGGAAGGCAGCCAGGGGCTTGCGTGTAAAGCAGCTACTTGACACACACATCCAATGAAACACACAGTGGCGCAATAATGGAGACCACACCAGTAGTTGTATTTGAAAGAATCAAGATCTTTTATATAGGCTTTCAAATAGAGCGTTGCATTATTAATTCATCAGCATTTCAGGTAAGCATTTCATTGAGACATTTCATGAATCACGTTCAGGTTACATTTCCTATGAATGGGTGAACATTTCATTAGAATAATAACCAGCTCATCTAGCAGTGAAACACTAGCTAACCCCGTCTGTCGTATCAAACTCTCTGACTGGCAACGGGGTACCTGTATTAACCTGGAGGATCCTACAAGAAGCGACTATAGTAATGCGTTTAAATATCACATCAAACCTCTCATGGATGCTTTTCCTTAAAGGTAACAAAACATATCGGCAAGTACTTATCAGTCCAACAAGGAACTCCAAAGAACACAACCTTTAATCATTTGTGACAAGCCTTTCTTCTTGTGAATTCCGGTCGGCTTGCAACCTAGATCAGATCATCAGAATACTATGGAAGCCCACCTCTGCAAGAAAATTCAGTACAGTGAAGTGAATCTTCCTCTCATTTCAGGCTTGTAGATACGGTGCACTAACATTTCAGGCTTGTAAATACGGTGCACGATAAACATTTTAGGCTTGTAAATACGGTGCACGATAAACATTTCAGGCTCCAACCTCCATTCTCTTGAGGCACATTCGAAGGGGGGGGGCCAACAGGGCCCAGTCTCAGAGAAACCCGGGGGAGGGGCGACCTCGGGCCTCTCCCGGCCTACCGCCCTCCTCCCCAGGGGGTTACCTCACTTCTTCGGCCCTCCAGGGCCCTTGCGTCGGTTTCAAGGGAGGAGAGGGGGTTCCAACCCTCTCGTGGCCTCACTCGTCCCAGCGCGGTGCAGGCTCAGCTTCAGGGCACCAGCACTGGGGACGAGGCAGGGGCCGCATGCGGTGCAGAACGGAGGGGTCTTCCTGACTCCACGACCCCCTCCGCAATGAGATGGGGCTTCCCCGAGTGCCGGGGCTCGGCGAGGAAGGCCCGGGCAGGCAGCCAATGACTGCGCAGCTGTGGCGGGGGCGCGGCCGGTGATGCGGCGCGCGCTCCCGTCACGTGACACAGGCCTCAGAGGCTTCAGGCATAGTGCGGCCCATCGTGCGCGATGCAGCGGCCCTCTCCTGGCATACGGGGGCCACCGAGGGTGACAGGACGAGGCAGTGCTCCACCCGGGTGCCGGGGCTCCAAGCAGAGGGTGATATCCGGCCCAACGCGGCCTATTGAGGATTCCGGCGGCCCTCTCCTGGCATACGGGGGTCGCCGAGTGGGGGTTCCACGCGACCTCTGAGGGGATTCCTCGACGTGGCGGTGAGTCAACCGGGGCAGGGCTCTTGACTCCCTGAGTGCTACGGGGGCAGGGGGACAGCACTGCGCCGAGAGCGCTCGAGGCACTCGATGTGGGGGCACTCCCCGGGGCACTGCAGAGCTCAGGGCAATAGCGACTTCCAGTCTGGGCAGTCTCTGACACAGCGCTGGGCAGGGAGGAGCAGGCTGGGAGCAATTTACAGCGCTGGGCACACAGTACAGTCAGGGGAATACAGGTCGGCCCAATTGTAGGCAGGGGATGCGCAGGGCAGCACAGTCCAGTACCTGGTCCCAGAAAGCAGTTTTCTTGGCGCTTGGATGGCTCTGCGCCCTTGGTTGCTCGTTTCTTGAAGTTACTGAGGGGGGGGGGTGATGAGTTGAAGGCTTGAAGAATTTCTCTTCAGTTACTGCACTGCAGATGGTCCCTGGGGTTCCCTACCACTGGGTCAGATCAGAGGGCTAGCTTAGGACACCTCACCCAGCTTAAGAGGCAGCACCTAAATCCTGTCACTCCCAGTAGCATAGGTTCCTCACTAGGCCCTCCCGCCTAAAACTCCTGTGTGGGTTCCCCAGGTCAGTGATGCCCCAACTAACTAGAAAGTTTCCCTCCTTTCCTTATATAGTGTCAGTTGGCAGTTGGCAGTGGCAGTTGGTGCCTACCCTATTCTGGAAGGTTCCAGGAGCTTCCCTCATTCTAGCTATGGGCAGGCTGGCAGGCTGGTATGGCAACATTGTTTAAGGGTTCCAACCAGCTCCAGGCTACTAGAGTGCACCTAATCAGACCACGCTGCAGTAGCAAGGGTCAGTGGCAGCCATGTTGGGGAAAGAGAGCACCTGCACCCTGGCATTGATTAGCAATGGGAGGGTGCCCAGAGTCCTAAAGCCAACAAAAAGTAGGTGTGAAAAGTGAGGCAAGGGCAAAAAAAATACAGGGAAAGACCACCCTAGGGCTGACAGGTCTAACAGGGGCCCTGGGCCCCAAAGCTCTCTTTGAGGGGGGCGCGATGGCGCTCCCCCTCCTCCGATGTCTTCAGGGGCCAGGGTGGGCACTGCTCCTGGACAATTTCACGGGGAGCGCAACGCGTTCCCCAACTTTACTTATTTTGGGGGCAGCCCATGGGACCTGACCCACCCCGGGAGCCCATGAAAAACCGGTGGAGGCGCCCGGTCAGTCCAGAGGTCAAATGTAGCCTACCTTCTGGCGGGCATATCTCAGCTTTAACTTGGCTCTCCTCCTGGGCCTCTCTTCTTTTTGTGCAGAGGCCCAGGCTTATGCTCACCGGTCCTGGACTCCCGCACAGGTGCAATCCAGGGTCCTGACAGTCAGGGGGTTCCTCCTTCCAACTGCCCATGGCACCAGGCTCCAGTACCAGTATTCCTCAGCAGACCACACCCCAGAAAGAGCTCCGCTTCCTGCCCAAGACCTTTTAAAAGAACTTGGAGGGGGCTGGCAGGAAGACTCTGCTGCCCTATCCTGCCGCGACACATCACCTCGCTGCCCCTGCTCCCTCCTTCCTGCACAGGCCTCTGGGATAGTTCAAAAGGCTGTCGTCCAGGGGTCTGATGCCACATGATCTCTGAAAAGCCCCCTTCCCCCCTGCTGCCTTCTCTCCAGAGCAGCTTGGTGCCTGGCGCCAGGTGACAGCGGTTGATGGATACCCTGCAGCTCCACCCACCACCTCTCCCTCTTGGAGAGGAAACTTTCACTCTTTGAATGCTTGCAGTGAAGGGCTAGGCCTCTGATGCTACAGCTTGGGGAGGAAGGTCATTAATCCAGCCTGGCTGGGTCACACCCAGCCAGGCTCTTGTTATGAGCTTATTCAGAGGAATATGACATTTCTGGATGACCCATAAGCAGAACAGATTTGTCAGGGAAAGATTCCACTGCCGCCATCGCGGCTCGAACGCTGGGACACGCCCACTCGAGAGGCCACGCCCACTCCCTTTTCTATAAATGTGCCTTTCACGCAAGCGCAGCGGACGAGCACAGCGGGAGCGCCTAAGGCAAGCCCGTCTGCGCCCGTCCGCGATCCTACGCGGTCCAGGGCCATACTCCATGTCCCTCGGGAGAACCATATACGGTGGAGTAAGCAAGAACTGCTAGCCTTCCGCCCTAGCACTGCTGAGTCCTGTAAGCACAATCTACGAGTGGAGGACAACATAGGCTGCGTACACTGTCACTTTTCCTATGATCCTGGTAGGAGTATGGTCACCACGGACTATTCTATACAATGTGGACTGATTAATGTCCGATCTTTACGTAAACACAAGTTAGATCTATATGATCTGCTCACTGAAATACACTGGGATTTGGTGTTTCTCACGGAAACATGGCTAGATGACGAATCCACGCCTGATGCCCTAGAGGCACTCCCAGAGGGATATACAATACATAGACAGGACAGACCCATAGGCAGAGGAGGGGGCACTGCAATTGTTGCCCAGGAAAGTCTACGATGCCAACTAGACCACTCGCCTATCCTGGACAGTGAGGCAGGGAGTTTCACGATTAAAGTGAATAACAACTGCACACTGAAAGGCATGCCCCTCAGCCAGGTTTGAGGAGAGTCTGGTTGAAAGCATTATAGAGACCACCCTATGCAAAGATAAATTTATGGTACTCGGAGACCTTAATTTACATCTCAACAACCCTTCGGATAACACTAGCAGGAACTTTTGTCAAGTATTGGGAGCTTTACAACTGAATCAAATCGTAAGTGGTCCCACCCATCAGTTAGGAAACCTACTAGATCCCATATTCGTCAACTGTGGGGGAGTAGAAGCGACGAGTCCCATCCCCATTCCCCGGTCGGATCATTATTTGGTACCTTTCACCATCCAAATTCCTGAAGGTAGATCTCTGCAACCCACAGCAATGTATCATCTCAGGCGAAAATGGGCTACCTTCTCCCAGTCTAAGTTTTGCGAGGAACTGACTAGAGGAGGTGACCATGGGGGGGACGATGCAGACACGGCTAACTTCTATCTCTCTAAGTGCATCAACGATGCACTAGATCTTACAGCTCCTTTATCTAAAACCAAATCAGGTGGCCGTGTTCAAAAAACTGCACCATGGTTCAGTAATGAACTGCGAGACGCAAAAAGTGTATTGAAGAGAGCCGAAAGGCAATGGCGTAGAGCTCTCTCTAAAGATACCAGAGATGCCTACTTGTCAGAAAGGCGACTCTACCATGGCTTGATCAGGAAGTCGAAAGCTGTATATTACGCGACCAGGATCAACGAAGCTGGTAATTCAACGAAGGAGCTGTTTCTGCTTTACAAAACTCTTTCTAGTGGAAAATCAGCCACTGTCCCTGATGACTGCTCGCCCGAGTCCTGCGACAGAATCGCGGATTTTTTCGCCGAAAAAATATCTATAATTTACTCGGCTTTCCCAACTCAACCCACGGATGGGAAAGAGTTTGTGGAAAGCCCAAGGGAATGGGGAGACTCACTTAGACTAACCAATTTTGTCACCCCGCCCCCAGAGGCTCTCTTAAAAATCTGCAGATCTGTGAAGTCGGGCTCTCCACGGGACCCTACTACACCTAAACGTCTAGTGGATAGCCTAGGGGTTTTGGAGCCCTATATTAGGCATCTACTGGACGTGTCCTTCAATACAAAGACAGTGCCCAAAGAATGGAAAAAGGCGGTGGTCCTTCCTCTCAGGAAGAAACCCACTATCAGTTTTGATAAATTAGACAACCTAAGGCATATCTCTCTCTTACCTTATCTGGCCAAGGTGGCCGAAAAAACGGTTAATCTTCAACTTATGGATTTCGTGGACAAAGCTGCCTTATTGCACGACACCCAATTTGGCTTCCGCCCCCGCCATTCAACGGAATCGGCACTACTGATGGCTATGGAGTCCCTACGGCAGGGGGTGGATGAGGGTCATACTATGGCCCTTATCCTACTGGACCTAAGTGTGGCATTCGACACTGTAGCTCATTCCACCTTGCTACAGTGTCTGAATAATGGAGGTATATCTGGAGCCGCACTCCAATGGATCCAATCCTTCTTGACTGGGAGAAGCTTCCAAGTACGCCAAGGTGACCATTACTCAAGAGACATAGGACTGGGTCAGGGCGTTCCACAGGGATCGTCCCTGAGCCCAACCCTTTTCAATCTTTATGTCTCCCCAGTGGCTCCGATCGCTATGGGGCATGGACTGCGAATTGTATCCTATGCCGACGACACACAGCTGGTTGTCTCCCTCTTGCGTGCACCCGGCCTTGCCATGGACAGTTTCAGGGCTTGCATGCAAGATCTTGCAACCTGGATGTCCACAAATTGCCTGAAATTAAACGGCAACAAGACCGAGGTGCTCGTGGTGGGAGGGAACCCATCTGTCTGGTCATCGGCATGGTGGCCACCATGTCTAGGTGAGGCCCCTACACCTCGGCAAGAAGTCAGAAACCTTGAGGTCTGGCTTGATTCTGACCTGTCGTTCGGACCCCAGATAGACAGGCTGACGGGCATGTGCTTCAGCATTTTAAAAAATCTGCGGAAGGTCCTAGCTCTTCTCCCTACGGCTGCCCGCAGAACGCTGGTGCATGCCCTTGTCACATCACGCCTGGACTTTGGCAACCTACTCTATCTGGGAGCTACCTGTAAGGCAATTAATCGACTTCAGGTGCTACAGAATGCTGCAGCTCGCCTCATACTAAAACTCCCTAAAAGATCGGACTCTAAAGCTGCCCTCCGTTCCCTCCACTGGTTACCAGTAAGGAGCAGAGTTGAATTTAAATCCCTCTGCACCTGCCATCGTATCCTTGCTAAGAAGGCGCCAGTACCGCTCCAGAACCTGGTCACCAGGTATGTACCATCTCGCGCTCTGCTCTCCTCGCAAGGAGGCCTACTTAAGGTCCCGAGGGTGAAAAGGGCTCGCATGGGAGGAAGATCCTTCCGCTACCTGGTGGCTAAGAGCTGGAATGCTCTACCTCTTAATCTCCGTCTGGATCCTTCTGAATCCAGTTTCAGGAGGAAATTGAAAACACACCTATTTTCAAAATAGCTGGGCTCCATCCCCCACTGCTTCTCCTGAGTGCTACAGTTAGCGCGGGGACACGCTTTCAGCATAATCATGCGCTCTACAAAACTCCCTTAATAATAATAAGATATGGCTTTGAACTCAGCAGAATACTTCTTTTCACACAACCTACAGTGTACTTTGGGGCGTGTCTGGAATTTGTAGGCCATAGGTAAGCAAAACTACCCCACGTGGTCCCCATCTTCATAGGAGAATAATGGAGTGTTCCTTCAGTGAAAAAAGTAAAGCACACTGACTTTCCCTTACATGGGTCTTCCCATAGCATAAAGCCTATTCCAAGTCACCAACCAACTCTGCATAATTCCTGCCACACCATTCTATCTGTACCTGCTCCTGGGCTCCACACGCCAGGAATCTCCCCCGCGCAGTCCCTACACGTCTGCACATGCATGTACAGACGTGTCTGCATGTAACCAGCCCAGTGCCTCTTACTCCGGCTGCAGCGCAGCGGCCTACTCTCACCAGGGGGACACCACTAAAATCCATATTAAATCTCTTTCATCATGAGTTCACTGTGGATGAGTCCCAACCTTCGTGGTTCTCCCACAGTAAAAGCTCAACAATTAGGTGTTCAAAAATTGCAAAATCTGGGCGGCTAAGATGGTAAGAACCACCTTCTAACAATGAAGGATCCCAGAGTGGCCACAATGATACATCCTCCGAAGGTGGTCCTACACACTAGATGAGGAGACACCTCCTTCAACAGTCAGTCATAGAAGTATGGGCATTTGTGAATCCTTGACCTGCGAAGATGGGCTGTAATCTCTAACATGAATATCTGTCATTTTCTGTTTAAGTATCTGGCTTTTCTGCTGGCCCTTTAACTTTTTAAGTGTATTCGTAGAATGTTTTTATTTGCGTCTTCTCATTCACGTTCTGAACTTGATTCAGTTTCGGATCCGAGTTGGGAGCCTCAGCACGGATACATTGTGTACTGTTCTTGATCGTTGGAATAAACACCTTTATTCATCTTTCAGCTGCCTGTGTTTTCCCTTACAAGAACATTACAAGTACTTTGGCGGGAGCTGGACTAACATCTCTCCAAAAATGTAGAGCCTCTTACCCACAAACCGCATCTATCCTAGGTTTCTCGTTCGTTCAGCATTGCCGCATTTCTTAAAATTACGCTTCTTTATTTAATTTGGATTTTGGACAATTTTACCAATTCGTCAGATTTTCATTTACCGCATCACTGAAAGGACATGTTCTTTCTCAGGGCTGCAGTGTAGGTAAGGATTCCTTCTGTTTTCTGCCACCGCGAAGTGGAGTGTTGCAGCTGTAACTGACCATTTCCCCTTTGTCTGGAACTCAACATGTGAAGCGTGGAGGCTAGGAAAAGATGCTTCTGCTTCTCCTCTTTCTCTAAATTTGACCTGACTGGCAGGTCTCTGCTGTTGGCTGATCTCAGTTGGTATTTCAAAAAAATACTCCTTTTCTATTGCTGGTATACTTTATTGGTTGACAAATTGCAATATCCACTGGACTGGAGGCTTCTACACTGGATTGGTTGAAAATGTTAAATCTATTCCAGATTTGAGGAACGTGTTGTTCATTGTCACTCTACTTTTGCTTACCATTCTCACTGTAAAGTGTATAATATGTTATGTTATTTAACCTGTCCAGGTTTTGTGACTTATCAACCCACAATGTCTCAGAAAGTATTTGGGAAATATTATGCACCTATAGTATTTTTATGTTTTTGTTACCAATGTGCAGAATTCAAACTTACCCATATCCTTTCTCTCAGAACCTGGTTTGCCCGATTGAAATAGTGTCAGGGGCTCAGAACTTTTTAAAGTTATTTACTTGAGATTGATGGCACCTGGTATAACCCTGCTAGGAAAAAAGCTATTTTATACAATTGTCTAGGCTTGGAAGGTCAGAGAATTTGTGATCATGAACCAGTGATGATTCCTAATTCACCAGAAGTGTGGGACACATTTACAGAATTCACCAAAAGACCTGAGAACCATTTTAGCCTCTTGGCTGCTAATGACAAGGGTAACTCGTCATGGACTTTCCATTGATTTCAATGGAAATTATATGATCAGAATAATAATGCCTTAGCAGTAAAGGGGTTTTAAAGATGACCAAGCATAACTGTGGAAAGACATAGATTCTTCACTAAAAGAAGCAAATGTAGCATGAATCATTGACAGTTTTGTGGCAGAATTAAGGATTTCAGCAACCCATGTGCGAATTTGATGGTACTTTTGATAAATATTTGAGAGATCAATTAGTTGTTAATTGTTATGACACCAGAACCCAAGAGAAGTTGTTATGTAGCAGAAATTCCTTATTGGAAGAATCTCTGAAATTCTATAGGGGCACCGAAAGATCAATACAAAAGAACTCGAGAAGTTTAAACATGGTGGTGACTAAGTCAAAGAATTCACTGAATGTAACCATTGTAGAATAAGAAGTTTGAAAAAACCGGGAGGAATTCTTATGGAATGTGTTATAAGTGTATCTGAAGGGTAGCATTGCTTCTTGTACTTTTTTCCCTACCTTTGGTAAAATGTGCATGAAGTGCAAAACAATGGGTCATTTTGAACAGATGTGTAAGAACACTCGAAAGATTGTGTTAGTTAATGACCAACAAGTCTTGAATGTGGATGCCAAAAATGTTGAGTCTGGGCATTACAGCAGGGTAGTTCTTTCTTTCGAGATAGTTGAGCCCCTGCTCAGAAATATTAGCAAAGGTTAACCCGTTTTTTAAATTAAAGTGGGTGAGGAAAAATTGAATGTGACTGGATTATGGGACTCTCATTACAATTATCATCATAAGCTGTACTATGAGACATGGCACTATTGGATATTGGATCACCTGACATTTGAACAGTAGCATATGGTACACATGAAATAGATATGATTGGGTATTTCAATGAAAAAGTAGGGTTTGAGGACTGGGAAAATACTAAAGGTATACAAAGCAAAACAACGATATAACGTGGGGTTTAGGGATTAAGGATCTTTTGGTATGATGCTCAAACCTGGCAGTGATCAACCCATTTCTCTTGTAGAGATGGCCTCCACTCCATGTCAGTTATTAGAGGAAGTTTTGAAGAAACATGACTCTATCTTCGAGGACAGACTTGGGGAGTGTGAAATGTTTTGCACAAAACTATTTTGAAGCCTCAGGCAATACCGGTTGTACATAAAGCTCGAGGTGTGCCTTTGAGTGTCAGGTCACAATGCAAAGAACACTTATCAAAGCTTTGATAAGATAAAGTCACTGAACCCATCAGCTCTTCTCAATGGATCTCTCAGATAGTCATAGTGAAGGAAAAGACCGTTGGTATAACCTTGTGTTTAGACCTAAGTTCCCTTAATAAGCACATCAATATAGATTGTTTACCTTTATAAAAAATTACGGCAATGTTGGCTCATCTGGGTAGTGCACTCTCTGTGGACTGGGACAGGGGGGAAAAAATCGGCCCACAGAGGGCACTGAGATGAATGCCCGCATTGCCAATCCGCCCCTGCATTTGGGCTAGTGTCTGTGGCCTCAGTTTTCCAAAAACGTGTGTATGAATTGTTTGGTGATGAGAAAGAGGTCATGGCGTATTAGGATTACTTATTAATATTCATTAAGACAATTCAGGATTAACTTGATGTACTGAATTGGGCTCTAAACATGTCATGTCCACATGAGGAAGGCTGCCATGTGCCCATGGAAAATGGAGGCACAATTGCAACATCAGGCCAAAAGAATGATTCAAAGATGTGCCGCTGTATCACAAAGTTAAGGAAGTGGTGGCAGTCAGGAAACTACATGTCCCATGAGGCTATGTGCACTTCTCTTACAAGTTCCAATTGGTGACAGGAAAGAGCAGGGATATAAAAAGCCCTTCCACCAACAATGCGATGGAGATTAGCGCTGTGTTCTTCTTTACTCTTGCCATTCTTGGGCTACTTAGACTATACTGCTTTATCTGTACCTAATTCAAATAAGTATCTTTCGGGTTACGACGATTTGAAGGATCATATTTTACACAAAAAGACATCTTTAATTTAAAGTCTGCATATTTCATGCACATTCTATGAGGATTTCAATAGCAAATTGCCATTAGAAGAGAAGGTGCTTTTGTTGGCTTTGCCTGCTTATGGATATAAAATTTGCTAGCATTCACCCCAAGAACTTTCAATTCTATCAAGGACACGGAGGCGAGGATTATGCTTCTCTTTCTTTACTGTCAAACACAGCAGCCGATGAAAAAACGTTTTCATAACACAAATAAACTACATTTCCCATGGTGCTCTTCCACCAATAATGTCCAATCAGGCCCAATAAGAGTCACCATCACTATCCCATGAGCCTCTTTCTTTGCTCGAGTCCATAGTCCAAGTGCGAACATTAATTCGAAACCGCCAAGAATCCTCAAACGTGGAAGAAAATAACTTCTTAAATACCAAATCGGTAAAATTCGGTATTTAAGAAGTGGTAAAATAGAATTACCTACATCTAGGCCTAGGACTTCATCGAGCTTCCTTAACCAGAAGAACTATTATTCTGCCTTCTTGTCTGAACCTGGAATAAATGAAAAACAGATAACCCGTAATCTTTGCTGAATAGAATTCAATTACATACGGGTGGGTACTCATTGTAAGCAAAACATTGAATACAACCGGTTGGGATAATCCTCGCCTCCGTATCCTTAATAGAATTGAAAATTCTTGGCTCAAATGCTAGCAAATTTTGTATTTTATTACAATACCGGAGGCTTCGGTTTTTGCTTGTTTAACGCTTATCAAACACCATAGTAGTTATATCACCGACCGGTTTATAATAAAATTGCTTAAACATAGACTCAGATGACCAATCTGCAGATTTCATAATGTCTTGGCTAGGTGAGCCCAACATAAACGTTTGAACGCCATAAAGCCTCGTACAGAATGTCCCCCAAACACCTGGGTAACCACCCCAGCTCCTTTCATAACAGACCTCAACTATCTGGCAATTGTCACCACATACACAGGCTTAAATGGTTTCTGCAAGGCGATCAGTAATTGTTTTGAACCCTCTGGTCTCAAGGACCGTGCACACTCTTCATATGCTGTAAGGCACTGTACAACGCACAATTTATCATTGTTAAGGAAAGCATTATACTTAATTCTATGTGACATTGATTTTGTCCTGCCAGAAATGGTAAAAGAAACTCCCTCCAGAGTAAATACTCTACCTGTTATGTCCAGAGCTTACACATCAGAAGAGTGTCTGCAGGCTGACAGACACAAAAGCATAGCTAATTTATCTGATAACCACTTCCTGGATAACCAATTGTTGCCCGGCCATTTATCAAAAAGGTTTATGACCAGTGATACATCCCATAAACATGAATATTTCGGTCTTGGAGGATTAGCCACTCAAATGCCCTTAAGTAACTAACACACCACTGGGTGCATACCTACTGGTTTTCCGTCTAACTGTGTATGTCCAGTGGATATAGCAGATCTGAAATTGTTGACTGAACGATATGCTAAGCCTTCTGAGGCTTTGTCGGACAGGAAGTTTACAATATGGGATAACTCTGCCCCCACGGGATCTACGTGCCATTCCACGCACCAACATACCCAGCACTTCCAAGCTGAGGAATATCTCTTTCATGTGGAAGGGGCTCAGGCTTGTCTAATGAACTAGAAGTCTTGTTCAAAATTCCTGGCATTTCCCATTGTTGCCGGAAAGCCTCCATGCCATCAGGGACAACTGCCTTGCAGTTACCATCGGGTGCAGTTCACCGTGAGGGCCCTGGAGCATCGTCTGAGACCAAGGGAGAATCCTGGGGAGGTCGCAGCTCATCTCCAATAACATCGGGAGCCAGGGTTGCGACCTCCACAGAGGTGTCACCAAAATCACATCCGCCTGCTGACGGGCTATCTGAGTCGTCACACTGGGGATTAGGATAAATGGGGGAAAGGCATAATTCAGATTCCTTTCCCAATTCTGGGAGAAGGCGTCCGTCGATCTCACCAATGGATCTGGTCTCCAGCTGAAGAACGTCTGCAGTTGCCGATTCAGTCTGGATGCAAAGAGATCTATCTTGCAAGGACCCCACACTGTCTGTGGCCATTGGAACAGTTGCGGTTAGAGTTGCCAGTCACTGTAATCCTTCAGATATCTGGAATTCCAATCCGCGACAGTGTTTGACTGCCCGGGAATGTATTCGCTGTTGACTCAGGCAATAGTGCCAAAAATCCTTCGCTATTTCCACAAGCAGGGACAACCTCATACCTCCTAACTTGTTGATATATCTCACTGCCGAGATATTGTCCATCCTGAGAAGGATGCAACAAGAAACTTGTTTGGGGGAGAGTGTTTGCATCATGAACGACCCTGCTAACAACTCCAGGCAATTGATGTGGAGGGATAGTTCCTGAAGTGACCATCGACCTCCTGTGGAGATATCTCCGCAACGGGCTCCCAAGCCCCAACGGCTGGTGTCTGACTCTATAACTACTTCTGGCTGAGAACCATTCCAGTCCTTTCCTCTAGGTGGCCTAACCACCATTGCATGTCTTCCCTGACTTCTTGTGTTAGGGGTAACGAGATCCGTATATGACAGACTCTTGTGTAGATGTAGGATCTTTATTCTCTGAAGGGCCCGCTAGTGCAGAGGGCCCAGAGAAATTGCCTGTATTGATGATACTAATAACCTCACTATCCTGGCAATTGTCCGGAGAGATACCATATGTCTGGATAACACTGATGTGATCTCTTTCTTGAGATCTTGTAGTTTCGTTATGGGAAGGCTCAGCTGAGCTGTCTGTGATTCTATGACAAAGCCTAGGAAATCTATCATCTGGGAGGAGCATAAGGCTGATTTGGGTCATTGATTACAAATCCCAAGTTTTGCAGAAGGGACATTGTCATCTGCAAATGAAGGTTGGTCAATGATTGAGTCTGAACCATGATAAGTATATCGTCTAAGTACACTATCATGCAAACTCCCTGTGCTCTGAGATGGGATATCACTAGCTTCATTACCTTGGTTAAACACCATGGTGCAGAGGAAAGCCCGAAAGGAAGGGCCAAATATTCCAACCTTCGGTTCCTCCATTGAAACTGTAGGAAGCGCTGATGAGGGGGATAGATAGGAATCCTCAGATAGGCATCCTTTAGGTACAGCCGGAGCATTCAATCAATTTTTAATTGATCTGCCAACGATGGATACCCTCCATCTCGAAGTGTTTGTAAACCATGAAATGATTGAAAATTCTCTTAGGTTTAACACCAACCTGTGACCACCAGCCTTCTTCTGCACCAGGAAGACGTTGCTGTAGAAAGCAGTTAACTCAGTTGTCACAAAAAGCAATTGCGTGCTTCTGCAGCAATTCTTCTATTTCTGTGTCTGTAAAAACACATTCTTGTTGGGAAAATCGGAGTTGTTTCAAATATTTGTCCTGGAAAGGTGTCTGGTGAAACTTTAGGTGAAAACCCTGAATAGTCTGTAAAATCCACGCATCTTGTGACAACACTCTCCAATTTTGTATGAAGAACTGTGTACGACCCCCCAAGGGTAGGTGAGATAATTCTGCTACTCTTACCTGTGAAATTTTGAGCTTGAAATCCTACTCTGTGGCCACCTCTGTTGAACTGATGTTTATTGAACCTCTGTCTTGTCGGGTAAAAGGTTCCACCTCTGGTAGAGTCCCAGTCGCCTCTACCTCATCCATAGTCTCCTCTAGGAGGACCTTGGTAGTAATGGCGACTTAGCGAGCATCCTCTGCCTCTCCAGGCCCTGTTAAAAAGGCCAGCATGAAACACGTTTATTTATAAATTCCTGATTAGGCCTTGTCTAGTGAGGTAAAAGTACCTACATATTTTAACACATTTGACAAATCTGTCACCAAAGAGGTTACCTTCTGCAAGGGGATCTGGTTTGGCTGAGGGTAATTCTGTCAGATTGGAGTCCATCCTCATTAATAGCGATTTGCACCTCTCCGTAGAGATGGCGCAGTTTGCATTCCCTAGGAGACAAATTGCCCTCTGCTTTTAGCCCACCAGAATGTCTGGATCTATGGGGTTGGCTGATTCCTTTGCCTTCAGGGCCATCTCTAGTATTTTGGCCAGGGGGCCCGCCAAGTCGAGGAGCTTGTCCTGGCAGCCCAGCCAGGCTCGATCAATACCCTTTTTAGTGTCCTTTGCATACTTTTTAACAAATGTCAAGAGATTTGCATGGACATTGGGTGTTTCTGCCACCTTATCTGGGATATCTGGTTGAGGGCACTCCAAGTGCAATCTGTTGTGCACCTTGTGAGAAAGTCCCATATTTCTTGCATGGTATGTCCCCACTTTTTGCTGAATTGCTGATGTACGTTGGCTGAGTGTGCCCTGGGTTCCTGCCAATCAGGTACCCAGTGCCTGTGTTCCTTCCCTAAAACTGTATTGAAACCTAAACCCAGTTGGCATATCTGGCCACAGGTAAGCCCCTGGTAAATGGCACCCGAGGTGCCCAGGTCACTGTGACCAGAGAAGACTCCTGAGGGCTGCAGCACTTATTGTGCCACCCTTAGGGGCCTTGCACCCTGACACACACACACTGCCTTGGCAGGCTGAGTGTCTTGGTGCAGAACTAAACAGAGAGTCAACATGGCACACATCCCTGTGTGCCATGCCCACAAACACACTGCCCTGGCATATCTCAGTCACCCCTCTAGCTGGGTGCACTATGCCAGTGGTGTGGTCGCAGGTGCATGAGCCCTGTGCACCTACAGTACCCAGAGCCATTCCCGGGCACTGTAAGTGCAGTGATGCCATTAAGAGTAAATGGTGCTGGGAGGTTGTCATTACGAACTCCACAGCACTATAATGGCTACACTGAAGATTGAGAAGTTTGGTATCAAACTTCTCAGCACATTAAACCCACACGGATGCCAGTGTGGGATTTAATTTAAAATGCACTATAGAGGGCATCTTAGAGATGCTCCCTGAAAACCTAGCCAACTCCCAGTGTCCTGACTGCATGGCTACTGAGGCTGCCACCACCAGACATGTTTCTGGACCCCTGGGACCAGAGCTTGCTGCTTTCGGGGGCCTGAAACAATGCACATCCTGGGACGAGGTGCCAAGCCTCCTCCCCCAGGACGGGCAGGGGAAGCTTCAAAGGCATGCCGCCTTTTGTGAGCTTCACCAGGCCAATGGCTGTACTCAACAACTGGCCCTCACCGATTTTGACCCCATCTCTGGTGGGAGGACCAGTGGGAAACCCTAGTTGAGGAAAGGGGGTGTGCCAGCCTCTGCCAACCCCACCCCTCAGGTGGGAGAGTCGAGGTGAAGCACAACTCTGGGCTCCCGCCATCTTGAGGATGGGGAGCCCTGCCCAATCAGAGATAGGCTCCAAACCACTCCCACAGGAGAGGAGCAGGATAGGGAGTGTACTCACCCCAGGACAGGGACCCATTGGTCCCTGCCCCTACCCTACCTGTAAAGCCCCTAAATTTAGTATTTAGGGGCACCCTGAACCTTCCTTCCTCAGATCCTGATTTTGAAACAAGAAGAAGAAAAAGAAGTAAGAAGACCTGCCGTGCAGCTGCTAACAAAAGGACCACACCAACTGACTTGGCCCCAGCCCCACAGGCCTGTTGATCCTTGAACTTGCTCCTGCTAAAACCTGCAGACAGCAACCTCGAAAACCCCGGAGGACCTGCCTGCCTTGCTCATATAAAGACTGGGACTCCCACGAGCAGTGGTTCTGCTTAAACAAGCAACACACCTTGTGCCAGCCAGGAACCGCCAATCCAGCACACTCTGCACCCGCAGAGCCTGGCCTGTGCCTGAGTGAACAAAGACCACAAGGACATTTCCCAGTGATTGTGACCTGAAATCCAGTGCCAAAAGACCCTCCTTGACGCTCCTGGCGATGCCTGCAGCATCACAACAAGGGACCCCTCCAACCACGACCAGCTGAGGGTAAGATTTCCAGATGTCAAAAGACACCCCTGCACCCGACGCCGCACGGCCCCCTGTGCCCAACTCCTGGGTGTCTACCTATCCTCCAAGATCCCAACTTACCTCTCGAAGTGGTGGTCGCACCTGAAGAATCTCCTTACCCGAGCCTGTAGCCTTTGTTCAACTTCCAGCTTTCCCATTGAATAACATTGGGCGCCCGAAGGCCCAAAAGCAACCTGCACCCTGCCGCTTGAGTGCCACTGGGCGTGCAGCATCTATCCTACTCTACTTCCCACTTGCCCTGTGTAAATGAGCAGGAGATCAGCTCCCACAGCCGCGTGGCCTGCCTGCTTGCAGCCACCAACCAAAGCCCCCTATCCTCCTTAGGATTACATTGGGCCTACTCACTCTGCACCCGGCTGCCCCTGTGCCGCTGAGGGTGTAACAACTGTACTTACCTGATCCTGGGAGACCCCTGGTTCTACCCCCAGAACCATAACTCTGCCAGCCGAGTACTTACCCAAAGACCGATAAATTGATTTTCTCCATAGGGTAACATTGGCTAGTTTCACTTGGAAATTCTTCGAAGTGTCGATTTTCACAACTTTGAAATATTCCTCAAACATCGTCCGAACATCAAAAAGGAAATTACTCACCTGCAATCAGGAGAGATCCCAGTGCTGTATCTTTGAGCCCAGCACTGAACCTGAAAAGTAATTATAACCGGGATTTACTGTTAACCCTATTTTCCTCCATAGGAATACATTGCCAGGTTTTCACTAGAATTTCTTTTGTGTCGATTTTCAAAACGTACAAATATTCCTTAAAAATCACCTGTGTAACAAAAACGATTTCCTTCAACTGTTACAGGAAATGCACCAAGGCTGAATCCAGGATCCAGCCCTGAGTAAGAAAAACCTAAATAAAGTAATTTTATTGCATTTACTTAAAAACTCCCATTGAGCTCAATGTTATTTTGTGTTTAACTTGTGTTGCATATTGCAACAACTGTATCTATTGCATTTAAACATCTACTGCTATTTGAAAGTATTCAATTGAATTGCAACCTCTCATTCTGAGAAAGTATTTATGATACTGTTGGACCTGGGCCTCTTGGCAGGGTCATCCCTAAACTTTTTGCCTTCCTCCAATACTCTCTCTGACCTATTTTGTTTGGTTTAATGACTCTGGGCACTTTACCACTGCTGACCAGTGCTAAAGTGCATATGCTCTCCCTACTGTAAATTGTACATGTGATTGATGTCCATGATTGGTTCATTGGATTTACTGTTAGTCCCTAGTAAAGTGCACTAGGAGTGCCAGGGCTTGTAGATGTCAATACTGCTAGTGGGCCTGCAGCGCTGGTTGCGCCACCCACAGAAGCAGCCGTAAGATGTGTCTGGGGACTGCCACCGCAGAACCCGCGTGCAGTCTCGTACTGTCATGCCGGCTGGGCGAGTGCACCCACTCGCCAGCCCCTGAACCTTCCCGTGACTGCATATTAGTCACCCCTATGGTAGGCCTGCGGGCAGGGTGCATTGTAGGTGTAAGGTAGGACAAGCCCTGATGTGTGTGGCATGTCCTAGTAGTGACTTACAACTAAACTCGTATTTCACTATTGAAGGCTACCTGCTCCCGTTAGGCCAGACTGAGCTGCCGGAATTATTACACCCTATAATCCCAGCAGGCTCAGGGAGCATGGTAGAGAGTCGTGTTTAGTATGCCTGAACTCAGGATGATAAAATATTTCTTTTAGTAAAGTTTATTTTAGTATCCTGTGTTTGCAAATGCTACTTTTAGAAAGTTAGCATTTGCTTGCCTAACCATTTCAGCCCGCCTCTGCTGGTATGTGTATCTGACTGTCTGGGATGTGTGAGTGACAGGGCTGGGGGATGACAGGTGGTGAATGCGCAGATTACACCTTAGTGGGAGGTAGGAGTGGCTCTTGACTCTGGATCTTGCTGTGCTCTGCCACCACAATGCTGGCTCCACCCTCCTGGGGAGCGACTGATGACTCAGCCGACACCTGGCCCAGGAAGGGCGATGCCCCATCAACAAGGTACTCTGGCTGCCCCTGTCCACACAATGCTGGCTCCACCTCCTGTGGGGCGTCTGATGCGCCTGCCCCTCACACTGAAAGCAGAAGCCGGAGTACACCCTCCAGGGTACTCAAGGACTGAAAGTGGCTATGCAAAGGCCCCCCTGGCCTGCGAGAACAAAAGAAATGCAGTATAAGAGAAGGAGCCCTGCTCCTTGAAAATTAGATCCTGTTTGGGCTACAGAAGGAACTCTGCCCGACGAGAAGGACCGTGAAGGACAAGGAAGAGTGCTGTCTCTTGCCTGGGTCTGGTGCCTTGCTGCCGAAGGAGAGGAAAAAGGAAAGACTGCGAGAAGACTTTTACTTGACAAGACTTTGTGCCAAACTCTGCTGAAACGATCTCCAAGGGCTTGCTGCTGAACTTGCCCCCTGACCAGCGCCCCAGGACCAGTGGGCGCTACACCCTGAAGAAAGCGACTGTGTGTGCTGCTTATCGCTGCAGTACTGACAGAGGGGTCTGGGAGCGCTGGGCAAGCCTGCCACGCTCCCCGTAATCCAAGGCATTGATATCCTCCCGAACACCGTGACCGGGACCCAAGGCAACAGCGAGAGCAAAGTGAGGTCCAGCCGCCGCTGGCCTGAACACCGTGACCGCATCTGCACCGGGAACCGAGAGCAAAGCGAAGGAGGACCCGTCCGGTCCAAGCTCCCGAGCTGACTGTGCTTCGAGCCGTCAGCCCACCTGCAAAGACGGACAGCCGCCCTGTGAGAACCCCCCTCTGGTCGGTATCCTGCCCGACAGCTCAGCTGTGAGCGTACAGCTGCAACCGGCCCTTGGCTGGGTACGTCCTGCACTTGGGGACCGTACTGCCACTGGCCGCCACCACAACAGCCGCCGCTTCCAGGGTTGGAGCGGACGACGAGGAAAGGACCCTGCCGCCACAGAGCACCGCTGCCCCGGATGACCCGTGACCTGCTCGGCTGAGAGCCGCCACGAACAGCGACCCCGGGAAGGCAACGCGACGTGGGACAGCTCCCCTGGAAGCCGCCTGCTCCACAAGAACTTTGTTGAACCGGCCAGAAGGCCCTAAAGAACGCTTATTGCTAGAAAGAACTGTGGCAACTTGAACTAAGTAACTTGGAACCGCTATTTGAAAGTTTGATAACTGTATTCATAAGCCTGCTTGAAACTTATATAAAGATATATATTTTTACAGAATACAGTTTGGTCTCATTGTGTGGTGGGTTGGTTGTGAGGGTGTAATATTGCAAGTGTTTAACTCTATGTGCCCCAAAGATTAGCCTACGACTGCTTAAGCCACACTACCTAGAGGGTAAGCAGAGGTTGTCTGGAAGGTAACCCTCAGCCCTGACGAGGAAGAGAGAGTCCCTGCTTGTCGCTAGTGTTACACTGCGCCAACTAGAGCCTCCCCCTTCCTACATTGGACGCAGGGGTGAGGATTTGCGAATTTACACTTGCAGTAGCTATACCTTAACTTCTGACCATTGCACAGTGATTACAGTCCAGTTACTTAGCCACAGACCTTTTTTTTGCGATTTATGTGTTTTTGAAGTCATGCCTGTGTCAGTGAAAATGGAAAAGGCCCCATCCATTTCTTCTATTGACTGTGATTGGGAGAAAATAGAAAACTATACCGGGAAACAGCTCAAGAGCTTCTGCAAAAATTTGAACATTTCCATGACCGGACTCTCCAGAAGGGAGCAGTTCCAAAAGGCGCTGAGGGCCTGGGTCAAGGCAAGGAATGCCCCTGGGAAGGATTTTGAATTTGAGGATGCAGAACAGCAGCTGGAGGGACCCCTAACTCCAGAGTGGAGGGGTGCGACCTCCCCATTGGGTAGCAGTGTTTCTGGCCGAGGTCTGTCACCAGAGGAGCTGGCGGACAGACAGGCCGCCCGAGATCATGAAAGGAAGCTGGCAGAATTAAAAATCCAACTGGAACTCGAAACCAAGAAGTTGGCCCTGGAAGAAATGAAAATGGAGCTTGCGCATGACTTAAGAATGAGGAAACTTGACATGGAGCTCGAGGGGCTTGAGGCCAGGAGGGCTTCAGCCCAGCAACAAGAAATATGTGTAGCTCAGAGATTGAGCTTTGCTGAGTTGGAGGTGGAGTCCAGCTCAGATGGTGGCAGCAACCTTAAGGTATCTAGTGCTGACAGCATAGTGCGCGCACCTAGAGATATGGCACCTGACTTGGAGGGGGTTAACTTACGCCAGGAGGTTCAAGGGCATGAGATAGCTCCAGTAGTGCGCAGCGACCCTGAAGGGAATGGGGTGACTGGCGTAGGAGTTCATGGTCCTAGTGGTGGGAGGGATTCCCCCATGGTTGAGGTCCTGGTGGGTGAGTGTAAGGACCGCCCAGAAGAGTGTGGGTTGTGTGGCAGAGACAGTCCGCTACGGTCTTGCCAGTCTCAGACGGATGGTGTGCAGTATGTGTGTGAGGCGCTGGATGGTGAGGTGAAGGATAGTTTGGTTAACCCTGCTAGGGGGCTGTGTAATCCAATTGTGGGAGAGCATACTTTAAGTCCCAGTTTTCCAGAGCTATGCCAACACCTGTTTGAGAGTGAGTTCTCTGACCCCAGGGAGCTCACATCGGAGGCAGACCTTGTGGTGGATTCCAGTGGGTCTGGAGAGGCATTGGGGTGTGATCCTGTGGGGAGTGGCTCAGGTATCTTCCAGCCCAGAGTGGTGGAAGTGGCGCAGAGTAGCCCAGATAGGTTCTGTAGTAGTGAGAGGGGTGTAGGGCCTCACGTCCTGTCCTTGAGGGGAAGGAGTGAGAATGGGTTTTGTCCTGGTAGTACCCAACCTCAGTCTCAGAGCCTGGATGGTTCTTTAAGGGAACACCAGGTGGGGAGCCTAGGCTGTCCGGATGAGTCACCCGCTGAGGGGGATCCCCCAGTGTCTAGAGAACGTAGAGGCTCTGTAAACAGAGCTACAGTAGTTGTGGTGTCTGGCAGTACCACTCCAGTTGGGAGGGTGCAGAAGTCCAGGAGGAGGGGCGAGAGGGGGAAACAGTCCCCAGTGGAAGAACCAGTGGGTCAGGGGCCAGCCAGCAGGGCTGCGTCCCCAGTGAATGACCATGGGGACACCACTTCTGTCCTGGGCGATCTTCCCTCACTGTCAGATGGACAGGGGTTGGGAGATCTGCGCCAGGCAGACTGTCGCACGGCACATGAGCCATGTGCCACCCTCAGGGGGGGCATGCGTGCTCCCCGGGAAGTCCTGGTGCGCCAGGCAAGAGTTCAACTGCAGGGTTGGGTCCCTGAGTTGGAGAGCCAGGTTCAGGTGTTGTCTGACCTGGAGGGCAGGACCACTGTAATCAGTGTCCTGGCCCATTTCACTTCTAGGGGTACCACTCCAGTTGGGAGTGAGCAGTACTCTGGAAGGGGGTGCAGAGGGAGGAAGTCCTCGCCTCTGACCCCGGTTCAACTAGAGGGTCTAGACCCTAGGTTTAAGGGCCAGGTGCAGGGTGTCCCCCCTGACCTGGTGCCCCAGTTGCAGGATAGCACCCCTGAACTGGTGGGCGAATTGTGCAGATCACCTACCACAGGTACCCTGACAATTCTGGAAGGGGGTACCACTCCAGGTGGGAGGGTACAGAGCCCCAAGGAGGAGGACCGGGTGTGGGAGAGCCCACCCCAGTTTTTGGTTCAGCTGCCAGGTACAGGCCTGGAGCTGGTGGGTCAGTGCCAGGATGACATACCTGACCTGACAGGAGGGAGAGTGGACAAAGGGTGCCAAGCACCTGGGGCTACTGCCCCCCGCTCTCTGAGGCCACCGAGGTTTGGGAGCCCTGAGAGGCATGAGGCCTGGGTCTCAGCCCTGACTACTGTCAGTGGCCACTGTAATTTGATGACTGTCTGTTGGGACACACCTGTGAGCAAGTTAAGGTTAGAGGCTGCACAGGTGGTGTCCACAGAGGAAGAGAAGGGTGCCCCATGGAGTAGCTGGGTGGACCCTGAGAGTATGTACAGAGGATTTAAAATAGGTTCTGATTGGCGTAGAACTGGAATGTGCCCCTGCTGTTGCGGGCCAGGTCCATGTTCTATCGCCCTAAGCAGGGAAGCCCATCACAGTGGTGATTGGTCTACCCTGCGTTTTGGCTGGAAGGGGGTTGTGTTGGACCTGGGCCTCTTGGCAGGGTCATCCCTAAACTTTTTGCCTTCCTCCAATACTCTCTCTGACCTATTTTGTTTGGTTTAATGACTCTGGGCACTTTACCACTGCTGACCAGTGCTAAAGTGCATATGCTCTCCCTACTGTAAATTGTACATGTGATTGATGTCCATGATTGGTTCATTGGATTTACTGTTAGTCCCTAGTAAAGTGCACTAGGAGTGCCAGGGCTTGTAGATGCCAATACTGCTAGTGGGCCTGCAGCGCTGGTTGCGCCACCCACAGAAGCAGCCGTAAGATGTGTCTGGGGACTGCCACCGCAGAACCCGCGTGCAGTCTTGTACTGTCATGCCGGCTGGGCGAGTGCACCCACTCGCCAGCCCCTGAACCTTCCCTTGACTGCATATTAGTCACCCCTATGGTAGGCCTGCGGGCAGGGTGCATTGTAGGTGTAAGGTAGGACAAGCCCTGATGTGTGTGGCATGTCCTAGTAGTGACTTACAACTAAACTCGTATTTCACTATTGAAGGCTACCTGCTCCCGTTAGGCCAGACTGAGCTGCCGGAATTATTACACCCTATAATCCCAGCAGGTTCAGGGAGCATGGTAGAGAGTCGTGTTTAGTATGCCTGAACTCAGGATGATAAAATATTTCTTTTAGTAAAGTTTATTTTAGTATCCTGTGTTTGCAAATGCTACTTTTAGAAAGTTAGCATTTGCTTGCCTAATCATTTCAGCCCGCCTCTGCTGGTATGTGTATCTGACTGTCTGGGATGTGTGAGTGACAGGGCTGGGGGATGACAGGTGGTGAATGCGCAGATTACACCTTAGTGGGAGGTAGGAGTGGCTCTTGACTCTGGATCTTGCTGTGCTCTGCCACCACAATGCTGGCTCCACCCTCCTGGGGAGCGACTGATGTCTCAGCCGACACCTGGCCCAGGAAGGGCGATGCCCCATCAACAAGGTACTCTGGCTGCCCCTGTCCGCACAATGCTGGCTCCACCTCCTGTGGGGCGTCTGATGCGCCTGCCCCTCACACTGAAAGCAGAAGCCGGAGTACACCCTCCAGGGTACTCAAGGACTGAAAGTGGCTATGCAAAGGCTCCCCTGGCCTGCGAGAACAAAAGAAATGCAGTATAAGAGAAGGAGCCCTGCTCCTTGAAAATTAGATCCTGTTTGGGCTACAGAAGGAACTCTGCCCGACGAGAAGGACCATGAAGGACAAGTAAGAGTGCTGTCTCTTGCCTGGGTCTGGTGCCTTGCTGCCGAAGGAGAGGAAAAAGGAAAGACTGCGAGAAGACTTTTACTTGACAAGACTTTGTGCCAAACTCTGCTGAAACGATCTCCAAGGGCTTGCTGCTGAACTTGCCCCCTGACCAGCGCCCCAGGACCAGTGGGCGCTACACCCTGAAGAAAGCGACTGTGTGTGCTGCTTATCGCTGCAGTACTGACAGAGGGGTCTGGGAGCGCTGGGCAAGCCTGCCACGCTCCCCGTAATCCAAGGCATTGATATCCTCCCGAACACCGTGACCGGGACCCAAGGCAACAGCGAGAGCAAAGTGAGGTCCAGCCGCCGCTGGCCTGAACACCGTGACCGCATCTGCACCGGGAACCGAGAGCAAAGCGAAGGAGGACCCGTCCGCTCCAAGCTCCCGAGCTGACTGTGCTTCGAGCCGTCAGACCACCTGCAAAGACGGACAGCCGCCCTGTGAGAACCCCCCTCTGGTCGGTATCCTGCCCGACAGCTCAGCTGTGAGCGTACAGCTGCAACCGGCCCTTGGCTGGGTACGTCCTGCACTTGGGGACCGTACTGCCACTGGCCGCCACCACAACAGCCGCCGCCTCCAGGGTTGGAGCGGACGACGAGGAAAAGACCCTGCCGCCACAGAGCACCGCTTCCCCGGATGACCCGTGACCTGCTCGGCTGAGAGCCGCCACGAACAGCGACCCCGGGAAGGCAACGCACCGTGGGACAGCTCCCCTGGAAGCCGCCTGCTCCACAAGAACTTTGTTGAACCGGCCAGAAGGCCCTAAAGAACGCTTATTGCTAGAAAGAACTGTGGCAACTTGAACTAAGTAACTTGGAACCGCTATTTGAAAGTTTGATAACTGTATTCATAAGCCTGCTTGAAACTTATATAAAGATATATATTTTTACAGAATACAGTTTGGTCTCATTGTGTGGTGGGTTGGTTGTGAGGGTGTAATATTGTAAGTGTTTAACCCTATGTGCCCCAAAGATTAGCCTACGACTGCTTAAGCCACACTACCTAGAGGGTAAGCAGAGGTTGTCTGGAAGGTAACCCTCAGCCCTGACGAGGAAGAGAGAGTTCCTGCTTGTCGCTAGTGTTACACTGCGCCAACTAGAGCCTCCCCCTTCCTACAGATACCTACTGTGGTTCTAAAATAAAGTAACTATATATTTTTATATACAAAACAATTGGCCTAGAGTTTAGTTCTTGAGTGTGTGAGACCATTTGCAGACTGAGTGTGTACAACAAATGCTTTACACTGTCCTCTGATACTGCTTTACTGCTTGACCAATCTACCAGTTTAGAGAGTAAGGTTATATCTAACTTTAGCCTCTGCCAAACCTCTGGGGACGATGGACTCTGTGCACACTGTACCTTACTTTAGTCCAATATATTCAGAGCCACTTTCTTACATTGGTGGATCAGCAGTGGGATACAAACTTGCATTTGTTGGACTACTTAGTTACCATCTGATCACACAACAGAACTCCTAAATTGCCTTAAGTATTCAGATTTTCCTAAATTGGTTTCTCTAAATTACTAAAAGTCCTGTCAGGCCCTTGCTTTAGTCCCAATAGAATTTTAAAGACATAAAAGTCACTGTAGTCAGGGTAGAGGGTTAGGACTGTCAGGTTAGAATGTCTCAAAATAACCCAGCTACTAGTGGAGGTAATAACATGCAGGACCTGGTTGAGGAGCTCGACCTCACACCTTACTTACACTTGTCTTTCAAGGAATTGAGGTCCATATGCAAACGTAAAAATATCCAAACGGGCCTACAGCCAACCAAACAAGGGCTCTGGGGGCTTCTGGCTGAGTATGCTCAGGGCTATCACTCTGAACATGGTGATGACCAGTCAAAGGGGGGAGGGGTGGTACAGGATGAGGATAATTCCCCTCTCCAGTCATCCCTAGGGAGGAGAGGGCCCACATACCCTTAACTCCAAGAATCAATCTCTGGGATCCTAGGGACCACACAGGTGGACCAGGTCCCAGGGAAAACATTGGGAATAGCCCCAATGAAGAGAACAGCTTTTTAGCAAACCTGGCCAAGAGGTTAGACCTAGAGTCCAGACCCCTGGCTCTAGAGAAGGAAAGGAAAGAGATGGGTTTAGCACCCATCAATGGTGGCAGCAATACTAATAATAAGTTAGTCCAGCCCCTAAACTTGCTATAAGAATAGGATCCCAGTTCCTAGGACTTTAGATTACTCTGGACGAAACTCTGCAACATATATTTTGGACCTTCAACATTCCACATCGACTGGAAGACGGAAGAAATCTCCCTTGGGGTCAAGGAGTGACCATCCTGTTCAAGCAGGCATCAACAGCATCTTTGCCGGTCTGCATTTTTGAGGCTCCAGCTGGATCCCAAAGAATCTGTGACACAGGACATAGACTTCCAGGCATCTCTGACGCTGACCTGCAGTCCCAGCAAAGCTGAGACCTGTTGCGGACTCGAGAGACGTGGGACCGGGACTCCTGGACATCCTGCATTTTTGTAACTGCACCTACTTCCTGAGGTATCCCGAAGTTGTACATTGGAGTATTTGAAGCCCCTACCCCGAGCACCTTTTGCACTGAAGCTCAGAGGACTACACTCCACGAGTGTCCCGTGGGCCTGCTTTGTGCATTTCCACTCTAGGCCCCTTCGCGGTTCCTAGTCTGTTGGCTAGTGAGCTCCCACGAAGGGCCATCTTTGATTCCTAGAGCTTTTCTGATTGCTCCAGATGTGCTCTAACTCCTCTTCAAAGGAGAAGTCCCTCAGACCTTGCTGGTCTGAACCAAAGCCAATCTCGACATCTTGTATGGGTTGCTGTTGCCAAGGCTTGTTGGATCCAATCCCGATTCTGACGCTGCAGCACTCGACATCCTTTATGGGACAGCCTAAATCCAGCTCCTGGTCATTGTCGATACCTCCTGGTTCTCGTGGCTGAAGAGTCAAGCTTCACCTCTTTCACCTGAAATCACCCGACATCAGCTGACATCTTCTCTCCACCATCCTGGTCACTGGCTAGTGACCCAGACTCTGTCCCTTCTGCTTTCAGGTTCTTCATATCTCTGATCCACCCTTGGATCCACCCGGACACTTTTCCTCTGGTTGCCTGCAGCATTTCTTCGCAGCTCTCCTTCGGAATCGATGACGAAACCCGACACCAAAATACAACGATGCACCCTGCTTCCGTGGGTGAGGTAACTCGAGTACTCCGGGGCTCCAGAGGGTATTGACTCTCGAAGTGTCTAAGTCTAAAAGGGTTCCATCGTAGTTCACCTCTAGGTGCCCTCAATCTTTAAAATTGTAACTTGTTCGTTCTCCATAGAAAGTCAATGGTGATCCGCTGCTGTTTTTTGACACTGCACGCATCCCCCGTGGGCCTCCTGCATCCTAACCTTTGGTGGTTCCAGCTAGTCCCAGCGGTTCTACAGGCCGTAGGCCTGCTTTCTAACTCTCATGTGGTTCTTTTTTTTTTTTTTTTGGAAAACCTTTATTTGAAAAATCAAGGCACACAGCTATTTAGCCTTACATCCCGGAGGCTAGGCAGCATTCTTGGAAAAAGGATATGTAGTGTACACAGTACATGTTATAAATCGTATCAGGTTTAATTTTATGATATAGTAACATCGAACCTATAAGATAACAAACTAAAGAAACACCAAAACCGGTGTGAATAGGCAAGGAAAACATGGCTGGCAGAGGCGACAAAGTATTTCATCAAGTAAAAACACCTTCAATAAACTTAGTGTCTGGGGCTGATCTTCAGACTGGATATAGTTTGAACAGAAGAATCTGCGGAAGCTCTTATCAACAGTTAGAGCTATTAAAGCGATGTCGTACTCCTGGTGTCTTTATTTCCAGGTAAACGATATTGCTATTTTTTGGAAGTGGAAAGAGAGTCTCGGTCCGTTTTTTCACAATCCCTCGCAGATCCAGATCAATACTTAGTCCTGATGATGGTCTTATAAAATTCAACAGACAAGACCAAAACGTCGACCAAAGTCATCAACTCCTCAGCTTTCACGCATTGAAGGACACCTTTATACATCTTTGATTTTGGTCTTCTTCATCTAAAAAATTTTAGGAGCTGATGAAATGTTATGAACTGATTTGTAAACATAGATATACTGCTTTTCATGACTTTTATCCAAAGTTGTGTTCTATTGTTTGTCCCCATGATTTGTTCTCTGTGATTTACTCAAATACAATTTATTTTAAACATAACTTCTTTAGGCTATGTGCTTTTTCTCTCTTTTTGCTTTACTTTTACTAGATTGAATATATTCCTTCTAAAACAACTGTTTAACTAATGTACCAGGAAAAGGAGCAGTAGGTTTAAGGCAGTGCATTCCCCCTTGACTCAGGATGAGGATCAGCCTTATGAGGAAGCTGATTGTGAGCCTGAAGAAGGAACTGTCCCAGAAGAGCTTGAACCTGATCAGGTTGAGTTTCTTGGGAAAGGGGGCCCTTCAAGGGCAGATCTGAGTCAGGCGCAGATGGACTGCCCTTCTCTTGAACCCCTCAGACAGCAAGCTGCTGCTGAGGCTGCTGGAAATGCTGGTGGCATCCATAAAGTATTTTGGGATCAAGGGCTCCTGTATTCAGAGATTAGAGACCCCAAGCCTGGTGCTTCCCGGAGGTTGGTCATACCTTTGGCATTCAGGGGCTTCCTTTTGACACTAGCCCATGATATTCCTTAGCAGGGCATCTTGGCCAGAACAAGACTTGGGACAGGCTTGTCCCTCACTTTCACTGGCCCCATCTGTCAGAAGACACCATGGCGCTTTGTCGCTCCTGTGTAACCTGCCAAGCCAGTGGCAAAGCAGGTAGCACTACAAAGGCCCCCCTTATATCACTACCTGTGGTGGGGGTTCCCTTTGAAAGAGTGGGGATTGATGTTGTTGGACCATTGGATCCTCAGACAGTGTCTGGGCACAGGTTTATCCTGGTGGCAGTGGATCATGCCTCCGGGTATCCAGAAGCTATACCACTTAGGACCACTACAGCATCAATTGTGGCAAGAGCCCTCTTGGGAGTTTTCTCAAGGGTGGGCTTCCCCAAGGAGGTTGTATCAGAAAGAGGTACAACATTTATGTCTAGTTACTTGACTGCAATGTGGAAGGAGTGTGGAGTGAACTACGAATTCACCACACCCTATCATCCACAGTGCAATGGTCTGGTTGAAAGATTTAACAAGACCATAAAGGGTATGATTAGGGGTCTCCCAGAAAAGCTCAGGCAGAGATGGGATATCCTACTACTCTCCCTTTTGTTTGCATACAGGGAGGTTCCACAGAAGGGGGATGGCTACAGCCCATTTGACCATCTGTTTTGGCACCCTGCCAGAGGACCACTTTGTCTGGTGAAGGAGAGCTGGGAGTTACCTCTCAAACCCCCTAAACAGTATATTGTGGACTATGTACTTGGTCTCCGCTCCTGGATGGCTGAGTACATGAAAAAGGCAACTAAAAACCTGGAGGCCAGTCAGGAATTACAGAAAGGTTGGCATGACCAAAAGGCGGTACTGACTGTTTATTAGCCAGGACAGAAAGTGTTGGTGTTGGAGCCTGTGGCCCCAGCAGCTCCCTAAGACAAGTCAAGTGGACCCCACACTATTGTTGAACAAAAGGCAGAGTTTACCTATTTGGTAGATCTTAGAACTCCCAGGAGCCCCCATAGGGTGCTTCATGTCAACAGACTGAAACCCTATGTTAAAAGGGCAGACATGGGCTTACTCATGGCTACTGATGAAGGACAGGAGGAAGAGAGTGAACCTAACCCAGACCTGCTCTCTCAGAACCCTGATGATGGGTGAGTAGATGGTGTAGCCTCGGCAGGGAGCCTCACTGATCAGCAGCAAGCTGACTGCAGACAGGTTCTGCAGCAGTACAGACATATGTTTTCACTGACTCCAAGTCAGACTACCTAGTGCACTCATAAAGTGGACACTGGAGACAGTCTGCCTGTTAAAAATAAGATTTACAGGCACCCTGATCATGTCAGGGACTGTATCAGGACTAAAGTCCAGAAAATGTTGGAATTGGGAGTGATTGAAACTTCAGATGGCCCTTGGGCTAGTCTAGTAGTCCTAGTACCTAAACCTCACACCCAGGGTGGTAAGAGAGAGATGATGTGTTGTGTAGACTACAGAGGTCTCAATGCAGTCACTAAGACTGATGCCCATCCAATACCCAGAGCAGATGAGCTCCTAGATAAGTTGGCATCTGCCAATTTTCTGAGCACATTTGATCTGACAGCTGGTTACTGGCAGATCAGACTAGCTGATGATGCAAAGCCAAAGACAGCATTTTCAACACCTAGTGGGCATTATCAGTTTGTGGTAATGCCCTTTGGTTTGGAAAATGCACCTGCACCATTTCAGAGGTTGGTGAATAAAGTCCTCACAGGCCTGGATGACTACTGTGCAGCTTATCTTGATGATATTGCTGTCTTTAGCTCCACCTGGGAAGATCACCTGATCCACCTGAAAAATGTTCTGGAGGCCCTGCAAAAGGCAGGCCTAACTATAAAGGCTACTAAGTGGCAGATAGGGCACAGTCAGGTTGTGTACCTGGGCCACCTTGTGGGTGGAGGCCAGGTTCAACCACTACAGAGCAAAATCCAGACCATAATGGACTGGGTTGCTCCAACCACCCAGACTCAGGTCAGAGCTTTCTTGGGCCTGACTGGGTACTATAGGAGATTTGTCAAGGGGTATGGTTCCATAGTGACACCCCTGAATGTCTTAACTTCTAAAAGAATGCCAAAAAAAGTTCAGTGGACAATCGGCTGTCAAAAGGCATTTGATGACCTGAAGCAGGCCATGAGCACTGCACCAATTCTGCAAAGTCCTAACTACTCCAAAGAATTCATTGTTGAAACAGATGCTTCTGAGTTGGGGGTAGGGACTGTGCTATCACAATTGAATGAAGAAGGTCACGACCAGCCAGTAGCTTTTGTTAGCAGAAGGCTGACCCCTAGAGAGAAACGTTGGTCAGCTATTGAGAGGGAGGCCTTTGCTGTGGTTTGGGCTCTGAAGAAGCTGAGGCCATACTTGTTTGGTACTCACTTAACAGTTCAGCCTGACCATAAGCCCCTCTTATGGCTACAACAGATGAAGGGTGAAAATCTCAAACTACTCAGGTGGTCCATTTCTCTACATGGGATGGACTATACGGTGGAGCATGGACCTGGGAGTAACCATGCCAATGCAAATGGATGCTCCAGATATTTCCACTTAGAACATGAAGACTCAACTGGTCAAGGTTAGTTTAATGTCCCTGCATTAGGGGGGTGTAGGAGAGTAGAGTCTGCTTCCTATGGTTACCCCCACATTTTGCTGTGATTCACTGGTTTTTCGACTTTAGTACGGCTGTGGCCCTGCTAATCAGGACCCCAGCCTAGCTGTTCTCTCTCTAAATTGATACCATGTACTTTAGGTACATACCAGATTGGTTACTGGGTCACCCTTCTGATCCCCTGTATATAGTACCCTAGGTACCCAGGGCATAGGTGCACCAGAGGCCTACCAGGGGCTGCAGCATGTATTGTGCCACCCCTGGTTAGCCTTCCAAACTGACACCACAGGTCTGCAATTGCAGCCTGGGTAAGGTGGTGTAATCACCCCTTACTCAGATATAGTATACCTATATCTATATATATATATATATATATATATATATATATATATATATATATATATATATATATAAACATATATTAACCTATAAGTCACTCCTATGGCAGGCCTCGACAATCTTGGAGGCAGAGTGCTTGGTTTTGTGTGAGAGGGTGCCCTAGCATGAGCTGAGCCCCTCTGTAGCTTTCAGAACCATCTCTTTATAGCTGTTCTGTGATATAGCCATACCATATACTCTTAAGTGCATTATAATCTTCGCAGTTAATGCTAACTTTGGTTTGGCTTTATCAAAACATGTTGTGTAAGGTGTCAAACACTTTGGAATGCTACCTTCCCCTGCAAGCCCTGGCGGCGGGGGTAGCATTCCACCTTTCTAGAGGGAGAAGACATGTAGTTACTGGTAAACCCGGTTAAAGAGAAACAGAGCCTCAGCATCACAAAATGGATGCTGCTGCCACAGACACGAGTCTGCCCTCCTGCTGCTGGACGAAACTCCAGCAGGGGAGGCCTGGGCAATAGATTTCCTGTCCAGGGAGGTGCCAGAACCTCACCAGACAGGCTTTAGTGTATTGGGGCAGGGTGGGTTGCATTCAGTAAATGCTTTTCAGACACTGCCTGGGGCACACAAGGTGCTCCTTGCATTTCCCAGTTCAAACCGGTTCCTGGGGCACTATGCCCCAGCTCTGGCACGAAACTGGACAAAGGGAAGGGGTGTAACCACCCCCTCCCCAGGTCCTCCCATAGGTGGGACCCTAGAGTTAGTCCAACCCCTAAACTTGCTATAAGAATCGGATCCCAGTCCCTAGGACTTTAGATTACCCTGGATCAAACTCTGCAACATATATCTTGGACCTTCGACATTCCATATCGACTGGAAGGTGGAAGAAATCTCCCTTGTGGTCAAGGAGTGACCACCCTGTTCAAACAGGCACCAACAGCATCTTTGCCAGTCTGCATTCTTGAGGCTCCCACCAGATCCTAAAGAATCTGCGACACAAGACATGGACTTCCAGACATCTCTGACGCTGACCTGCGCTTCCAGCAACGCTGAGACCTGTTGCGGACACGGGAGACATGGGACCGGAACTCCTGGACATCCTGCATTTTTTCAACTGCACCTACTTCCCGAGGTATCCCGAAGATGTGCATTGGGGTATTTGAAGCCCGTTCCCCGAGCACCTTTGGCACTGAAGCTCAGAGGACTACACTCCACAAGTGTCCTGTGGGCCTGTTTTGTTCATTTCTGCTCAAGGCCCCTTCATGGTTCCTAGTCCGTTGGCTAGTGAGCCCCCAGAAAAGGCCATATTTGATTCCTAGAGCTTTCCTGGTTGCACCAGACGTGCTCTCACTCCTCCCCAAAGGAAGAGTCCCTCAGACCTTGCTGGTCTGAACGGAAGCCAATCTCGGCATCTTCTGTGGGTTACTGTTGCCAATGCTTTTTGGATCCAATCAAGATTCTGACACTGCAGGACTCGGCATCCTTTGTGGGACAGCTCGAATCCAGCTCCTCGTTGTCGTCGACACCTCCTGGTCCTTGTGGCTGAAGAGTCAAGCTTCACCTCTTTCACCTGAAATCACCCGACATCGGCTTGCATCTTCTCCTCGCCATCCCGGCCAATGGCTAGTGACCCAGACTCTGTCTCTTCTGCTTTCAGGTTCTTTACATCTCTGATCCACCCTTGGATCCACCCGGATACTTTTCCTCTGGTCGCCTGCAGCATTTCTTCGCAGCTCTCGATTGGAATCGACGACGAAACCCGACACCAAAAGTCACCTATGCACCGGCTCCCGTGGGTGAGGTAACTTGAGTACTCCGGTGCTCCCGTTGGTATTGACTCTCAAAGTGTCTAAGTCTAAAAGGGTTCCATTGTAGTTCACCTCTAGGTACCCTTAATATTTAAAATTGTAACTTGTTCATTCTCCATAGAAAGTCAATAGTGATCCGCAGCTGTGTTTAGACGCTGCACGCGTTCCCCGTGGGCCTCCTGCATCCTAACCTTTGGAGGTTCCAGGTAGCCCCAGCGGTTCTACAGGCCCCAGGCCTGCTTTCTAGCTCTCATGTGGATCTCATACCACTATTTTAGTATATGGTTTGTGAGGGCCCTAGGGAATAACGTATACTGTGCAACTTATCGTATGCTAATTAAGTTCCTTGTATTGTACTTTTACCTCTGACCTCATAAAGAGACCAGAGCGGTTGTGTTTAGATTAAGTACATATATATTTGATATATACGTTGTGTGGTGTGCTTTCATTTGGTCATTCAAGAGATTATAATTGGTAAAACAACTTGCTTAACTCACCACTAAGTCTTAGCCTGAAGGCTGCTCTCCACAGCTACCACTAGGATAGCTTTCTATAAGGTTGACTGTACAACCTACCATCAATAAGGGTCATTTGGACTGATGCAAGGTTCCCACTAGAATAGTGGACATCATATACCAGGCCAACTTCTCACAATAAGGATAAAGAGCAATCGTATGATCCTAAAATCCCCAAAGGGATTGTCCCTAAATTTGAAGAAGGTGATGACATCACCAAGTGGTTCACAGCCTTTGAGAGGGCTTGAGATATGAGAACGTTAAAGAAACCTCTCTGGGGGGCACTCCTGTGGGAACTGTTCTCTTGAAACTGCAAAGACAGACTTCTGACCCTCTCTGGGTCAGATGCAGGGTCCTATGACCTCATGAAGAAGACTCTGATTGAGGGATTTGGGTTCACTACTGAGGAGTATAGAATTAGGTTCAGGGGGCTCACAAAACCCAGACCCAGTCCTGGATTGATTTTGTAGATTACTCAGTAAAGACACTGAATGGTTGGTTAACTGGACACAATGTGCAGGATTTCACTGGACTTTACAATTTGTTTATGAAGGAGCACATACTAAGTAATTGCACAAATGAAAAGTTCCATCAGCATTTGGTAGACCAAGGTCTAATTTCTCCCCAGGAATTGGGAAAGAAGGCAGATCACTGGGTCAAGACAAGGGTGACAAGGACAGCCACTGGGGGTGACCAGAAGAATGTGGTCACGAAACCTCCCCAAGGGAAAGGTGGTGAGAATCCCCAAGATAAAAAGTCAGAGTCTTCTAAAGGGCCCCAAAAACCTGTACAGGTGGGTGGGTCCCAAACTGCTCCTTATGTGCCTCAGCCCTATAAGGGGAAGAACTTTGATACTTTAAAGGCCTGGTGTAACAACTGTAAGAAGTTGGGACACTTAACTGTAGATACATCTTGCCCCAACAACAAAGCCCCTAAGGCACCCAGTACAGCTACACCTGGGGTGGCAAGTCTACAGATGGGATCAACAGTGTGCCCAGAGCAAATCAGGATGCACACTGAAGCAGTTCTAGTTTCAGAAGGGGAAGTTGAGTTTGCCACTGTAGCTGTGTGGCCACCCAGCTTAAAGAAGTCTTTGCAATACTACCGGGTTAATGGAACTAGGATAGATGCTCTGAGGGATGCAAGTGCAAGTGTCACTATGGTGAGAGACACACTGGTTTCCCCTGAGCAATACTTGATTGGGAAAACTTACCCAGTCACCAATGCTGACAGTGTTACCACTAATCATCCAATGGCTACTATGGTGACATGAGGCTGGGGAGGGGGGGGGGTTACTGGCCTGAAACAGGTAGTGGTCTCTCAAAGGTTACCAGCTGAATGTCTGCTTGGCAATGACCTGGAAACCTCAGCCTGGGCTGAGGTTGAATTGAAAACCCATGCAGCCATGCTGGGTATCCCTGAATTGGTGTGTGTGCAAACAAGAGCACAGAGCAAGAGCAAGAGTGAAAAAGTAGGATTGGAGCCTGAAAGAATGGCCCTACCAACCAAGAGAAAAGGTAAAAAGACTTGGGATCCAGTTTCTTTACAGCAAACAACACAGGACCACTCTCCTCAGGGAGAGGACTTGGAAACCCTAGAGGGGACTGAGCCCATGGAGCTTGAGCTTACCAGGTTGAACTCTTGGACCAAGGGGAACCTACTAGGGAAGAGCTGTGCCAGGGTCAGCAAGACTGTCCCACTCTTGAAGGCCTGAGGCAGCAAGCTGTTTCAGAAGCACAGGGAGATGTCAGTGGTATCCACAGAGCTTATTGGGAAGAGGGATTATGGTATGCTGAGGCAAGAAACTCCACTCCCGGAGCCACCAGGAGGGTGTAGTGCCACAGAAGTACAGGGAGTTCCTCCTAACTTTGGCTCATGACATCCACCTAGCTGGACATCTGGGGCAAACAAAAACTTGGGAAAGGCCAGTTAGTCATTTTTAATGGCCCCAGATGACCCAAAAGGTGAACAAGTTTGTTAGCTTTTGTGTTACCTGTTAGGCCAATGGCAAGACAGGTGGCCACCCAAAGGCCCCCCCTGATACCACTACCTGTGGTGGGGGTTCCCTTTGAAAGGGTAGGTGTGGACATCGTGGGTCTACTTGAACCTCCCACAGCCTCAGGGAACAAATTCATTCTAGTAGTAGTGGATCATGCTACTAGGTACCCTAAAGCAAATTCCACTTAAGACTACTACAGCTCCTGCAGTAGCCAAGGGTACTCCTGCCTGTATTCATCAGGGTAGGATTTCCTAAGGAAGTGGTTTCAGACAGAGGTTCTAACTTCATGTCTGCTGACCTGAAACACATGTGGAAGGAATGTGGAGTGCAGTACCAGTTTACTACCCCATACCATCTACAAACCAATGGCCTTGTTCAGAGGTTCAACAAGACATTGAAAGGTATGATCATGGGACTTCCTGAAAAACTCAAAAAGAGATGGAATGTCTTGTTGCCATGCCTGCTTTTTGTTTACAGGGAAGTGCCATAGGAGGGAGTAGGGTTTTCTCCCTTTGAACTTTTGTCTGGTCATCCTGTGAGGGGACCACTCTGTCTTGTGAAAGAGGGTTGGGAGAGGCCTCTCCAAGAACCCAAGCAAGACAGTGTGGACTATGTGCTTGGCCTAAGGTCCAGAATGGCTGAGTACATGGAAAAGGCATCCAAGAATCTTGAGAACAGCCTGGAGCCTCACAAGCACTGGTATGACCAAAAAGCTGCACTGGTTGAATTTCAACCTGGGCAACAGGTGTGGGTTTTGGAGCAAGTGACACCAAGATCACTCCAAGATAGATGGAGTGGCCCTTACCCTATCCTAGAAAAGAAGAGTGAGGCCACTTACTTAGTTGATCTGGGCACAAGTAGGACACTCAAAAGGGTTATCCATGTAAACCGCCTTAAGTTCTACAATGACAGGGCTGACATCACCATGCTGATGGTGACTGATGAGGAACAGGAAGCAGAGAGTGAACCTCTCCATGATCTCCTCTCCTACAGCCCAAAAGATGGGTCAGTAGATGGTGTTGTCTCAGACTCCCTCTCTACCCAACAGCAGACTGACTGCAAGCAAGTCTTGCAACAGTATGCTAGTCTCATTTCCCTGACCCCTGGTCTGACAAACTGGTGTACCCATGATGTGGACAGTGGTGACAGTTCACCTGTCAAAAACAAGATCTATCGCCAGTCAGACCAAGTCAAGGAAAGCATCAAAGCTGAAGTCAGCAAGATGCTGGAGTTAGGGGTTATTGAACCTTGTGAGAGCCCCTGGTCTAGCCCAGTGGTCCTGGTCCCCAAGCCTCACCCACAGGGTGGAAAGAGAGAAATGATGTTTTGTGTGGACTATAGAAGGCTCAACTCTGTCACCAAGACAGATGCTCACCCTAGCCCAAGAGCAGATGAATTGATAGACAAATTGGGGTCAGCCACATTTTTCAGTACCTTTGACTTAACTGCAGGGTACTGGCAGATTGGGATGGCCCCAGGAGCAAAAGAGAAAACAGCATTCTCCACACCTGATGGGCACTATCAGTTTACTGTAATGCCTTTTGGGGATAAAGAATGCCCCTGCCACCTTCCAGAGGTTGGTGAATCAAGTCCTGACTGGGTTGGAATCCTTTAGTGCAGCTTATCTTGATGATATTGCAGTCTTTTGCTCCAACTGGCAGGATCCCATGATCCACCTTGGGAAGGTTTTAAAAGCCCTGCAATATGCAGGCCTATCGAGGTATCCAAATGCTAGATAGGGCAGGGCACTGTGGTGTAATTGGGCCACCTTGTTGGTGGAGGCCAGGTACAGCCCTTACAGCCCAAGATCCAGGTCATCTTGGACTGGGCAGTTCCAACAACCCAGACCCAAGTCAGGGCATTCCTTGGCTTGACTGGGTACTTCAGGAGGTTTGTGAAAGGATATGGGTCCATTATGACTCCCCTCATTGAACTCACCTCCAAGAAGATGCCCAAGAAAATCAACTGGACTCTTAGTTGCCAATAGGCTTTTGACACCCTGAAAGAAGCAATGTGCTCAGCACCAATTCTAAAAGCACCAGATTATACCAAGCAGTTCATATGGGAGGCCTTGCTGTGGTTTGGTCCCTGAAGAAGTTGAGGAACTCACTTCCTGGTTCAAACTGACCACAGACCTCTCAGATGTCTAATGCAAATGAAAGAAGAGAATCCAAAACTACTAAGATGGTCCATATCCCCACAGAGAATAGACTTTGAAGTGGAACACAGACCTGGGACTGCCCATGCCAATGCAGATGGACCATCCAGGTTCTTCCACTTAGACAATGAAGACTCCCTAGGGCAAGGTTATTCTCACCACCTTTCGTTTTGGGGGGGGGGGGGTTGTGTGAGAAAATGCCATCTTTCTACCATGGTATGCCCCCACTTTTTGCTGAATTGCTGATGTACTTTGACTGAGTGTGCCTTGGGTTCCTGCCAATCAGGTACCCAAGGCCTGTGTTCCTTCCCTAAAACCGTATTGAATCCTACACCCAATTGGCATCTCTGGCCACAGGTAAGCCCCTGGTAAATGGTACCCAAGGGCCTAGGGTATTGTGACCAGAGAAGACCCCGAAGGCTGCAGCACTTATTGTGCCACCCTTAGGGGCCCTGTACCCTGTCACACATACATACTGCCTTGGCAGGCTGAGTGTCTTGGTGCAGAACTAAACAGAGAGTTGACATGGCACACATCTCTGTGTGAAAAAACTCTCCCAAAGGGCACATTTCTCCTGCGCCCAACTGTCGCACTGCTGAAAATGAAATCCTTCCTTAGGGAAACACTTCCTCCAAAGTTACATCATTTTTACCAGTTCATCAATCTTAATCCAAAACTTTATGTCATACGTCTTCCTTTATACTTCACCCCCACGGAGACAGCATGTTTGCGCTATGATTCTTTATTCAACATTTTCAAGTGCCAAACGTTGCCAATCCAGGCTTTAACAAAGGCATGTGAGGTCAAACATGTTTTGAAAGTGGTCTTATTACATTAGTGTGCTCCCAATGCATTTCGAATCTTTACAATTCTTCGTCAGGGGTTAACTAAAATGAAATAGAAAAAACAGTTCAACTAGCTGCTCAACCATTACTGTATGCAAAAAACCGACTCGTAAGGAAGGATTTCGTTTTCAGCAGTGCAACAGTTGGGCGCAGGAGAAATGTGCCCTTTGGGAGAGTTTTTTCAAATCGAGCAGTGATGAGGGGCGTTTTCAAGGCTTTTGCTCGCACGCATTTCATTCAGTGAGTTAGATTACAAGTTTAATGATCAAAGGGAAGGAGTGCAGTTGCTCAACAATGACTTATCTGCTTTGCAACTAGAATCGCCTAAAAACAAGCTTGCACCCCACGGTTTCAAGTTGAAATAAAGAAGAAATTATCCTCACGGAGACAGAAGTAAAAGAACATCTTGAGTGGAACGTTTGATTTAAATGAAATGACTTTTAACATCGACATCGGAATGATGGGGCAGTTGAACTTTGCGGCTTTAATGGTTTTCTTTCACCAGATGCGTTTTCAAACAGTTATTTATTTTTAGGTCACATATTTGATGGGTGTTGTATGTGTAGGTTATTAACAATGTTAGATTGTGTTTTTTGCACATGTTGGACGTACCAGGGGGGTGGATTTGATTTTTATTGGCTATATTTTTGCAACACCAGGGGAGTGTATTATGGGAATTGTAGTTTATTGCACGGGATGTGCTACAGGGTGTGAAGTGAATCACGGTTTGATTGCTCACAGGTGGAAGAGTTCCTTCTTTAAAAACGGCCTGAGCGGCAGGGAAAGGGAATTAGAGTTTTGTGAAGAGGAAGTGAAGTGAGGTAAATGGGAGATAAGGAGGGTGGTTTGGAGTTCTGGGGAATTCGTTAGCTGGTAGGGAGTTGTGATTCATTGTATATGGTGGTAAAACTGGGGATGTACACTGTGAGACCTGTCAGCCCTTTGGGTGGTCCCTCCTAATATTTTTTTTTGTTATCCTCTTTTTGCCTTCTGTTTTTTGTGTGTGTCCACTACATATTTTTGGTGTTGACCTTAGGTCTCTGGACGCCCAAGGTTACTGATTAACCATGTGGCGCAAGGGCTCCTCTAAAATGGAGGGAGAGTAGGAAACACAAAATGGTGGCTGTAAGAAATGGGGTTGCCAAATCCACACGGGGGTAGCATGGAGCAGAGTGGGCAGGCCAAACTTCGGAGGACATGTGAAGCATCCACGCAGTACCCACATACGAATCACCAGGCACACCACAAAAGAGGCACAACACCAGCTTGAGTTGGAAAAATAATAAGTTCTCTATTGTCTCCAACCTGCAAAGGTAAAGCACGTTAACAGGGGCAATCACCACAGAGCGCCAACTGGCTCCAGAGCTAAGTATATCAAGGGGGGTTATTTACAAGGAGATTGGAAACAAGGCTGAAACAGTAAATAAGTCCATAGTGTCCAGCTGAAATGTAAGAATGTTAGCACTTGGCATGTAACATCAGCGACATCCATATGAGGGAAGAAAACACTAGGCGTGGAAGCCCAATATGCATAAATCAAACATTAGGGGAAAGAACCCAAAATGGCTGGCATTGGCACCTCCTGCAAGAATATGAATCACCCTGAATTAACATCAGGCAGGAACACCTGTAATAAAACAGCAAGGCGTGCTCATTAGCATGGGGCTTAACAAGGGGCCTGGAGTAACACATCAGGCCAGCATAGGGGCCCACCAGGCCCAAACCTGTAAGAAAAGGCACAATCACCTGCACGGTGGGCACGAAAGCATACAATCACCATCAGGTGTAAAACAACAGTATACCTTGGCATCAGTAACATTAGCCACAGGACACCCAATCATGGGCAGTGGGCGCAGTAACCTAGGCCCCCAGCATTAACACAGGGCTTGGCCCTAACTCCTGGGGTATCAATAATTCCTTGGAGGACCCAGGGGCAGGTAACCGGTCGGGGCGAAAGTTAGAACCCTTCGTTGCAGGTGCCCGCTGCCACCGGGGCACCTGAAGAGCAACACTGTTCCTGGTACATAGATGATATTGGCCCCTAAAGAACCCTGGACAAGCTGGAGTCCTCTCTGGGTACCTCGAGATCCCTACTGCCCCCAAACATCATAACACTGCAGGGCAAATGTGATGGGGCTTGTGGACCTGAACTGCCTATCACTACGGACTGGTGGTCCGCCACCCCCCTTTCACCATGCCCCTTTTCCCCACAGCTACCACCTTGTTCTTGGGTCGAGGAACCCGAGTCCGGCTGGACGGATGACAACAACTCGTTCTGTCCCTTTAAGAACACGGACCAGGAAGACGGGGCTCCACTCCTCGACCGCATCATCACGTCAAAAGAAGGAAGTAACAGGGACACGACGGATGGTGTTTCCCAGGAGGTAGCGGTTATCGTGGAAAAAGGACGCAGGTATCCGGAGCCGAGAGAAACCGAGAGCGACACGCCTGGAGGCCAACGTTTCAACGCTTCGCCCCACCACGTTCCCACGGGAGGAGCGTGGCTACAAGAGGTACGGGGCCGGGTAGCGGGTTGGGTCGGGCGGAAGAGACAGCCCCGAGTGTAAACTGTACAGACCTCAGAATCCCCCCCTTCCTCTTCACGTGCACTTCCACACCCCCCTTTAGTTGAGAAGTGTGCACCGAGTCACTGTGGTTTTCCCTCACTCCCGGCCCCTACGTGTTCCTGTACCGTCCCAAATATCTGACCCAGGTTTCCTTTCTTTTTTTGTACAGGAGTGGATCCCCGAGGGAGAGACGTCCCATCCCGGAGCACGACCGCTCCTGTCCACAGACCGGAAAAGTCAAGCTGGAGAAAGCTGCCTTTACTTTGGATCCTACAGTGTTTACGAGAGACCGAACAACCCCTTTGATGAAAAAGACTTACATACCAATAAAGCCTTCTTTGAAACCTTTACTGAAGGTGCCAGTGTTCCTCTTTTCCCCGACCACTCCCACCGGGCCAAGCTCAGTCGTAGAAGTCCCTCACGTTCCGACCCCCTCGGGACAGCTGGTGTCAGAAGTGGGATCATCTCCACCATCCGTCTGTAGTAAGAAGATGGAGGCCCTGATCGAGCATATCATCAAAGGCCAGGAAAAACTGGAAAGGGCCGTGGAAAGCCAGCTTACCTCGGCGCAGGCAGACCGTGAAATGTTCACCACAACCATAACGGCCCAGTTGGAAAGCATGAGAAATGTGCGGCCTCCCACTCAGGTCATCCCCGGTGAGGTGCCCCTGCACAGCCCTAATCCCACAGGTATGGCCCTCCAGAAATATCTGCCCGGAGAAGACCCGGACGCTTTTCTTTTAAACTTCGAAAGGGCCGCCCGTGCGATGAGTTGGCCGGAGGAGAAATGGCCGTTCTTTTTAGCTCCTCTCCTCACAGCGGAAGCCCAATCCGCCTATCAAGCAGCTAACCCCCTAGGCACTACGCCTTATGCTACCATTAAGATGGTCATCCTAGATCATTTAGGTCTCGATCAGGAGGCCTATCGAGTTCATTTTAGGAAAGAAAGAGGGGTTCAAGGGGAGAACCCGAAGACCCTTTTCTTTAGATTAAAGATGGCAGCCGATAAGTGGCTGCGTCCGGACCTTTGCAGCAAAGAAGATATTTTGAACAAAGTGTACCTAGAACAGTTCATGGAGGCATTGCCCTATGCCACCCAACGCTGGCTGCGGCAAACCGTGGGGATGTCAGTCGAACAAGCCATAGAAATGGCATCCCAATATGCAAGGGCCCAGCCTAAGACCCCCTCTTGGGAGCATGAGAAAGCCCTCAAACCAATACATCCCCCAAAGGCGGACAAAAGACCCAAACCCAGGACCGAGGTCCCCAGACTGTTTCGGCCTGCGGGAATGATGTCTACCCTAAATAAAGGTCCTCAGTGCTTCGAGTGTGGGGAGTGGGGCCATATAGCGAGGATGTGCTCCAAAAGAAAGACCCAAGAGGAGCCCATGGAGGTCGGTTATCTCCCGAGAACAGTGATGTACTCCGCGGAAATGGGCAGCACATTCTATGTGAGTATGAGGATGAATGGTCACCGGGTAAGGGCCTTGTTAGATTCGGGGTGCAGACAGTCAGTCATCCAAACACGCTTTGTTAAACAAGAACAAATGAACCCCCAGAGTCCTGTATATATACGGTGTGTGCACGGGGATGTAAAGCCCTACCCTGTGGCCTCCATTACCATCACGCTACCGGATAGGGAACCCTGTAGGGTCCGGGTTGGGGTGGTAGATTCCCTGCCTGAGGACATGATCCTGGGGACAGACAACCCCAAATTCCTCTCCCTGTTTAAGGAGACCCTTTCCCGACCGGTACAGAGAGAGAGCCAACCCACCTATCTATCTCCCGAACCGTGTGTTATTGACAGGAGTTTTCGCTTTGCCCAGGGAGAAGATAGAACCCTATTCCATGCATGGGAAAATGCCCACACCCCAAATGGACTCCAACCCGAGCCTTACCCCCGCTTCTTGATTAAGAACGATCTGCTATACCGGCAAACTAAACCGGATGGAGAGCTTCAACTATTGGTACCTAGATCCTTTCGAGAACAGGTTCTCTTTTTCGCTCATGCTCACTTAACGGCCGGACATGCAGGCAAGGAAAAAACCACCGACAGTATAATCAGACATTTCTTTTGGCCTGGTATCTATCGGGACGTACAGGATTACTGTGCCAAATGTGAAGTATGCCAAAGGCGGAACACCCACGACCAACCGCTGCACCCCTACAGAAGATGCCCATCATAGGAGTCCAGTTCGAACGGGTCGGCATGGACATAATCGGTCCCTTGCCAAAGTCGGGCCGAGGACATCTGTATGCCCTCATGATAGTCGACTACGCGACCCGATTTGTGGAAGCCTTTCCTTTGCGAACCACCACAGCATCCGCCATCGCTGAGAAGTTTGTAGAGCTGTTTTCTCGCGTTGGGTTCCCCAAAGAAGTGCTGACTGATCAGGGGACCCCCTTTACCTCGAAACTGATGAAAGAAGTGTGTGCCTCGCTGGATATAAAGCATCTGAAGACCTCGGTGTACCACCCCCAGACCGATGGCCTTGTTGAAAGGTACAATCAGACCCTCAAGCTAACCCTGAAAAAAATGCTGACAGCTGAAGGAGCTACCTGGGACCGACTTCTGCCTATCGCCCTGTATGTTATACGGGCACAGAAACAGAGCAGCCTGGGGTGTTCCTCCTTCGAGCTCCTATACGGATGACTGCCACGATCCCTCCTAGACATCACAAGGGAAATGTGGGAAAATGAGGAATCAGAAGAACAGAAGAGCATGTTGGAGTACACCACGCAGCTGAGAACCAAACTGGGAAAACTACAAGAACTAGCGTACTCCAACCTGGAACATCAACACGAGAGGTACAAAAAGGCGTACGATAAATGAAAGAAGCTAAGAAAACTCGACGTGGGGAAGTGGGCTCTGGTGTTGTTACCCGCTATCAGTAATAAAAACAAGAATGAGTGGCAAGGCCCGTTCCAAATCATTGAAACCATCGGGCAAACTACCTATAGATTACGCCTATCACCTACTAAAACCCAAACGTACCACATCAACCCACTGAAAGAATGGCTGAGCCCAGTACCCAGAGCGGGACATTTTGTCGGTCAGATGAGCATCCCCAACGCATCCACCCTGGATCAACTGGTGGTGAACCAGGGGTTTGTAGGAGAGTAGGGTCTGCAATCCTATGATCACCCCAGATTTTTGCTTTTTGCTTCACTGGTTTACGACTTTCCCTGGCTGTGGGCCTGCTAATCAGACCCACAGCCTAGCTGTTCTCTCTCTAAATTGACACACATGTACCTTAGGTGCATTTACCAATTGGTACTGGGCCACCTTATCAGTCCCTGTACAGTATACTTTAGGTATCCAGGGTATAGGTGTACCCAGGGCCTACCAGGGGCTGCAGCATGTATTATGCCACCCCTGGCTGGCCATCCAAATCTGACACAACTGGCTGCACGACAGCTGGGGCAAGGTGGTGTAATCACCCTTTGCTTTAGATATAGTATTCCTATATCTAACCCTAAAATGGACACATGTATTCCTATCAGTCACTCCTATGGCAGGCCTTAACAATCCTGAAGGCAGAGTGCTTGGAATTATGTGAGATGGTGCTTAGTTCTGAGGAGCTGTAGTCTCTACATGTGTTTTATCCATAGAGAAACAGGTTTGCCTTCTGCTTGATAGAAGGGTAAGGTAGAGGGAAGTGCTACTTTATCGACGAAACACAATTCTGTGGTAGGGTAGAGGTAAGCGCTGCCTACCGCAAATACAGGAAACTTGTGTGCTTGGATAAAATATTCTTTTGGTTTAGTGAAATAGACAATGGAAATGTGTTTTGTGTTGTAATTAACTGATTTTTTGTTGTATAAAGTATACGAATACTGTGCCAATAAATTTATAAAGGAGGGATCAGCAGAAGCAGGAGCAGAGCTGACATCAGCAAGAGTCGTGCTGGGATAGTTCCACGTGACTGTTACGTATGCAACTCTAATTGGTGCATTAGCAAGAACTGCGCTGGAATAGGTCAGTGTGATTGTGACGTGTACTGTTCTGATTGGTGCGTTAGTGTTAGTTGCGCGGGGATAGGTCAGAATATCGGAACAGACTGAAAAGGAGCGTACGATTTTTGTGAAGAGAAAATCTGCGAAAAATGGATTATTATTATTATGAGCAAGACAAGGAGAAACCTTCATGGTTCAAGAAATGTAAGAATCTGTTTAAGAAAGATAAGGAAATAGTTACCAGAGAGGCAAAAGTGCTTCCTCCACCGAAAATGGCAGCATCATACATGATGACGAAATATGGCTATCATACTTGTATATGGTTAGAAAATTGGGTGAAATATACTAAAAACGGTGGAGTATTGTCATTTCCAGAAATAGGCTCATTTAGCGCAGCAGTGTTACCAAATTTGAGAGAAAAGATGGTGAAACTGGAACCAAGACCTAGGCCAACACAATTTCAAGCTTTAATAGAATGGGAAGATGAGATGTATGAAAGAGAAAGAGAGAGATTCAGAGATGCAAAAGAAAATCGATGTAGTCCATGAGGATTATGGGGAACTACACATGAGAGTAGAATGAAAAGATGGAGATGTGCTGAAATGAGGGATGGAATGAATCCAATGCGAACCGTTGATGAGACTGTAGGGAGAAAATGTACAGAAAAGAGGAAACATTTATTACCAGAAAAGGGTGGTTGTGGAATTAGTGACACAGAGGACGAGGTGCTGGAGGATATTGTAAATAGAAGACCCCCTCCATATCAACCAACTTTTGCAGTGGTGACACCAAATGCACCACCAATAGAAATTGGGTTCAGAAACGCCAAAATGATATTCTGAAGTAAAAAGTACCCCTGAAAAACTAGAGTTAATACAAATTGAAAAACCTGGTACTTCTGAATTAGCGAGATCAACAAAGGAATTAGCCGAGAAAATACAAGAAATGTAGAAGCTGTGACTGTACCAGTAACTATAGGTCCTGTAATACCAGTTTTTGAAAATCAGAGAATAAATGAGCCTTCGTTAACCATTCCTTTAAACTCAAGTTTGCAAAAAGTAAGAGAAAAGATTTATTCTGAATTAGAACACCACCACCTGATTTAACTATGAATTAAAGTCCAATATATAGAATTCTTATCGGAGCAGAATCAGCGACTGAAACTCCAAAGAGAAGTATAGATAAAATAGATTTAACTAAAACTCCAGTAAGACCAACAGCAGAAGAATTAAATGATTGGGTTAAAACTTTACAAAGGAAAGATTCGGAACCTAAACTTTTAGATGTGTTTAGATTAAAAATAGATATGAAAGAACTAATTATCGGAACCATTGGGACAGAAAGGCTAAAAACATATCAGGAGGACAAATTGATGTTTATGTGTTAAAGTATGACTTGGACAGCTAAGAATCTACATGATAAACTAGAAGAAACAGCAAATGAATTAGGGATGGAATTCGCAAAAATAAAATTGTTACAGAAACCTTACAGAGTGGATTTTACTGAAAAGGATATAGATAATTTGAATACAGCAGGAAGACTGACCCAAATAAAAGAATTAATTGTGTTACTGTGAAAATGGGGATATGTAGACCGATGGAGAAGCAGGTGGTTAAAGAAAAAGGAAGAGGCCAACGATAAAACATCTTTAGCTTTCTCTGTTAAAGTAAAGGAACCAGTAGCAACCGAATATCCCATGAGAGAAATACCAGGAGGAGGTTATGTACATGTACCATGGACTAGACAGGATATATTGCCATTCACAAATGATTTTCCAAGATTACGAGAAAACCTGTAGAATGGTGTAGACAGGTTTGTGAAAGTTTCAAAGGATTTTTGGGAAGACTTAAATGGATTTTTTGATATAGTTGTACCTGCAGATTTGTGGACAGAATGTAAACATACTGTTGATTGACCAAAAGAGGAATATCCAGTAGATGCAAAAACAGGTGCTCTAGGTCCGGAGGTAATGAGGAAATATGAACAAGTCATAACATTTTTGAAAAATAAAATTCCTCGAAAAGAAACCGATTGTATAAAAATTGCTAGAACTAATTAAAAACCTAAAGAATCTGTACATGCTTATTATGAAGGAATGCGTCTTGTTTTTAAACAATACAGTGGATATGAAAATTTGAGTGAGAAAGATTTTTTTTAAACCATATTTTTATTGGCATTTATAGTTTACAATGACAATTAGCGATACTAGTATATTCAATTGAGTTGCATGCTTCATCTTCTACATCATAGTATAACGCTATCTATATATAAAGCTGGTCGATAGACATTTTGTCAACGGTGGTATGTGGGGCTATGTAAATGCCTTACAGAACAAGGCTATAATAACTGGGGGAAGGTTCATGGAATTATTGGGTACAGATATCAGGTGTGGCGTCTGGGTGTTATGAGTCTCACAAATCGATGCAACTGTGTACTGTTGAGAATGTGGGGATGATTATGATCGGTCTGGCTCCAGCGTCTGATCATCCAGTGTGATGTGATGTGTGGTGCGACTGACTGTCAGCATTATGATTGTGCCGTCGGGGAGGATCTGTTGTATGCAGTTGTGATTTGAGCTAGTGGTTGTGTGTCTGTTGGTGTGGGCGCGCCGTCGCCCGGATCTGTACTGGGTGATGATTGCTTGAAGCGGTATAATAATATGGCCCACTCCGTGGAGAGGGGGGGTGCTTACGTATCCCCTTCTCCTCATCCTCACGTAATGCCTCCTCCTCTGCAGCAACCCATTTGTGTAGTGCTCCCACCCATGCCGCGAGTGGGGGATCGCCAGTGCATGGCTATACTCCGCTTAGCTAGTAAAACGGCTAGTGAAATAAATCGAAGGTGTACTTTGTAATGTTTCTGTTTCCGGAAAATACCTAGCGCGCTGGCTTCCCACATGTTCAGGTATGTAAGCCCAGTGAGGTCTCTCAGGGAGTCGTGAATAGTTTGCCAAAAGGGTCGAATTATGGGGCAACTCAAAAACATATGATGAAAATCTGCTTCCTGCGATTGGCATCTAGAGCAGAGGAACTGTGTATCTGGATAAAAAAGATTCAGGCGTGCCGGTGTCAGATACACTCTGTGGAGTATGTCAAAATGTATATTTTTAAAGCTTGCATTTCTGGACACCTTCTTGGAGTATTCAAGAGCCCTTTCCCATTCTTTCTCATGTAGCGGACGTCCAATTTCTTCCTCCCAGGTGGTGCGTAAGGTCACTAAGGGTTTGTTCATGAGTTCTTGTATGGCTTTATAGAGCCACGTGGTTAAGTGTCGCCCCACTCCCATGTGCAAGACCGCATGTATGACCGGATGTGTGTTTGCTTCTCCTGCCGAGAGATCATGATACGGACGGTAGCTCTCGAGGAGTTGGCAGTGTAGTAGGAACTGGCCCTGGGGGAGACCATAATTGTCCATAAGGGGTTGGAATGGTTTGGTCTGTCCATCCTTGAATAGGGACTCAATGTCGGTGATGCCACAGTCTGTCCATGCGGTTAGCATGTTAGCGTGTAATAGTTTTCGCATTTGGGCCATCCGACCAGCGGAAACAGAGGGGAGTAAGGTGGCATCTCGGGTGACTTGCCATGCACTCTTAGCATGCATTGGAATGCCACTGCTACTTGTAGGGGGTACGTACGTCTTGGCTGAGTGCCAGGTAGCAGTAGGCGGTTGAGTTCCGAAACGGATACTCGATCGGTCATGGTCTGCGTCTCGCCGGTGTGCCTGCCTGCCGTCCAGTAAGACAACCATTGTAGTTGTGCCGCTAGGAAATAGGATTCAAAAGATGGAGCTCCCAGTCCTCCCTGCGTGGTGGAGAATTTCAGTTTCTTCAATGCTATTCTATGTCTATTAGATCCCCAGATTAGTGTTCTGAGAAGCGAGTCTAGGTCACGAAAGAAGGTCCTGTGTGGAATTACTGGCAAGTTCATGAAATGGTATAACAACCGTGGGACCATTATCATTTTAGCTAAAGCCACCTGGCCGATCGGGGCTAATGGGAGTCTTCTCCAGAATCCGATTGCCGATCTGATGCCAGCCAGTGCCCTATGGTGATTGCCCTCGAATATGTCAGTCGGGGAATGGTAAAGACGGATCACGAGGTAGCGGAGGGCTTCCGCACTCCAGGCTACCTTCTGGTTGCCTAACCATATGTCCCGGGGGGGGGGCAGGTTCGAATGGAAAGGGTACACTGTGGATTTGTCCCAGTTCACCTTAAGTCCGGAGGTGTCTGCGAATTCCGTGAGTGTTACCCAGATTTGAGTGAGAAGGATATGAGTCGCTTTGTATATCGGTTTGTGTTTGGTTTGAGACCTTAAATAGGTGACATGATAAACATCACATGATATATTGAGATATGCAAAGTATTGTAGTGATGATATCAAAGCTAGGCAGCGAAAGCTCAAAGAAAAGGCTATGTGAGCACAAGTGAAAGTCACAGAACAACAAGAGGCATAATTAACTAATTAAAGTAATGAAATGGGACAGGCAAAATGAAAAGTAATATAAATAAAGGAAAAGAACAAATGAATACGGATGAGGCTAAAAAGAAATGGCCATGTCATAATTGCGGCAAGATAGGGCATTGGAGGAACAAGTGTAAGATAACCCCAAAGGTTAATCCTGAAAAGAAATCATTGAATCCACAGGTTCAGAATGAGGTAAATCAACAATCACTGCCACAGCAACAGGTAATTACCCAACAGAGTCAGGTGCCATTACCACCTCTCCCGCAGAGTGTTAATCTTCAGAAATACAGTGTAGAGACAGGATTCTACGGAGGGGAGCAGGTAAAAATATCATTGCGTGCAGCGGCTGTTCCGTATTTTTGGTTGAGATCAGATGGAAATGAGTCGGATGAGATTCATTGACGGTGCCGAGGAGAGGAAGTGGTGTGCGTGCTTGGCGCAACTCTGGAGGTAGATCCGTCTAGTCCTTTTGTGAATGGAAAGGTGAATGGTGTAAATATCACTTTCCTGGTAGAAAACAGGTGCTACCCATTCTACAATTAGATCAGTCGAAATTCATAACCTTCCTCTCTCAGGTGAACGTATCCAATTTGTAGGTGTGACGAACAGGCAAGATTAAAACCGCTCTCACACAACCCGTGGAGGTGGAAATTGGTTCTTTTAAAGAAATGCATCGCTTTGTAGTATGTGACAGCAGTCCTGTAAATTTGCTCGGACGCAACATACTCTGTAAAATGAACTGTGCCATTTACTGTTCACCAGATGGCATTGCCTTCCAAACAGCAGATGATGATAGTCTGTATAAAATGACAATGTCAATAATAGATTCAGAAAAGAGTGAAACGTTTCCTGTGTTTGACAAAGAGAAAATTCCAATTGAATTAAAGGAAACAGTTAAGGATGAAGTGTGGGATTTTACAGGAGAAGAGATAGGACTAATGAAAGGAGTGAGTCCTGTAAAAATTACTGTAAAAGAATGGTGCCGAATTCCTCAAGGGTATACTGAAAGTCCTTCCATTTTTAATCAGATACTAAAGAAATCATTGGAAAGTCTAAAAATGCTTAAAAAATCTGTTTTTGTTCAATATATTGATGATCTATTAGTGGCATCAAGGACCAAAGAAGCTTGCATTTCTGATACTATTGCATTGTTGAACCATTTGGCAGAAGGAGGACATAAAGTGTCTCCATCAAAATTGCAGTTTTGTCAACAAGAAGTAGAGTATCTAGGTCATAAGATTGGAAAAGGGACGAGAAAAGTGACCTCAGAAAGATTCAAACTTATCAGAGGAATGAGCCCCCCAAAAATACAGAAGCAAGTGAGCATTTTTCTGGGAATGGTTGGTTATTGAAGACAGCGGATAAGTGGATTTTCATTGATTGCAAAACCTTTACAGCGATTAACTAAAGGAGATGTAAAAGATCCTATAGCACTGAATGAAAAAGAGACAGACACATTTGAGCAATTGAAAACTAGCTTGTGTGAAGCACCAGCATTAGGCATGCCTGATTATGAACAATAATTTGAATTGTATTGCTGTGAAAGCGATGGGTGTACATTATCAGTTCTGATTCAGAGGCATGGAAGAATGAGAAGACCAATTGCATATTTCTCAGCTGTTTTGGATCCAGTAGCCAGAGCATTGCCTGGATGTTTGAAAGCTGTAGCTGGTACAAGTGTGAGTTTAGAACAGAGTGAAGGTATAGTGCTGGGGTATCCAGTTAGGGTATATGTACCACATTCAATTGAGATCCTCCTCACTAGGACCAAAATGCAGTATATGACAAACAGTTGTTTGACCAGATATGAAAAATGGATTCTGGGTGCAGACAATGTGACAGTTGCAAGATGTGTAAATGTGGACCCTTCACCTTTGCTGCCTGATGTGGAAGTCAAAAATGACATTGATCATAAATGTTTGTATGTGCTTAAGTGTTGTACCAAACCAAGACCTGACTTCAAGGATGAACCTTTGGAAGAATCAGATTATGTGTTGTTTGTGGATGGTTCCTGACTGAGAACAGATGAAGGTGTTCTGAGTGCTGCATATGCTGTATGTATAGTACCTAATGTTATGGAAGCATCTTGTTTGAAGAGAATATGTTCCGCCCAAGTGGCTGAGCTGACTCATTGAGATGCCACCATGTAATCGTTTATGATACATACTTGTGATCATTTGCTTATTTTCACGATGGGTGGAAACATACCCAACCAGAAGGAATAATGGAATTACTGTTGCAAAGCTTTGTTTAAGAGAAGTCATCCCCAGGTATGGTTTTCCAGTGACAATTGAAACAGACAGAGGAAGTCACTTTGAAAATGAACTCATACAATTGATATGTGAAGCACTGGACATTCATCAAAAATTGCATTATGCTTACAGAGCAGATGCTTCTGGGGTAGTCGAAGAAGTAAATGGAACAATCAAAAGCAGATTGGGAAAAATGTGTTTGACCACAGAACTCAAATGGACTGATGCTTTGCCACTTGATCTAATGATCCTAAGAAGCATACCAGACAGAAAAACAGTTGCGAGTCCTCATGAAATACTGATGGGACGAGTAATGAGACAAGCATTTGTACCTGTCGACAAACTGCTAACTATAAATGATGATATCACACTGGATTACTGCAAGGGTTTGTCTGACGTGGTGACTTCTGTATTTCATCAGGTTGGAATTGATGCGAGTACTAAGGAAAAGCATCCAGCTCATGACCTGAGCCCTGGAGATTGGGTTCGAATAAAGGTGCACAGGAGGAGAAATTGTCTAGTTCCCCACTGGGACAAACGTCAAGTTATCCTGGTCAGCACCACAGCAGTGAAATGTTGAAGTGTGATGAGGTGGGTTCACGCTAGCCACATCATCCGAGTACCAGAACCTGAAAATCAACATCTGGAAGAGGCAGATACTAGTTCAGACTCTGACACAGAGGGAGAATCAGACAGATCTCCAGATCCGGAAGCTCGACCTGTGAGATGACATCTGGAGATATCAGATACAAGTTCAGCATCTGAAGCAGAGACTGAGATAATTGAAATTCCAGATCTTGAAGACCGACCTGTAAGTCGACATCTGGAAGTACCAAATAGCAGTTTGGACACTGAAAAAGAAAGAGATAAAACTGGTGAAAGTGAGAACTCTGCAGATCAAACAGAGAATTCAGAGAACAGGAACGTAAATCTTGAAACTGGCGAAAGGGAAATAGCTCACGATGAGGATGAGATTCCAAGTACCAGTCATGGAAAAGTTCCTTGTTCCTTGTACAAAATAACTGAATTAACAAAAGAAAACCAAGATTCATTTGTTGAACGGAAATCATAAATTTCAAAATAAGAGGAAGTGAAATAAGGTCTGAAACAGAGTCTGACGAAAGTGAAGGAGAGATGGCTCAAAGAAGGAGTCCCAGGAAAAGAACTTGGAAACTTGAATGTGGGATTATAGAGCCTGAAATAAAAAAGCCAAGGAAAGGAGAAAATTGTTCAAGTTGATAAATGTAAATAGAAATCAAGAGGAACAACTCAATGAAATAACAAGTCAAAAGGATTAAATAAAAAGAAATAAAGAAATTGTGCAGAGGCCAAAAAGTGTGAGGAGACCAAACCTGAGTGGACATACGTTGCATTGCCTGATATAGAGGAAGTTGAAAGCAGTCAAGAAAACCAAGACAAATTTGGTGATTGAAAAGGCGTTTAGAGACAAACTGTGTTTAAACTGGAACCTAAAGGGTGACCAATCAAAGAAAGTCAACAAAATAGAAGGAAAAGTGGCATTACCCAAAAAGAAGGATTTTAAAGGACACATATTTTTCATGTGAAAAAATGTGAAAGAGACATTATAAAAGAAGCATTTAGGGGGACATATCCTAGTGTGGAAAGGACTTCGTAAAAAAAAAGCCTGAAAATAATAGTAGAAGATCTAAGTGTGTTATTTTTGTAAATGGTGTAGAATGTGGTTGATTTGTACAAGTTTATTGATGCTTATATGGCTCATTTTAGCTATACTAATTCTATTTAGACCAAATTCTGAACATTCGCATGAAGAACAAAATGACAACAGAAGCGTAAAGATACATGATTTAAAGAGTGATGTAAAATTTGTAGATAACACTGAGCTTCATAGTGATAGATCTAATAATGATTTTTCAAAAAATGTTTTTACTAGATTGCTGTATGAATATGTTGAAACAATGGACGTCCGGGACTGGTATGTTTCTATGCAGTTGCCTGCATCTGTATCAGAGGGAGTAACATATCATCACCTTCCTTTGCCTTATGGAATAACTTGTAGTGTATTAGCTAGTTTATTTTACTAAACAAGTAAATTAGAATATTATTATTCAGATTACATTTTCGCAACACTTTTGATAACACATGGATTGAACAAAATGAAAATGGGTAAAGTTGTTGGTGAATATTTTCTGGAAACGAAAGAAATGACTTTAGAATTTGCTTTCAAATATAATTTAACATGAAGGATGCGTAAGGAAGAAAAAAGTCTTCCTTGATATGGTTGAAGAGAGGAGAATTAAATATCAAAGAAAAGCAACTGAAAGTAAATCAAAAACAACAATATGGAATTTTGAAGATGAAAACCTTCATAAAAGTAATATTAATGTCGCAATAGGTTTAGATACGCCACAACAAGGGAAATTGTGTATTCGTAGAGACAATACTATGTATGACAATTATTTTGTGGGTGCAAGCGAATGTAAAGACACATACCTAATTGAAGGGGGATGGAGATTTAAAGGTGGAAATGATCTTGTTTTACCTAGAATGTACTTTATATGTGGAAACAAAGCTTATTAAAGGTTGCCAGATCATTGGTATGGGACATGTTACGTAGGTCTGGTCTTTCTAAAAACATTTCATGTAGATAGGGGAACTAAAGGAGTCATGAGATAGGTAAACCATTAACACGTAGAAGAAGGGAAAGTTTTTTAGGAATAATAGGTGTCATTTTTGGAGCACTGATACCAGCAGTGGGTATATAATTTAAAGCAAATAAAATACGAAAATTATCAACGATAGTAGATCGATTATCAACAAATACTGCCAGAGTATTTTTAACGGTAAATACTGAAATGGTTGCTATGAGAACAATGGTGATGCTAAATCGACTCGCTCTTGACATTCTATTAGCAAAAGAAGCAAGAGTTTGCAGAGTATTGAAAGTGCAACACTGTTGTACGTACATTCCTGACAAAAGTCAGAACATTCAAAGATATATTAAGAATATTACTGAATTACATAAAGAAATTAATCCACTGTAGGTTGATGGTGTTCTAGAGAAACTTGGTAAGAGTTTTTTTTTACTATAAAGAAGTGGTTTTCAGAAATAGGTAACTCAATAGTAGAAAAAGTATTAATCCCAGTAACAATAGTGATATTAATAGCATTAATACTAAGACTAGTGTGCAAGTGCGTTAGGAAAAGAAAATCTGAACAACTGATAATGGAGAAAATTGAAAAGAATAAGCAGAGAGAGCATGAAATGGGAGGAATAGAGTTGGAAGAATATAAAGAAAACATGTATAACAATTCAAAAAGACAAGGTATGAGAGATACTAAAGTCTAAGCTGTAACAAAAGAAAAGAACCTGAAACATATTTTTTAGAAATTTAGGGGTCCATTAGGATATCGGGCGGTAGTACCACTGCGGTGCTGATGGTGCGGAAAAATGACATTTTTAGCCTGTGAGCATCGGAACTCACGTCCGCCATATTAGTATGGCCAAACATAGGCCAATTCCCGTAGTCCGCCGTGGAGCGACGCACTCCGCCTTCAAAGTGCGCCCGCCACTGTGGCGGTGTCAGCCAATGAAGACTCACCGCCGTTCGGAGTGACGTCCGCCCGCTCCGCAAATTACGATGTCCCAAACAATCAGATGCACCGCAGCAGAGACACCGCCCAACCAGAGATGGCGGAAGCTCAACAGCGGAGCACGAAACCAGACTCCTGGTCCACACCACCAGGTCACGACCGCCATGGACCCTGCCCTACACATGTTCCCGGGGCTTACTATATCACCAGCAACTCATGGACCGCCGCGGATGCCGACGCAACTACACAAATACAACACACAACGCACGGGCTGACACAGGGTCCAAATCTACATCAGATACCCTGCTGGGGACAGGAACACATCCACAAGGGCACCAACACACGACCCACCTGCCAAAAAGTCACCCCTCTGCATCCTGGACACACATCTTCAGCGATCATGCAACAATGTCCCAGTCACGTCACTGCAGCGGTAAACACAAGGGAATACATGCACACAATGCAAGAGGCAGGGCCAGTCCAAGTCATGGGCAGGGCACAAATACCCCAGGGCCACACCTCCTCCCACCACACATTAGCACACCCCATGAAGGAACATGCCATGTGCCCATCCTGTGCACACCCATGCACAACACCAAGCCAGGTCAAACCATACCCTGCACCACACAACAAACAACCAGGGAGACAGCCACAGCAGGAGTGGCTGCACAGCGACACACAGCACAGTAGCACACGGCCAGGGAAACACACACACACACCCCACAACACCATCACACACATGGAAACAAACATGAGTACAAGCACCAAATGAACACATACAAGGAACAAATGGACACACAGCCTGCATAGTCACACATACATATCACAGACTGACACACATACACCAAATGGCAACAGGAATGGAACCCAACCAATAGGAAAGCCAAAGTGGGATGTACACAAATGGAAGGCCATGGAGACACACAACAAGCATGTGCACATCACATGCAAGAAAAGGGACACAGAACACCCCCCTCAGACCATCAAACCACACATGGCTGGTACATTCAGTGAAGTCAAACCAAAGTGCAACAAGACAGGGAGACAGCAAGGCAAACCAGGTAAAGGCACAAGGAACAAAGGAATGCCTGGAAGTCACACTGGTAACAGCCACACGTGCATACAACCACCTCACAGGAGTACAGCAGCAGCACACCACACAGAGCCCATTGACACACTCCATGACTGCCAAACACCAGGAGGAATGTAAACACATACCCCCTCACACCAGCAGCACACAACACCAGTTCCAAACACACTGAAGGCTGCCAATACTTGCCAGTCCATACACATACAAACAGACACACACCCTGGGTGCAGTCACACAAAGCTGGCGCAGAAGCTCAACAGACACAGCACTGAGGACAGGTGCAGGGGCAGCAGTGCCAGGTGTGAATGAAACTCGTCCCCTCTTCTGACACAGACATGGGCAGCATCAGAGGAAGTGGATGGGCAGGTGGGCACTGGCCACTGTGTGGTAGAAGAAGATGCAGAGTCTCCATTCCCTGTGCCCGCCAACATGGATGCATCTCCGCTGGCATCAGATGATATGGTACTTTGTGGCTCAGGCAGGGATTCCTCCTGCATACTCCAGTCCCCCTCTGAGGCGCTGGTGATATCTGTGTCACTGGGCTCCTGTGCAACTGTAGTGCTAGTCTCACCCCCACCGGTGTCCGGCTCCTGTTCCTCCGTGACCACAGGTTAGTGGCAGCAACAGGACAAAGCAATGCTATCAATGCCGTACAAAAAAGGTCCAAATGTACATGTTGCACACCTCACTCTGCAATCACATTGCATCAACTCACTACATAGACCCCAACAGTGCATGCAACCCTGATTATCTGTCATGACTGAGCCATGTTAAGGCCACACAGCACAACACCCTGCCCATGGCTGAAGTCTACCAGACACCCAACTTCCTCTGCCCACACTTAGTGACATGATGGGGGCACACCACTTGTTCCCACTGACAGACCTGGATGGAACAGGAGGGTACAACTCAGACACCGATTAAAACACGACAGTCAACAATGGCAAAGAGCCCATGCCAACCACCATGTTGCATTTTGGGACCCAAAGACTAGTGCACATTGTTGTCAGATGTCTAGGCCTCAACATTCATGGAGCATGCAATGGACACATTGATGAGGTCACACTCAGATTAGGAACACTGATGTTCACCCCCAATTTGATCTCCCCGACTACCCCAATGCTGAAGAAAGTTGAAGAGCACAACTCAGACTGCAATGGGAATGCACAGCATGAAGGCTTACTTTCGTAAGTACAGTTTGGGCAAATGCATGAGACTGGCACCCAGCACAGCAGCCACTTACACAACACTGCACCACTCCACCAAAATCAAACTGGCCAGCGCTGGCACAGGCCCTGTCCACATGCAGCCGCTCCCAGCCAAAGTCACCCTCACCAAATTCTCACCCCTGCCTTGCTGCTGATGCTCCTTCAGACGTGCATCTAGCTCAGGATGAGTCACCGCCCAGATGCGGCCCATCAGTGGTGTCATGCTGGGCCGTGCCAACTGCCCAGTGCGAGGAAGCAGCCCCAAGGTCATCTCTGCCATGTTCTTTGCCAGCTGGCTGATATCGTCCCACCTCTTGTGGCAGTGGTTGCGCCATCGGTTAGATACCCCCAGAGCTTGCACCCTTGCAACAATGGCCCTCCACACGGCCTTACGCTAGTGTACCTTGAGCTGCAGGCATGGGAGACAAGAGGGGGAAATGATCAGTGTCACAGTGTCGTGTATCGTATGAGAAAAACAAGTATCACTCCTAGGCAATCTGAGATTTGAATACCAATAAACAATGTTTAATATGGAACAATATAAAAAGTGAAGAATTAACAACCAATGATTAAAAAAATTACACCGTTTTTAATAATTTGTTAAAAAATCCCAATAAAGGGATTTACACTGTACACACAATAATACACAAAAAAAGAGAAATCACAAGATCGTTCAATTTTATATCAAAGACTTTAAAAGTGGCAAAATCTTTAAATTCTGTCTTGACGCGCGTTTTGGCGTATTACACGCCTTCTTCAGGAATAGCCGCAATACATTCTGTAAGGCTTTTGAGAATCCAAAAGTTTCTAATCCCAAGGTTTTCGCCTGTAATAAGGCAGTGGAAGTGACGTATAATTACGTTCCCATGAAGATCTATTAGTTCTTGATCAAAGTTGCGAGATATCCTAGGCTTGATAGTAGGCAACCAATCTAAAAAAGCTGTCTCTCTTTTCACGGGATGTAAAGGGATCCCGCTACAGCTTATTGTTCTTTCACAAGGGAATGGAGACGAAGAACAATATCCAGCATCTTCAGTTAAGTTAAAAAACAAGTGTTCACTCAAAGTCTCTTGGTCAGGATAATGACGGACTTGGCAAAAGAAGACGACTTTGATCTCTTCCGATTAAAATGAAGACCGTCGGATAGTGTCTACCGTCTTCAAAAATGGCAGGAAAACATAAAATCGGTGAGGATCTGTAGTAAAATGCAGTCTAATGGAATTGCCAATTCTTTAAAATAGCCCCTACGAGAGATGGCAGTCAGCGTGTTCAGATGTGAATCTGCCGATCTTACTCGATAACTTTACTTCAATGTAATCTGATATGCTTCCCGAGTATCGTGTAAGTTCCTGCAGAAAATGGTAGATAGCGTTTTAGGATGATTTGATGTTTTCCTGCCATTTTTGAAGACGGTAATTTGCAGGATGCCAGCACTGAACCCCCTATGTGGCTTGCAGACATCTCCAGTCCTTTGCATGTCTGGGTACCATATACATCACATATCAACCTGTGTCTGGGGATGGACTCACTGTGTGCCGGACTGTTCAGCACTCAATGTCCATGCCCTGTGAATTTCTCAGTATGTCATGTTTGTGGCATTGAGGGACATGGACTCACCAAAAAGTGTGATCCACACAAGTCTGGTTGTGTGCAATCTACAGGGCTGAGATGGTGCATAGCTGGATTTGACCATCAAAAACACAATAGTGAGGACACAATAAATGAAGTGATGTTACCTCGTTTTGGTGGGCGGACACTGTGCTGAGCATCCGGGCTCACACTGAGATGGACAACAGGGGCACACACAGCCATTCAGCCAAGCAATCACTGTCCTGGCACCTGCATGACCAACATACTGCTTCACTGTATGGCTGACAATGCAACACACTTCACTCATACCTACAACTGCAGTCAGGGAGACCTGTGACGTTGGTACACACACCCCTTCCCCCTAGAGACAGCATGTTTGTCAGTGCATGACACATCCCGACACCCTCAGGCATATTCCGCATCAGTCCAACTACATGTGTGCCCCCCCGCTCTACATTTCCGCTTTTGAGAACTTACCACAACATTTGGGGCACCATACAGCCCTGGGTACTGTGCGAGCACCTCATCTACCAGGACCTCCAGCTCCTTGCTTGTGAATGGAATGGCACGGGTCTTCCCTTGCCATCCCTGTGGACATGGGACACCTGTGGTGGAATTGAGTGGTGAGGGGTCTCAGGCAGCAGTCCCTGGAGGCAGCCGCAGATGAGGGGTATCAGGCAGCAGTCCCTGGAGGCAGCAGCAGATGAGGGTTCTCAGGCAGTAGTCCCTGGAGGTAGCGGCAGATGAGGAGTCTCAGGCAGCAGTCCCTGGAGGCAGCAGCAGAAGAGTGGTCTCAGGCAGCAGTCCCTGGAGGCAGCAGCAGATGAGGGGTCTCAGGCAGCAGGCCCTGGAGGCAGCAGCAGGTGAGAGTTCTCAGGCAGCAGTCCCTGGAGGCAGCAGCAGGTGAGGGGTCTCTGGCAGCAGGCTCTGGGATCAGTGGAAAAGTGGCAAAATCTTTAAATTCTGTCTTGACGCGCGTTTTGGCGTATTACACGCCTTCTTCAGGAATAGCCGCAATACATTCTGTAAGGCTTTTGAGAATCCAAAAGTTTCTAATCCCAAGGTTTTCACCTGTAATAAGGCAGTGGAAGTGACGTATAATTACGTTCCCATGAAGATCTATTAGTTCTTGATCAAAGTTGCGAGATATCCTAGGCTTGATAGTAGGCAACCAATCTACAAAAGCTGTCACTCTTTTCCTGGGATGGGACACCTGTGGTGGAATTGAGTGGTGAGGGGTCTCAGGCAGCAGTCCCTGGAGGCAGCCGCAGATGAGGGGTATCAAGCAGCAGTCCCTGGAGGCAGCAGCAGATGAGGGTTCTCAGGCAGTAGTCCCTGGAGGTAGCGGCAGATGAGGAGTCTCAGGCAGCAGTCCCTGGAGGCAGCAGCAGAAGAGTGGTCTCAGGCAGCAGTCCCTGGAGGCAGCAGCAGATGAGGGGTCTCAGGCAGCAGGCCCTGGAGGCAGCAGCAGGTGAGAGTTCTCAGGCAGCAGTCCCTGGAGGCAGCAGCAGGTGAGGGGTCTCTGGCAGCAGGCTCTGGGATCTGTGGAAATGTGAGGCTCACTCCCACACAATGCCCGGCTCCACGGTGGCGGAGCAAGCCTACTGCGGTTTTCGAAATTGCATCATACACCACAGTCATCAGTCCCATTGGCTCTAGGGTATGCTCCATGGCGGTGACACACTGTCGAAGCCAGGTGGTAGCTACCACAATTTTGAGCATTCCCACCGCCATTTGGGCATGTCTCCATGCTAATGACTACCGCACCTATGTGTCAATGGGGGGTGCTGGTGCCACACTGCTGGGGACAGGCGGTAACTACAGCGATTTGAGGTCCATACAATCACATGAGGCACCGCGATTTGGGTGGCAGAGCATGCCCATCACCAATTGGGCATGTCTCCATGCCAATGACTACCGCACCTGTGTCAATGGGGGGTGCTGGTGCCACACCGCTGGGGACAGGCGGTAGCTACTGCAATTTGAGTGGTGGAGCATGCCCACCGCCATTTGGGCATGTCTTCATGCCAATGACTACCGCACCTGTGTCAATGGGGGGTGCTGGTGCCACACCGCCGGGGACAGGCGGGAGCTACTGTGATTCGGGGTCCATACAATTACATGAGGCACCGCGATTTGGGTGGCAGAGCATGCCCACCGCGATTTGGGTGGTGGAGCATGCCCACCGCCATTTGGGCATGTCTCCATGCCAATGACTACTGCACCTGTGTCAATGTGGGTGCTGGTGCCACACCGCTGGGGAAAGGCGGTAGCTACCGCGATTTGGGTGGCGGAGCATTCCCACTGCAATTTGGGCATGACTCCATGCCAATGACTACCGCACCTGTGTCAATGGGGGGTGCTGGTGCCACACTGCTGGGGGCAGGTGGTAGCTACCACTGCAATTTGAGTGGTGGAGCATGCCCACCGCCATTTGGGCATGTCTTCATGCCAATGACTACCGCACCTGTGTCAATGGGGGGTGCTGGTGCCACACCGCTGGGGACAGGCGGGAGCTACCATGATTTGGGGTCCATACAATCACTTGAGGCACCGCAATTTGGGTAGCAGAGCATGCCCACCGCCATTTGGGCATGTCCCATGCCAATGACTACCGCACCTGTGTCAATGGGGGGGTGCTGGTGCCACGCCGCCGGGGACAGGCAGTAGCTACTGCAATTTGGGGTACATAGAATCACATGAGGCACCACGATTTAGGTGGCGGAGCATGCCCACCGCCATTTGGGCATGTCTCCATGTCAATGACTACGGCACTTGTGTATTGGGGATTGTTGGTGACACACTGCCAGGGCCAGGTGGTAGCTACCGCGATTTGGGGGACATACATTGACAATGGACATCGTGCACACTTCAACAGTGCACAGTGGCCACATGGTGAAGGGAGCATCATCATGCACACAATGCCAATGTTCCATTGACTCCACTGGTGCCTAAACATGCCATGGTTGTATATGTGCGACGTAGATTGGTCTGTAGTCCCTCACATGCCACAAAAAAATCATATGGTCGATGAGGCAGGACAGTGTTGTAGTAGACTCAACAATGTGTACACATATCAATGTGTAGAGGTGCAGTGATTACCTCAGCAATGCTTGTCTGAATGTGTGATGTAGTTACTTACATGTGCGCTTCTGTCTGCTCATACACGCAAGTGTCAGTTCACCGCCAACTGTGGTCATTGTGCTGTGGATGTGTGCCAAGTTTGAAAGATGCCTTGAGGTATGACAGGTACAGCAGCTAAGTATGAGGCAGTGGTGTTGATTTGTTACACATTGGCTGGATGCCACGCTCCCAGGCGTGCACATGTGAAATGTGGCCATATCACTATATGCATTCACATTGACCTATGTGGTGTTTGAGGGACTTGTGTATTGTAAATAGAGAGGTGTGCACTTTGTGTAGCTCAAACGTTCACCCATGTAACCTGGTGTGTCACTCAATTATCAAGTCAGTCTTTGTTTTTGCTGTGTCATCCAGAACGTGATATGCTGTGGCCATCTCAAGATGGATTTCATTGACATGTTTCCACTTTCATCTAAACTAGGAGGAGGCCAAATCTGATTTGTCACTTGACAGTGCTGGAGGACATGGAGGATGTGGCGATCATTCGCAAATTCCGTCTTCATTGAGCCACCCTGAAAACCCTTTGTGATATGTTGGAGCCCCACTTGCAGCCTCGCCGGACATATCCAACACCTTTCAACCTAACTTATAAAGTGATGACAGCACTCAATTTTTTTGCCACTGGATTGTTCCAGGAGACAGTGGCCAGCGCTGGTGGGATGTCTCAACCGATGTTCAGCATGGTGATGCTTGATGTTCTGTCAGCCATGATGGTATACAAGGACAGATATGTCCATGTCCCCAGGGGTGCTGAATTGCCAGCTGTGAAGGGGGACTTCTATTCCATTGGGAAAATCCCCCATGTTGTTGCAGCCATCCATTGCACACATGTCGGTCTTGTGCCACCATAGGCAAGTGAGCACATATTCCACAATCGCAAACATTACCCCTCTATTAATGTGCAAGTGGTGTGCCTGGCAGATATGATCATCTTGCATGTGTATGCCAGATTACCCGGCTCAGCCCATGACTCGTTCATCCTGTGGAACAGCATTGTGCCCCGGCTGATGGCTAATCCGCTTCCAGAGTGTGCATGGATTGTGGGTGAGAATGCCTAGTTGTATGGCGTGCTGGGTGTGTGACCTGCTGCCCTCTGCCTGTGCAACATTGCAATGTCTATTTGTCATACCTAGGTGACTCTGAATATCCCAACCGCTCATGGCTGCTAAACCCACTGCAGAATCCCAGGACCCCGGCTGAAGTCGCTACAATGAGGCCCATGGGAGGACACGTCGTGTGGTGGAGCATACTTTTGGTCTGCTCAAGTTATATTTCTGCTGCCTCAACAAAATTGGAGGTGCACTGGCATACTCGCCCGGGAAGGTGTGTCAGATCATAGTGGCATGCTGCATGCTCCACAACCTGGTCATTTGCACAGAGATTCCCCTGCTCCTGGATGATGATGAGGGCCAAAGGCCCCCACCTGCTCAACAACCTGAGTCTAGTGATGAGGACAGTGGAGAGGAGTAAGGTGGTGACATGCATCAACAGCTCATCACCCGCTACTTCACTTGATGGTGGGTGACGATGTACAACATACCCATTGTCTGGTGATCTTGCTGTTGTCGTGAAGGGCTATGTGCGAATAGTGAAAACTGCCAATTGTCAACTCAGCTGTGGGTGGATTTGTTACTGTGACATGTCATCTGTGAACGTATATGGGACCTGTATGTTGACACTTGTTGCCAATTGTGTTTTCTGCATTTTGGCTTATGTAGATGGTCGGTGTTGTGTAATGTCTGTGAAGCCACCCTCACACCAGTGATTGCTGTTCTGATGTGTTTCCCTAGATGCCTTAAACTTATCCTTGCCTACATACAGTACATACTCCTGATACATTATGGACATGGTGAAGACGGAACATCCTGCATTAAAGACAAAGCTGACACAAAAAAATATTTGTAAGGTATTTTATTTACGAAGTTGAGATATGAGGTGGTGCAATTTTACATAGAGGTGGTGGTGGAGCAGTGAGTTGACAGTCATGGTAAATGAGATGAAAGAAGAGATACCACATTGATGTGGTGAGCCAGTCCAACAGATAGATGCCATTCACAAGGCAGTCTAGTGAAGGACAGTCTAAACAGTCAATGGAGTGGGGAAGAGGGTTGTCATCAGGGCTGGCTCCGTGAACGGCGTTTGGCAGGTGCTTTGCCTCCAGAGACTCCCGGGCTCTTCTTGGAACGGCACCTTGGTCGCTTGGCTGGGGTGGGCTCTGCTGTGGTGCCAGTGGCATCTGAGGACTCACCCCTCTCTTTGGCCGCAGGGGAGGATGATGAACTGTCATCCTGCAGCCCACGAGAGGGGGGTGGAGGTGTTGGTAGTGGCGCAGGCCTGTCCCTCAGTAACGCCACTTGCTGGCCCATGACGTCCACCATTTGTCCAATGCGGGTGTCGATGGACCTCATCAGCAGGATGAGCTTGCGTAACAGGTCGTCTGACCGGCCACTTTGTCCCTGGGCCTGTTCGTATGCCCCAAGGACTCTGGTGATGTGGTCCAAGGATGGGGTCCAGACTCCTGTTGTCTGGGGGTGACCCTGGCCCTCCCACCTACCCTGCTGCCACGGACCTGTCACCTCACCACTGTGGGTCCCCACACACACTCCCTGCCGTCTTCAGTTGTTGGGGTGGGGTTGTCATCCTCTGGGACAGGGAGTGTGTTGCAGGTGGCACTGGCTGTGATGGTGGTGGTGGCTGTGGACGCACAGACCGTAACAGCAGAGGTCTGCTGTGCAGCTGGTGTTGCAGCAGATGTGGTGGTGGAAAAGATGGGGCCCTGGGACCTGTTGCTTCCTGGCAGATCAGATGGGCCGGCCTCAAGCTCACCGTCCTGAAAATCCTGGGAGTTTACATCCGAGAGTCAATGTACCGGGGGGGAGACTGGCTCTGCAGGTCCTTGGTGTTGTCCTCTGCAGTAAGTTCTTGGTCACCTGGGGATTAGATGGGAAATGGTCATTGTAGTGCAATCTGCAAGCATTGTGTTAGCTGTGTGTCATCCACTGTCTGTACACTACACAATTGACTGATCTTCACATCGTTTACTATGTGCACTACTGTGCCTCCTAACATGATGCAGTGGTACATACATTACTTGTACATGGTGTGAGATATCAATGCATCCGGTCTGCAGAACATTAAATTTAGCTCTGTCTCCTAGGGCATCAGGATGTGCTGATTAACCAGCTAGAGTTGCATACAAATTATATTTGAAACATGAGTCTTGTCTCTTGTGTGAATGATTTATTATTCAATAATTCCACTTTGTGTTTAGATGTTGTAGTCACATCTCGTTATGCATCCATTATTTAATCGTTTTTCAAAATCATTGTTTTAACAATCTGCATCATTATTCTCCCTTTGTTCCCCAATGCATTTCGGCGCCATGCGCCTTTGTCAAGGGATTAATCTGTTGAAAAATAACAATAATGCATTCCATTACTCAAACGTTATTTTGCCACCGGTTTTCACATGTAAAATACATAAATGCCACATGTTTAACTTGTAACAACCTGTTTTCACAACGTACATCAACATCACCTTCATTTTTAGGATTACTTAAACGTGCTACTGTGTTTCGCTGATATAAATGTTTTCTCGATTGATTCATTGAGCTCTAAGTGTAGTTAGCTAACTCACAGTTAGTAATTGCAGCTTACCCCCTCTTCTACGGTGCTTCAATAACTAACTCCATGTTCTAATCTCTTAGCGCGTGGATAAACCTCACAGCGTACAAGAGAACCCTCCGTGGAGGGTTGCGCTTACCGCCTTGGCGTTCTCGGGCCGTTACTACGCTCTATGCATGCCGGGACTGCTGCTTGTGGCGCGAGCGCGCTGTTCATGCTATTTAAAAAAAGAAAGCCTCCCTGTGTGTTTTCACTATTCTTAAAGGCACAGACTACTATTTGTAGACCCCAATGTTACATGTTAGGCTAGTGTGTCCTCCACCTCGCAACAAAGTCAGAAATCGTCTTCTTTACAGATAACAAGCAAATTCGATCCTATCATTTAAACCTTTCGGTTTCATAGTTTGTAAAAAATAAATCCAGTGGTTTTCTCTTTTTATCAGTGTTTTTCTATTGTCTCTTCCAGGTATCTTGTCCACTTGTTCCAAAATACACGCTCTTAAGTCGTCTACTCGATGTTGGGCTTCCATAAAGTGGGTAGCTATCACTGATTTAGTCGTTTTTGTTCTGATGTTGCTTTTGTGCTCGTTGAGCCTTACTTTTAATTTCCTTTCTGTTTGTCCCACATATTGCATGTTGCAAGGGCAACTTAAAAGATAAATGATATTTGTAGAATCACATGTTCCATTAACTTTAAGTTTCACGATATTTCCATTTTGTGCGTGGCGTATTTGTTCGCCTTTCATGATGTTTTCACAATTATGACAGTTTAAACAGGGGATTGTCCCCTTGAAGACCAACGAATCACGTGTGTCAGCAAGTTTTCTACAATGAGCTACCACCTCAAAAAAATCATCAGAAAACATTGGCTATTATTAGCCACTGAACCAGATTTTAAAGGACGATTTAGTCAAGAACCGCTGTTTGCACACACAAGATCCAAAAACATAGGTGAATTGTTGAAACACAACATTAACAAAGGACCTTCCACCAAATACAAGGGGACAATACTTGAGAGACTCTCAGGCACAGATTATTGTCCTCCAAGAGTCGCACCTACTTAAATCAGAGGCTGACCTGATACTTAAGAAACACAAATGGATAGACAAATTTTGCTCTACAGATCATAATGCAAACATCAGGGGGATAATCTTTATCTTTAAGAAATCAGTAAAAGCTCAAATCCTAGAGTATAAAGAGGATCACACAGGGAGATGGCTAATACTGAGAGTATCACTGGAAGGGCATATTTGCACCCTGGTGGGCTATTACGGCCCCAATTCGGACGATCCTTCACATTTAGATGCAGTCAGGAGTCATTTGGTATCAGTTCAGGACCCTGTGATCTGGATGGGTGATTTTAGCATCATACTTAATCCCAAGCTGGATAAATCTATAACATTTAAAAGCTGTAGCTCCTCTAAATCTAGGCAAACCCTTTTGACAATAATGAATCATCTTGGTCTTGCAGACCTGTGGAGAGAGAAAGTGGGTAACAAAATGGGGGTGTCTTTTAGAAATAGCCGGTTTAAAAGCATAAGTCAAGAATTGACTATGCTTTTTTCAGCTATTCGTTGAAAGAATTTCTGATAACAATAGATTACCTCCCATCACATCTTTCAGATCACTCCGCATTAATATTCACAATGAAATTAGATAGCAAGACTACATTTTCAAATTGGTCATTTGACCGGACACTTTTGATTGAAGACGAAGAGGTCAAGTTTCTGGCAGTAGAGTCCTCAACATTTTTGACTTAAATTTAGGCTCATCAAGATTGGAGGTTGTCTGGGAAGCTTTTAAAGCCTTTTTGAGAGGCCAGATTACTAACAGGACCTCTTACAGGCATAAAATATATAGAGAAAGAGTAGCCAACCTGGAGCAGGAAATGAGATTATTAGAACAACAAATTGATACACTACAGGTAACTTCACTAGAGCAGATAAAGCTAGCAGAAAAAAAAGACACAATTGGAAAATATCCTACAAGAAAGAGTCAACAAAAGATGGGAAGCAAGTAAGATCTCCCAATTTGAATTTGGAGAAGCTGCTGGGAAAGTTCTGGCCTGGAAAATTAAGTCAGATCAAGCTCTCAAATATATTAGAGAGATCCAGGTAGAGGGGGAGGCTACAGTAAGATCATCAAACTTAGAGATAGGTAAGGCCTTCCATGATTTCTTTGAGGAAATATATAAAGAAGAACTTTCCAACGACCAGCAGATTAGGGATAACTGGCTCAAAGACATTCTGCTCCCTGCTCTTTCAACAGCACAGAATAAAGCTCTGGAGAGTGAGTTAACAGAGGATGAAGTGAGGAAAGCTCTACGTCAATCCAAAAAAGGGAAGGCGCCGGCCCAGATGGCCTCCCAGGAGAGATATATAGAGCCCTGGAAGATGTTATCACCCCGGTGCTGAAGGTTTTATTTAATGACATCTTAATAGAAGGAAATCCAACACCTAAATCATGGGGGGAAGCTACAATTGTGCTTATTCCGAAACCAGGCAAATCGCCTCGGGAATGTGGGTCATATCGACCCATATCCTTGCTCAACAACGACTATAAAATCTTTACAACCATAATGTCAACAAGATTGAGTAGTGTAATAAGTAATATAATACACCAAGATCAAAAGGGCTTTATTAAAGGCCGACAACTATCGGAATTAACACACGACCTGATAGGAGCCATAGACATTGCATCAGCCTTTTCTTTACCTCTGGCCACTCTCACGCTAGATGCAACCAAGGCGTTTGATAGAGTTACCTGGCCCTACCTCGAGGATGTTCTTAAAAAATTTAACTTTGGAAGTAGATTCTGTAGAGCGATATTCCAACTATACAGTGCTCCCTCGGCCAGGATATTGGTCAACGGTGTCTTGACGGAGGCATTTCATATCACCAGAGGTACAAGACAGGGCTGTCCGCTCTCCCCACTCCTCTTTAACTTATATATCGAGCCATTCGCTCAGGTTTTGCGGGCAGAGGCGAACATTTCATCATTTAGGTTTGGAGAGTGGGAGAGGCGGGTAGCACTTTACGCTGATGATATTCTGATTTTTACAGCTGATCCAAAAACAACACTTCGTGTAGTTATACAGCGAGCAGAAGAATTTGGGCTTATTTCGGGGTACAGCATTAACTCAAGTAAGACTGAAATAATGACTTGGAATATACCAGAACAACATTTGGGTATAAACGTGTCATCTTCCATGCGGTATCTTGGAATACGAATCACCCAGGATGTGGGCAATATTGGTCAAAGCAACCTGTATAGAATTCATAGAGAATGTAAAAAGTTATTGAGATCATGGTCACATCTGCCACTGTCCATAACAGGTCGAGTAAACCTAGTCAAAATGTGTTTCCTCCCCAAATATACGTTTATATTTAACGCTATTCCTTCAGCATTTGATCTCAAAGCAATTGAAAAAAGTCAACAAGAAATCAACTCCTTTATTTGGAACTATAAATCTTCGAGACTGTCTTGGAAAAAGCTGAGGAGGAAAAAGAGAGAAGGGAGGCCTCGCATTACCTGACTTATTATATTATGCTTGGGCATTCCAGATGACACATTCGAGGATGCTTTTAAAACCACCAACCAACCTTTCGAATGGATCAATGTATAGAGCTATGTTAATCGGGGCAAACTTATCAGTGGTTGGGTTTACGTTCAAATTTGCTAGCCAGAAATTTTTCAAAAAAATTTAACTTAAAATACTACAATCTTGGTCTAAGACGTGGCTTATTATAAGAAAAAGATTGGGGTTGTCCTATTATTCAAACTACGCCCCAATTTGGGAATCTCCTGGGCTTCCACTATGTATGAAGGATAGTTTATCAGTCACACTAGAGCATGCAGGGATTATAAGATGGGGTCAACTAGTGAAGGAAGGGTCACTATTTACATGGGAGGAGTTAAACGAACACATTGGTCCCGGAATGTCCAGATTTAAGTATATTCAGCTGGACAGTTGGATAAGAGCCCAGGGTAGAAAAGATAAACATCTTGGGAAAGTTAGCTGCTTGGAACAACAATTAGTGGAAAAATCAGTGGGTAGAAAGGAGGTAGCTTTGTGGTATTGGCAGATTCTTGAAGAAATAGATGGTGACTTTACTCTCCCAGACCAACTGTGGGGGTCAGTAACTGGCCTTCGCTGTGAAGAGATATGGCTAAGTTCTTTTGCCCTTTTACACAAGATTGTAAAACCTTCATGGTTAAGAAGAAACCCTCTTTTCTCAGTACACCGCGCATATATCAGGCCACTTAAACTTTCCAAATTTCTCCCTGATAAAAAATGTAACAAATGTAATCTTACGGGCGCATCCGATGTCCACATGTTCATGGAATGCCCTGCTATAAGTCGGTTTTGGGAAGAAGTGAAGGCTACTTTAAACTCCATTATGAACACATCACTTTCAATAACATTACACTCATTATTTTTGGGCTGGAAGATAACATTACTGGTAAAGCAAGGTCATTCCTTTTTTATGCCATTTTGCTGGCAAGAAGGCAAATCTGCATGCATTGGACAGAGGTAACAGCCCCCTCACATTCTGTATGGCTCACATCATTATATGAGACATCTAAAGTAGACCTCAACAGAACATGCAGCAAACAAAATCTGGCTTTTTGGGATGTGTTGTCCCAGTGGAAATAGAATCCGGGTTTTTTTTTTTTCCGGGTCCTATGATTATGCCGATAATACTCCTCGGACCGGGTCTAGCCTCGATACGATAATGGTCCAACAGGTTGAAAAACACCTAGATGGAGTCAGCTCAAATCCCTCACGGTTTTGGCTGTTATCTCCCACCCATAGAAAATCTCGAGTTCTGGTAAAGGAAGGATGCAACGGAAAACCACTATGGAGTGGACCCTTATGGGAAGGACTCGCTAGGTGGTTGGTATCGGTCACATTGAGGACATGGCAAATGAGGACGTAAAAAAAAAATATATATATATAATTCTGTAGCGGGTTGTGGGTTGATAGGGGAATAGGGTGGGAAGTAATTTAATTATAATTAATTAAATATGTTATTTTATTTATTGGTATTTATTTAGAATTAATTGTTAATTAATTATTAATTGGTAATTAATTAAAATATATTTGGTAATTAATTTTAATTGATTAATTGATAAATATGTTCATTTTAGTAATTTATTTTCTGTAGCGGGTTGTGGGTTTATAGGGGAATAGGGTGGGAAGTAATTTAATTATAATTATTTAAATATGTTATTTTATTTATTGGTATTCATTTAAAATGAATTGTTAATTAATTATTAATTGGTAATTAATTCAAATAAAATAGGTAATTCATTTTAAATGATTAATTGATAAATATGTTAATTTTAATAATTTATTTTATGTAGTGGGTTGTGGGTTTATAGGGGAATAGGGGGGAAGTAATTTAATTATAATGATTAAATATGTTATTTTATTTATTGGTATTTATTTAGAATTAATTCCTAATTTATTATTAATTGGTAATTAATTAAAATATAATTGGTAATTAATTTTAATTTATAAATATGTTAATTTTAGTAATTTATTTTCTGTAGTGGGTTGTGGGTTAAATATTTTATTTTGTGTCTAATTTTTAAATATTTTTAAATTGTAAATTAATTCATGGTTAATTGGTAAATAATTAGTATTAGTAGGTTATTATTAATATTAATTCATTTTTATTTTAAATTTTTATTGATTAATTAATATATTTTATACAATTGTAAAATATTTTAATTAATTTGTAATTGGTATTAATATTTATGTTATTTATATTTATATATGAAGTATTTACTTTCCCTACTATTGCACTCACTGGAGTGGGAATAGTAATTTTTACCCCTACGCTATCCAATGCTTTCCCTACTGTTGCACTCTCTGGAGTGGGAATGGTAATTTTTACCCCTACGCTATCCAACGCTTTCCCTACTGTTGCACTCTCTGGAGTTGGAATAGTAATTTTTACCCCTACGCTATCCAACATTTTCCCTACTGTTGCACTCACTGGAGTGGGAATAGTAATTTTTACCCCTACGCTATCCAACGCTTTCCCTACTGTTGCACTCACGGAAGTGGGAATAGTAATTTTTACCCCTACGCTATCCAATGCTTTCCCTACAGTTGCACTCTCTGGTGTGGGATTAGTAATTTTTACCCCTACGCTATCCAACGCTTTCCCTACTGTAGCACTCTCTGGAGTGGGAATAGTAATTTTTACCCTCCCACTATCCAACGTTTTCCCTACTGTTGCGCTCTCTGGAGTGGAAATAGTAATTTTTACCCCTGCGCTATCCAACATTTTCCCTGCTGTTGCACTCACTGGAGTGGGAATAGTAATTTTTACCCCTACACTATCCAACGCTTTCCCTACTGTTGCACTCACGGAAGTGGGATTAGTAATTTTTACCCCTACGCTATCCAACGCTTTCCCTACAGTTGCACTCTCTGGTGTGGGATTAGTAATTTTTACCCCTACGCTATCCAACGCTTTCCCTACTGTTGCACTCTCTGAAGTGGGAATAGTAATTTTTACCCTCCCACTATCCAACGCTTTCCCTACTGTTGCGCTCTCTGGAGTGGAAATAGTCATTTTTACCCCTGCGCTATCCAACGATTTCCCTACTGTTGCGCTCGTGGGAGTGGGAATAGTGATTTTTACCCTCCCACTATCCAACGCTTTCCCTACTGTTACAATCTCTGGAGTTGGAATAGTAATTTTTACTCCTACGCTATCCAACGCTTTCCCTACTGTTGCACTCTCTGGAGTGGGAATAGTAATTTTTACCCCTACGCTATCCAACGCTTTCTCTACTGTTGCACTCTCCGGAGTGGGAATAGTAATTTTTACCCTCCCACTATCCAACGCTTTCCCTACTGTTGCACTCTCTGGATTTGGAATAGTAATTTTTACCCCTACGCTATCCAACGTTTTCCCTACTGTTGCACTCACTGGAGTGGAAATAGTAATTTTTACCCCTACGCTATCCAACGCTTTCCCTACTGTTGCACTCACTGGAGTGGGAATAGTGATTTTACCCCTACGCTATCAAACGCTTTCCCTACTGTTGAACTCTTTGGAGTGGTAATAGTAATTTTTACCCCTACACTATCCAACGTTTTCCCTACTATTGCGCTCTCTGGAGTTGAAATAGTAATTTTTACTTCTACGCTATCCAATGATTTCCCTACTGTTGCACTTACTGGAGTGGTTGTATTAAATTTAGCCCTCTCGCTATCCTACGGTAAAAATATTGTATATGTTTTGTTAATAATATATATATATATATATATATATATATATATATATATATATATATATATATATATATATATATTTATATGTATTAATATATTTTTGCTTTTTATTTTAAAGTTACACTGATTATTTATTAATTTTACATTTATTCAATTATTTTAAGTATGTTTAAATTAATTATATTTATCATTATATTAGTTTTAAATTAGTTTTAAGACATTTAAAAAATTCGATATTTTGACAGTCTATATTTTTTACAAGCGATATTTTGGATTCGATATTTTTGTACTTACCTGCTTGTAGATAGGCAGTCGATATTCTGGCATTCTATATTTTTACTTCGATATTTTGGTAGGTCGAAATTTTGTCTGTCGATATTCTGTCAGTGATCCCAAATAGCCCTCCCAGCGAAGATGGATACCTACCTGTTGGTTTGATGAAGGTAGTGTAATGGCTGACACATGCTTCTGGGTGGGGTTGGGGGAGTGCTCCATCCTGCTGGGGTGTGGGACAGGGTGCATGGTGGGAGTAGTAGAGCAGGCCTCCCAACCCCAAACAGCCATCCCAGTGAAGATGGCTACCTACCTGTTAGTTTGTTTGGTGTACTGCAATGGCTTCCAAGTGCTCCTGGGTGGGGGAGAGCTCCATCCGGCTGAGGTATGGAACAGGGGGCATGGTGGAAGTAGTAGAGCAGGCCTCCCATCCCCAAACAGCCCTCCCAAGGAAGATGGATACCCACCACTCCCCAGGCTACTCCTGTGAGACATTTCTGGATGCAGTATGGCAAACATCTTCTCCTCCCATGGTGTGAATGTTTTTTTTTATATTTCTTTTTATTAAAACAAGGCATCAACAAAATACAGCAGTGCATACGATGGAACAGGGTCGCTCACAAATGCAATATATAGAGCAAAAATATTGGCGATGGGGGAAGGGAGCACGGGGTACAAATGACAGGTAGATTCATAGGCAGGGCTCATGGGGAAAGAGGAGCGTCAAGTTCAACAATTGCAGGTGGTGTACAAATATTTCCCCTATATTAGTTCCAAGGCCCCCTAATACTGTTCCACTTTCGAGGGCGACCCCTAGCTAGGTAGACAGATTGTTCACGGAACATACCCCAATCCATACTTTCTTTCCATCCGTCCATCGTAGGTGCCCTAGCAGATCCCCACAGCTGTGCAATATTCCGCTTTGCAATCATGACCCCAAGAGTGACCCAACTAATTTGTGCAGCATTTAGGTCTGTGGGCTGGTGTGAATTTTTTGGGTGGAATGGGAGGGCCACCACCAGTCCTATCAGTCAGCTCCCAGTTCTTGCTTCTCTTCTCTTTGACAACGCTCTTCAGATCATGCCACTGCTTCATGATCTTCTTTTTGGATCGCAGGGTGGTCCCTGCTGCATTGACCCTTTGTACTATCCTTTGCCACATTTGAGTCCTTGTGGCTAATGGTGTCTGTTGGACCAGGATACCAAACAGTTGTGGTTCCAATCTGACTATCTCATTTACCATGACTGACAACTCACTCTCTGTGAATTTGGGCATTTTATGTGTGGACATGGTGTGTGGTATGCAAAGTGTTTGTGGGTGCAGGGGTGTGGGTGGTGGGTGTAATGTAATGTAATGTAAATAGGCTTTTATGTCGCACAGCTATCACTCCAGGGAGCATCTTGGCGCTAGAAACTGAAACAACAGAGATGGTGGAGGGCCTGGTTTGCTGCTCCTATAAGAGGGACAGAGCATTCAGATCAAAGCTTTACACAGTGTATCGGGTGCACTGTAAATCCAGGTCTTAAGTGTTTTCCTAAAAACTGATTCAGAAGCAATTTGGCGGAGATGGGGTGGAAGTTGATTCCAAGCCTTAGATCCCATGACTGCTAGAGATTTCCCTCCCTTTGAGATCAGTCTAAAGATAGGAATGGTCAGCAAATTTACATTGGAAGATCTTAAGTTACGGGACGGGAAATAACGTTTGAAACTCTTTTGAAGATATTTAGGACCTCGTGAGTGAAAGGCTCTAAAAGTAATGATTAGGACCTTAAACAGAACACGTTTATGAATTGGCAGCCAGTGAAGGACATCTAATGCTGCTGTGGCACAGGATTTCCTGGGCCACCTCAGCACCAGCCAGGCAGCTGCATGCTGGACCATCTGCAACTTATGCATGACTGCTTTGTTGGTTCCCGCATAAAGGCTGTTGCAATAGTCCAGCCTAGATGTTATGAGGGCAACCGCCACAGTTTGGCTGAGTATGGTAACAGGTCGAAGAATTTCCTTAGGCTTTTAATGATGTTAAAGCAGGTGCCTGCCACTGCCAGGGACTGTTGTTTAAAAGAAAGAGTGGTATCAAACTTGATTCCTAAATTCCTGGCAGCATTTATTGTGTTGGGGGGAGGGGTGGCATCTTCAGGCCACCACCGTTTAGGAATGAAGAGATTTAGGGCCATATGTAGGTAAATTTCGAATACCGAATCCTTAATACCGAATTTTACCGAATCGGTATTAAGACTTCGGTAAACGTAATGTAGATAAAAATTCGTTAAACTTTACCGATTCGTTACAATTCGGTATTAAATACCGATTCTGAACTAATCGGAAAAAATTCAAAAATACCGAAAGTCAAATACCGATTCGGTGTTACAGAATCCATTACCGAATTCGTAAATACCGAATCGGTAATTCAAAAAATCGTAATTTGGTGAATCAGCCAATCCTGATACACCCAATTACCTCCCAAACAGGAAGTGGCCACACCCAGCCAGGTGCACAGGACCAGGAGCTCACTGTGAGGCAGGCAGGCAGGCAGGAGAGCTGAGGAGCCAGCAGCAACACAGCCACACAGCCACAAGCAAGGCTGAAAACAACATAACAAGCATTGAAATGGCAAGCCAGGACAGGGAGAAGGAGGGAGGTGACAGAAAACGAAAACTCAAGTTCAGTGACAAGGAGCTTGAGGTCCTGATCCAGGATGTCAGCCAAGAGCACCACAAGCTTTTTGGAGCCCAATCCCACCAAGTGCCAGAGTCACAGAAGAGGCAAATCTGGAGTGGCATTCGGGACAAGATCAATGCCATAGGTGTGACCCTGCGCACCATAGAGGACATCAGAAAGAGATGGTACGACCTCAGGAAGACAGCAAAACTGATGATGGCAGAGAGACAGAGGCAGGCTGGCAAAACAGGAGGAGGTAAAAACCGAGCCCCAGCACCAACACCACTGGAACAGATGGTGGAGTCCACCATCCAGCCGGAGAGTGTGAGTGGCGTGGGAGACGCAGATAGCTCTGCCAGAGCAGCAAGAAAACAAGGTTAAGAAGCATGCCTAGCATGCTGCGCTACGCCCTCCCCAACCCCAATCCCCATAGTGGTAAAAGGGCTCCCACTCCACACCATGTTTTACTGGTTACCTGCAATGCATTATGGGTGATGTAGTCAGTGTGAACTCATGATCAGGACAGTCAGGCCAGCATACACAATAGCATGGTAAATTAATTGGATAGGTCTGGACAACCACTGTGCACTGTAGGCATGTAGTTTGATGTAATGCCATTGCAGACAGAGCATTGAGTATATTTACATTTGTGTCATTACAGGCGAGTCATCTCGCAGTGCAGCAGAGGGAAGCAGAGGCAGGTCAGCCAGGCCAGAGGGGAGGCAACATGATGATGACAGCATGCCTGCAGGGACCACCAGCTCTGGGCCATCACAGGCAGCCAATCCTCCACCACAGCCATCACCACAGCGCCAGGGAGGGCCGCAATCCCCTCTCACTCAGTCACCACTGCGACGTTCACCAACACCACCACCACCACCACCACAGTCAGGCAGGAGGCATGCCGTGGTCACCCTCCAGCAGATGGAGGAGTTGGAGGAGGAGGGCAGATTGGGTGAACAAAGTCCCATAGGAGATAGATCCAACAGAGAGCGGGCTGGTTCTGCATCCGAGGGCGCCCACATCTCATCAAGATGCCGCAGGGCAAGGCCGGACAGTCCAGAAGCATCTGAGCAGGGTGATAGTGTGCTTGCTGGACTGGAAGGCAACATGCTGAAGGTCCAGCACCTGCAATGGAGGGAGAAGACGTCAATGCACAGGGAGGTGGCGAACATAAACAGGCATATGCACAATATGGAGAAGGGCATCAGTGCCATGGGGGAAGAACTTGTGTGCAGGGATGGAGAGAGTAGCTACCTCGGTGGACAACCTCTGCAGCCAACTTGAGCAGGACCGTGTTGGCAGGCGCCGGGAGAGACAGAGACTCCAGGCCTATACCAAGTCGGTGAACCGGCTGGCCACTACAACATCACTGATGTGTCGCAGGTCCATCGCCTTGCAGGAGGAGATGGCGCATTGCAGCAGGGATGTGGCCAGGGGGATGGTGTCCATGACCTCAGTGCTAGAGCTCATGCAGAATGCCAAGGCGTCCAATATGGAAGGGGGGGGACAGTGAGGAGGCTACCAGCCGTGGTAGCATTACATCCTCACCCACTGAGTGCAGGAGGCGCAGTGGACGAAACGTGCCAGCACAGGAACAGTCCAACACACCAGACAGTGTCGATGGAGAACGTGCACGTGCAGCACCTGGATGCAGGAAGTAAAGGACTATGGCTGTGTACATGCATGTGATGGGTGATGTAACCCATGTCCAATTGGACAATGCTCGCAATACTGGAGGTGTGCCCAATAAACACCTCTACATGTAACTGTTAATGGCTCAGTGTGGTTATTAACTCAGAAATAGTTTGACGTAATCTCTGCCCGTCTCTGTCTCCCATCATGTTCAATTGCAACACCAGCTGCGCAGGGCTCTGGCTGAGGGTTGTCCTCGTCCTCGTCCTCTGACTCAGTTAGTTCCACTGCTGTTCCTTATTTAGTGGCCAGATTGTGTAGCATTGCACACGTAGCAATTATCTTGCAGAATTTGATGGGGCTGTACAGACGTGCACCTCCTGTTTTGTGGAGGCAACAGAATCTGTTTTTGAGCAATCTAAATGTGCGCTCCACCACGTTGCGTGTTCCTATGTGCCACATTGTATCTCCTCTCCCTTCGGGTGGTTGGGTTGAGATATGGTGTGAGTAGATACGGCCGGAGGGCATATGCGCTGTCACCTATGAACAGAAGTAAGTGGCATTGATTTGTATGACCAACAGCTTGAGCCAGGGTGTACATCAGGGTGTGTCACATTTACTTACCTAGTATGTATCCGTCGCCAAATTCACCAGCAAGCAGACGTGTATGTATGCCACTGTTCCTGAAGATGTACGCGTCGTGGCTACTCCCGGGGAATTTGGCCAAGATGTCTGTTATAATGTATTTGGCATTGCAGATCACCTGCACATTGATTGAGTGGGTGGATTTGCGGTTTCAGTATATATGTATTCACTTGCTGCAGGTGGCCAGATGGGAATATGGGTCCCATCGATGCAGCCAATTACGTGGGGGAAATGGGCAAGTTGGTAGAACTCCAGCTTGGTTCTCTGCAGCTCTGCCTGTGTACTGGGGAAGGAAATGTAATGTTCCATTCTGTCCATCATGGCGTCAAGGAAGGTGTGGAAGAAACGGGATAGACATCTCTATGACACTCCACCCACTGCAGCTATCATACCCTGGAAACTTCCTGATGCAAGGAGGTGCAGGCAGCAGAGTACCTGGACATGGGTGGGGATTGCGTGGGCCCTTGGTGTCTGATGCTCCAGATAGGGTCTAAGGTCCCGTATTAGGTCCAGGATGGTGTCTGGGTGCAATCTGTATCTTTCATGTATTTCAGGTTCTGTCAATTGGAACAATGTGATGCGTAATCTGTACACCCGCTCTTCACGTCTCCAGATCCTCATTTCTGCTGGTCTCAAGCGTAGCCGCCTTGCTATGAGGTAGAGGCCTGCCACTGTGTTCACACAGATGCATTTTGGGCCTGTTTTTATGCACTGCACCTGATTACCACATGCTCTTGAAACGTGGTAAATACCGATTCGTTATTACAGATTTTGGTCATATTCGGTAATAACGAGGTTTGCTACATTGCATTTTTGGGGGGTTTACCGAATCGTTTAGTCCGATTCGGTATTCATTGTTTTGGTAATTACAAATCCGTAAATCATTTTTTTACCGATTCGTTATTATCGATTCGATTCGGTATTACGTACATCTCACATGGCTAAATAAATGTCGGTAACACCGAAAAAGATCCCTTTTCGGTGTTATCGACCGGTATATGGCCACCTACATATGGCCCTTTGTTGGCCAAAAGGCAGAATTTCAGTTTTTTCCAAATTGCACCTCAAGTGGTTGCTATTCATCCATTCAAAGTTGGCTGAGAGGCAGTTTTTGAGATTTTCTTCTGCATCCGTCGTATCATTGTCCAGGACCAGAATAAACTGCATATCATCTGCATAAGAGATTGTATTAATCTTGAAGGACAATATTAATTTGATCAAGGGGGCCATATATACATTAAAGAGAGTCGGGCTCAGGCTAGATCCCTGAGGGACCCCTGAAGTGAGCGCTTGTTCTTCTGAGCGGAACTGTCCTAGTGTGATCACTTGGCGTCTGTTTTGTAGAAAGTTCTTGACCCACTCCAGTACATTCCCAGCTATGCCAGATGTTGCTAGACGGTCTATGAGAATGGCATCTGAGACCGTATCAAAGGCAGCCGATAGGTCTAATAGTACCAGAACTGCCTTCTTTCCCTGATCCATGGCTGTACATAGGGTTTCCGCGGTGAACAGGAGGGCGGATTCTGTGGAGTGTTGGGCTCTAAAACCCGATTGATTGGGGTGCCAGACATTAGTATCCTCTAAAAAAGTAGTGAGTTGTCTGTTCATAAATTTTTCAGTGAGCTTGCACAGGGTGGGTAAGAGCGAAATAGGCCGTAAGTTGGAAAGGGTTGTGAGATCTGCCAATTGCTTCTTTTGGAGTGGTTTTACCGCTGCAAGTTTCCATTCTATGGGAATCTTTGCTGTGCAAAGTGAAGATTTTATTATATTATTAATGATGGGGTCTGTAATAGAATGGGGGGCAGGGGTCAAAAGGAGAGCCTGATTTAATAGACAGTATAGCCAGATGGGTTTCCTCCAGGTTGATAGGCAGGAAAGTTTTCATACAGGCTGTATTTGTGCCTGCAGTGATCCCCTCATCTGAGATCGATGGCATCGGAGTGGGGAAATCTTTAGTAAGTGTCAGAGCTTTTTCTTCAAAAAAGTCTGCTATGTTGTTACAAAGACTCTGGGAGGAGCGATCTCTTGTAGAAGACTTTTAAGGTTCTTAAAAAGATTTACTATCTTGAAAATCTCTTCCTGTTTGTTATTAGTGGTTTTTCTGGCTTCTCTGTAATAGTTTATTTTAGCGGTCTTGATCAGGGCATGGTATTTTCTGCGTGTGGATTTGTAGATGCTAAGGTCATTGCTTTCATTATTTCAGTGTCATCTACATTCTAGTGCCTTTACTTCACCTTGCTTTTCTTTTAGAAGATGTGAAAACCAAGGTGCGGACAGTTTATTTTTTAGTGGCCTATGACTAGAAACTACGGGAGCCGACTGATCTCTTAATCCGATCATCCAGTGCCCAAAAAGTTGTCAGTTATAGGGTCTCCCGTCATATTGGGTCTACTTTCGAGGGCTTTAGGAATAAGATCAGTGAGTCCTATGATTGATTTCCAGCAGGGTTTATCCTGCTGGAAAATTGTGGTTTTATCTTTGCCTTTGCCTGTGGAGCTATCCTTAATCAAGAGTTCAAAGGGGATAAGTTTATGGTCAGACCATGTTTGCGTGAGTGGGGACTTTACTTTGAGAGATTCCAGATTGTAGCAGATGCAGTCCAAAATATGGCCTGCGCTGTGAGTGGCATCTAGGGTGAGTTGTTGTAGGCCAAGAACATTCATTATCTCCATGAAGCAGGTTGCCCCCGGATCTGTGAGGGAATCAAGGTGAAGAATTATATCGCCTAGTAGCGTGAAATTGGAGAACCTGAGAGCCAGGTTATTGACCACCTCCCCAATGCTTTCTAGGAACTCATTGTGCTGTCCTGGAGGTCGGTAGACTAATGCCCCTGCAAAGGTGAAGGAATCATGAACCTGAATGTGAAAACTGGTACTTTCAGCTTCTTTTAAATCAGGAAGGTGATCTATTGTGCATTTCAGGGTGTCACGATAAATTATTGTGAGGTCATCTCCGAGTTGTTCTAATCTGTCTGTCCTTTGAATTAAATAACCGGGGGGGAGGGTGTTCACGATGTCTGGGTTACACCAGGTTTTTAACCATGTCTCAGTTATAAAGAGACAATCTAGTTTGCCCTCAACTATAAGATCAAAGATATGTATTGCATGTTTGCACATTGATCTTGCATTTATGAGTCCCCCGCTTAGACCTCTGAAGGGACCCTTCTCCAGTGGTGTACGTGCTTTAGTAAAATTGAAAGATTTTTTACAATAGTTACAGCTAATTGGCCCCTCCCAGGTGGCCACATTTAGGGCCTGATGGCATTTGTTTGGACCGTTATTTAAAGAAAACATAAGGTCCCCAGGGAGAGACTGTTTCGGGCCTGAAGAGGCAGCATGTCTAGCCCTAGGCCCGGTCGAGGCACGGACGGGCGCGGACGGGCTTGCCTTTGGCACACCTATGGCGCATCAACGGTGCGTCGGCTGCGTGTTGGCTGCGTGTCGGCACCTTCTGTGCTTGAAATAGGAGGCTGAGATCGCTCCTAGTGCGAAAACTAGACAGTCATCTTAGACAAAATGGCCTACTCTAATGTGCCCCAGGAAGCGAGTATTATTCACTCATAGTGAGTCATGCTTTAAACCTCCCTCCACACAAACAGCACAAGCTGCAGTGGACCCGGGAGAAAAAGCGGCGCCCAAAACGATAAGAATTAAAAATGATTGTTGTGCACACATACAGAAACGTGAATTAAAATAACTGTACTGAATCGTAATCATTCAGCAAAACAAGGAAAAAATTAGCTAAAAGGTTTCTTCACGTGTATAAAGCTCAGCAGAGTACCAGGATTCTTTAAGGAGCAGTTGATTCAGCTGCCCGTCAGCGCCAAATGCGCTTGAAATGGAAGGCTGAGATCGGTCCAAGTGCGAAGACTAGACCGTCACCTTAGCCAAAATGGCCTCCTCTAATGTGCCCCAGGAAGTGAGTATTAATTTCTCTCAGTGGGTGTGGTGGTGGATTTGAGGTGTGTTATGTGCTGGGGGTTTGTGGTGCTGGCGTGATGGTGGTGATATGTGTGTGCTGTGTTCTTTTCCCTTTCCTCTCAGATCTGGTGAATGCCCTTCTGGAGTATTGCAAAGGATTGTGGTCAGGGTAGGGGCTGGTTTTATACTCTGCTCTGTGGGTCTGTCCAAATGGTATATTCATGTCAGGTGTGTTGTGGGTTTTGTCCTTGGAATTGTATGTTTCTGTTTTGCATGTGCTTGTTTCATTGGGGTGTGTTTTGTGTATTTGGGGGGCATAGCTACTTTGATTTGTACAATGTTTGGCATTATTGTGGGGTTTTCCACGGATTGTCCGAAGCAGTGGCTATGCTGCAGCTCTTCCGCTGGCTCTCCCATTCATTCCAGTGAGTGACCGTGGCAGTCGGAAACAGCTGATCATACCGCTGGACCATCGGGGATATCCTAATTTCTCGTGCGGTGTGTCCGCTATTGGTTGTTGATTTTCTGCTGCGTTTCTGACCGCCACGGTTGGATTTTGGCCATCACTGCCCGCGACGGGCATTTTTTCTTTAGCCGGTTCCTCCGCGATCAGTGTTTTTTGACGGTTGATCCTAATTTGACCGCCTCTTTTTCCAGGGTTCCGGCGGGCGGTTATTTTCCGCTTCCATGGCGGTCGGGTGATTTTCCGACCGCCATCCTAATAGGCCCCTAAGTTGGGATGATTGGTGGTGATAAAATCACCAAATCGGGGAGTTGATGGAACAGGGGAGAATCAAAAAATGTTGTGTACCCCTTGTAAAGTCATTCTCTCATAACTGTAATCATATTAATTTTGTGAAGCATGGAGACTAATCAACCAAGTGCACATGGAATAGACACAACTATTCTAATACTAATTGCTATTTTGCTAAAAATTTATTTTCTAATAAAACAAGGAGTCATACTAATATAGAACTGTGGTTTTGTAGATATAATTAATTAACTGTGTATTTGTGCTTATGTTTGAAGTTTGCTTGACAAAAAGAATGCAGATGGTAAGTAAATGATGCATATTTGTGTGCTTTTGCTAGGTAACTACCAACAGGGAGAATTAGAGTGGTGGGAGGTAAACAGAAGGGCTAAAATTCTATATCTAACATCTGTTGTGTTTGTTTTGATATTAGTTCCCATTGAGGCCTGCGCGGCCTAGTCTGAAAATGGCTGTTTAAACGAAACAATAAGATATGACTCTGAAAAGATGGCCCCCACACATGTACGGAGTATATGAAAGATGAGTGCACGGCCTATGCCTGGAGCGAGAGATGTCAAGGCCGGCTTGGCCTATGAACGGGAAATGTGCCAAATGATGCTTACATTTAAAAGCCTGGGAAAGGAAGAAGATGCAATTTTATTATGAATAATAGATACAAGAAGTGAACGACAAGTACAAGTGTGAATATAAGTCATGAGGAAAGCCTTGGGAATGACAGGGCACATTTGTGAACTGGTTTGAACAAGGAGGACATGAGGTGATCATCACCACCCCTCTAATAGACCAATGAAAAATGAGTGCGGACCCTAAAAGTTTCAATTTTGGGTAAGATAGTTAGTGGAAAGGGTATAAAAGAGCTTGTGCGAATGAGGGAAATAAGGTTGGTTCCCTGATTTTTTTTTGCACCACGACATGCTGTCGGTTTGAACAATTTTATGGTGCAAAAGACATTGAAATATTTTTGGACTTTAATTTTGTTGGGGCAAAGAGATTGATCGCAGAGATTTATGTTGGGAGGGAGACCTCGAGGAGGTTAGAAAGTCAGCTTGGGAACCTGTTCTATGCAGTTCTGTCATCTTCCTATGGCAGATTGGTAATATGCTTTCTAATTTTTCATTTCTTGAATGTATTTAATAAAATGCTTAAATTTTGCTTGTCTAAAGAAAAATGCTATTTTCCTTTTCCTAATGAATTTAGATAAACTTCTGTAAAATAAAAACTCAAGTCTGTTTTTATTTAGAATAAATGTCATGACAGTTAATTGCTTAAAGTTATGAGAATATAATGTGATTGACCTGGACTTAGCGGAGTATTTTGATGTTTTAATCCTTATGGCTGTTGAATAATTTTGAAGTGTATATATAATGTATAAAGTATAGAATTTAGGTTAATAAGGTACTCCTTAATCCAGCAGCTCGCCTTCTTTTGTCATTGATTCAGGGGCAGTGAAAGTTGATGTGTGAATGTGGAGAAGTGTGGCTCACTGGTGTGGAGAAGTGTGGCTCACTGGTTAGAGCAGGCAGACCCTGAAGCAGAGGTCAGACCCGGGACCAGGGTTCGATTCCCGACGAGGCAGGGTCTTGAGCTCAAATGTCCATGGACTCGATAATTCTCGCTTCGGTGCCTAACCTAATCATGGGTTCACACTCTGCAACTCTGGCCATTAAGCTTGCTTAATCTCCACAACGGCCCCCCCGCGGCGGGATGCCTGGCTTTCACCTTGGGGATGCCCTGTAGGGGCTATCTCACAGGGAAAAGCCAGGACGGGTTCCCAAGGCAAGCGTGGAGATACCCCTTCGGGGGTCGATTCAGGCGCTATATGAGAAACATAATAATAATAATAATAATGTATGACTCGCAGTGTCATGTGCCACACCAATGAGTAAATAAGTTGATCCTGGGTTAATGAGATGAGTTTTGAGGGTTGTTTGGGAGCCACGCTGCATCAGCCCTAGTCCCCACAATTCAAAAGTACAAAAACACAACTTGGACACATGCAAATTTGTCCACCAAAAACCACCCTGTTTTCAATGTGGGTAGCTTTTTGGGGCTTGTATGTGCTGCCACCCAAATAAACCTACCAAACCAGCACATTTTTACTAGACAACCAGGGGAGTCTAGTGGTGTGTGACTTGCATGGCTCTCACCAGGTCATTTTACCCAGAAGCCCTTGCAAACCTCAAACTTTGTAAAAGCACACATTTTCCCCACATTTCTGTGATGGAAAGTTCTAAAATATATGGGAAGCCACAAATTTGCTCCCACCCTGAATTCCTAAATATCTCACCTATACGTAGGTTACACTACTTATGTGGGTGGGCCAGGAGTCCATGACACAAAAGGCCCTAAAGTGCTACTTGAAGAGATCAGGAACAAGGATAGCTGAGGTATTTGGGGACATGCTTTGCGTACCCATGGAAACCTACCAACCACAGACATTTTTGAAAAGTACACACCCAAGGGATTCCAGAGTGGTGTGCCTTGCATGGATCCCACAAGATTTTCTTATCCACGATGCCTTGCAAATCTCAAACATTTCCTAAAATCACTCATTTTCCTTACTTTTCTGTGATGGAAACTTCTGGAATCAACGGGAATCCACAAATGACCTATCACCCATCGTTACCCCACTTGTGCTGATACAAACGTTGCCCCACTTGTGTGACTAGGCCTACTGCAGCGCTGGGCAACTACCAAACGTTCAGCAACTCTGCCCCCTCACTTAATGGGAGTTGTAAACACCGAGGCCTTCAGACCCCAGCTGGGTCAACCGCAAAGCTGTAGGCCTCCTGGGGCAATCTCTATCAGAGTCCTATCTGGCCGCTCCCTTGCCTTAAGTCTTCTCTTCCTTTAGGCTGCGGCAAGGCTCCAGGCAGGTTTCAAGTTCCCTAGAGAATCGGGCGGGGCTGCACCGAGCCTTGTATCCAGAGACTTTGAACAGGAGGCCAGCACACACAAGCCCTTTGAAATTCTTCACAAGCAGGATAACACAGCAGGGTCAAAAGAGTCAGTCCTTTTTCTCCACCATAGACAGAAGCAGCAACTGCAGGCCGACCCCCCACACAGCAAAGGGGCAGTACTCCTCCTTACATTTCTTCTTGGTAGGGTCCTTTTGTTCCTTGAAGTAATCTAAAGTCCTGAGGTTGCAGGTGTAATACTTATACCCCAAAATGTCTTTGTTCTCTATGTGACAAAGGTTGCTAAACCCAGTCCAAACCAGTCCTGGTGCAGCATGACCACAGGGGGCAGAGACAGCATTGTGCAAAAGGAGACACAGACTATTCAGGTGTAAGCAAAACTCCTCCAACCACACAAAATGCAGACCAGGTCTATTTAGCCCTGCGACAAGTCACTCAAGCAAGGTAGGGCACACCTCCCCCCGGCAGTGCCTGTCTAGAGTGAATGCACATCTCAGCTCCTGTCACTCACACAGCAGAGGCTGAATACACAAACAGCCAGAGGCACACAGAATGGTAAAGTAAGAAAAGGCCCACTTTCTAAAAGTGGCATTTTCAAACACAGGATTTAGAAACCACCTTTACCATAAGGTGCGCTAATAAATTCTAAGTTCAGAGAGTCCATGCTCCATTTTCCTATCATGTCCCAATTGCAAGTTACACTTGTAAAAATGATACAGTGCAACCCCAATGATAGGCCAATGGGACAGATAGCATTTCAACACTGAAAAAAGAAATACACAGTATTTCAAAATCAGGGCATGTCATACATACTAGTACATATCCTATCTTTCACATACACTGCACCCGGCCCCAGGGGGTACTTTAGACTGACCTTAGGGGTGCCTTAGCATGTAAAGAAAGGGAAGGTTTGGGCCTGGCAAGTGGGTGCCCTTGCCTGGACAACATGGCAGTTCACACCTGCAGTGGTAGGTCTGAGATATATTTACAGGGCTACTCATTTGGGTGGCACAACCAGTGCTGCAAGCCCATGAGTAGCATTTGATTTACAGGTCCTGGCACATACTGTGCACTTTACTAGGGACTTACCAGTAAATCAAATATGCCAATCATGAATAACCAATCATTGTCACAATTTATGAACACAGTTTATGCACATTAGCACTGGTCGGCAGTGGTAAATTGCCCAGAATGCTATAGCCAACAAAAATAGGACCACACAAATACCAAGCAAAAGGCAAAAAGTTTACGGATAAACCTGTCAAAAGGGCCAGGTCTAACACCCAGTCTCTTGGGTTGCAGTTGTGACACTGCTCCTGATGTGGCGGTGTTGTTGCAGCTTCAACCTGCTGAGACACATTACAAACCACGTCAATCAATCCTTTAGTAGTTGAGCGCTAAATAATCTGATATGTTCACAAGCATGTTGGCAGGCACAGAAGTTAACCTTATAGCTCGTCCCATAAGGATTTTGTGAGACGAAAGTCCTGTCCACCTGACTGGGACACTGTGAAGACTCATCAGCACAGGAGGCAAAGCATCAGGACTTTTCTCAAGAGATATCAAAGCACATACTTTAGCCGACCTTGATTTCACGGTGCCATTTATCTGTTCCACGATACCGGAAGATTCTGGCTGATAACTGCCATGCATTCTCTGCTCTACCTGCAATGCTGTACCTAACAGTCTCATGATTTCATTATTAGAATGAGATCCACGGTCTGACTCCAAAGTAGCTGGAAATCCGAACCTCGGAATGAGTTCTCTCAGTAGGAACTTAGCTACAGTGAGACTGTCACACCTTCTAGTAGGATAGGCTTCCATCCAGCAAGAAAATAACCACACCACCACCAGAATAGACCTCAGTGTATTGCACACAGTCATCGCAACAAAATCTAACTGCATCCTATTCAAAGATCCTCCTGACCTCCCACAGTGGCTTAATGTAACAGTAGTTCTCTTTCCCACATTCATTTGCTGACGGGTCACACATCTGACACAATGCTTCAGTCATCACTTGGAATTTGGGATTAAACTACATTTGTCTGAACAACCTCGCCATTGCATCCCTTCCTACATGTGTTGGCCCATGTATAAGCCTTGCCATTTGATACAACAAACTATTTGGTAACACTGGTCTTACGTCACTTAAAACCCAAATGTCTTCATCTTCTCTCTCACATCCTGCTTTCGTCCAACTTTATTGCTCTTCTTCGGACACCTCTTCCTGCAACCCTTTCCCTTCATACCAAGAATGAGCATCTGTCATCAAAAGGTTGAAGTTGGTCTCATCTGTCTGTTCATTCACATATGCCCCATTGAATGTGTGAGCATTTAATGCACAGTAATGTGCCACTTCATCAGAGTAACAATTCCCAACTGTAAACAAAGTTATTTCCTTTACAGTGAGCAGGACATTTGACTACTGCAATTTCTCGAGGCATCAGTAAAACTTCCAACAGTTTCCTCACAGCATCCCAATTCCTCATTAGTGATCCTGATAAACCCCCCTCTGAAACCACAACTGTCTGAAGTCATGCACCACACCGAACCCATACTGGCTATCTGCGAAGATTGCAACTCTCAGCTGGTCTGAGTCACAGCATGCACGTGTTAGGGCAATCAACTCAGCCACTTGTGCATAGAACACTCCTTGAAGCCAAGCAGCTTCCACCACTCCTGAAACTGTACAGACAGCATAGGTAGCCATTAAGCTTCCTACATGATCCCGTAAACAGGAGCCATCCACAAATAGTATTTCAGGCAATGGCTCATCACCAATGTCAGGATAGAGTTTGGTGCATAGTTCAGTGACATTGAGACAGTCATGCTCTCCCTCATCTCCACCTCCCTCACAATAAGGCAATGGTAAAAGTGTAGCAAGATTAAGGATGGAACATCTTTTCAAGGTAAGGTTTTCAGCTACTAACATCACCTGTTCATACATAGTAAGCCTACTGTTGGTCAGGAGTTGCATGTGCATCCTGGTCAACAGCAGTTCCACAGAGTGCGGTACATAGACCGTCAAAGGGTGACCCATCATGATGCCTTCGAATCTCTCTATGCTGACATCTGTTGCAGCGACAGATTTGAGATATCCAGATGCTACTGGATTTTAAGTAGCGTAAAAAGAAGCCACTGGTCTACAGGCATTTCCATGATCCTGTGTTAACACTGAAAGTGCATAGCCCTCACTTTCATGACAAAGAGCAAAAATGTTTTGTTGTAATCTGGCATTCCCAGCACAGGAGCATGATAGAGACTTTCTCTCTACTCTAGAAATGCACTCAAGCAATCATTGTACCAGGGCACCAGATCAGACACATCCTTGTGTGTCAACCTCTGCAGAGGTTTGGCCACTAGGGAAAAGCTGGGCCTCCACTGGAGACTGTGACCCACCATTCCCAGAAACATTCTGGCCTCTTTCTGAGTGTGTGGTGGAGGCATTTGCATAATCGCTTATATTCTCGCTTGTGACACTTTTCTTGGACCTTCTCAATGCGATGTCCCAAATATAGGCTTTCAGTCATACAGTACTGCAACTTGCTTGGGGATACTTTATGTCAATTCTCAGAATATTGGTTCAACAGGGCAATGGTATCAGTTTTACATGCGTCCCAAGCATTCGATACAATCAAGAGTTCATCTATAGTGTACCGGGACCGAATTACAGGGCATGACCAGAGACTCGAGATTTTTCTTCAGAATCTGATTAAAGATGGATGGACTTTCTGAGTACCTTTGAGGGACACACCACCACGTTAAAATATGGTCTCCCAGCTGAAATGCAAATAAAAACGGACTGTTTTCATGCAAGGGGATCAATAAAAAGGCTTTGCAAAGATCGATGACAGTGAGCCATTCAGCCTCACATGGAATCTGAAACAATATCACAGATGGATTCGGTACCACAGGACAACAAGGAACCACTGCATTGTTTGTTTTGGAAGACCCTGCATCATGCAGTACTTACCACTAGGCTTCTGTGAGCCCATAATGGAAGAGTTACATGGACTCCCCCGGATCTCTTTCAAAATGCCTTGTTCAATCATGGACTCAACCAAAGGTGTTACTCCAGTGATTGTCTCAGGTGTTAGGTTATACTTTGGAGTGTTTGGGTATTCAGCATTGGGATTAACTTGTATCCAAACTGGCTCAACTCCTTTGATGAGGCCAATGTCTTTTCCTGAAAAATTCCAAACCGCATATGTCCCAAAAGACATACAGCACTTGAATCGCACACTACAAATGGGTGATTATCCTCAAATGACCCTATCTTTACAGGTACTTCTTCTGTCAAAGGGTTTGACAGTCTCTTGTTTGCAACTCACACAGCTTGGATTTTTTTTCCTAAGAGGGATAGGTTTGGAGCTTCTAATGTTCTTACAGTGGAGCAGGTAGCACCAGTGTAATTTAATAAGGTGACATTGTGACCATCGACATCAGCATTGTCGTACAGTCCACTCTAGTCTACCTCTAAGACTGTGCCAAGTGTACAGTCTTCCTCCCCTCTCAGGCACCATCATAAGGACTGGGCTGCTTCATAGCCATTAAAAGTATCAAGCATAGGGAATTGTTGAAACTGGACATTATTATGGCACACATTCGGCAGAGCTTGCTGTGGCATCGTAGGGTGTGGTAATTGTATCACAGGACCTTGAGATCCCCCCCATGTTTTGAGACCTTGGTTTGGTCGCATTTTGGGTTTGCACTACATTACCTTGTGCTTGTTTAAATCCCCCATCCTGATCTTGATTTTCAGGATTGATGCAACATTTGTGCTTTCAATGGCACACTCTATTACAATAGTGACACAGGCTGGTTTTCTTTAGAGTAGCAATATCAACTCCAGTCCTGGGATCTTTAAGAATACTTGTACCCCTTCCTTGTCCCTGCATTCCTCCACCTTGTTGCACTGCAACTTAAGTTTGATATGTCCTGGCACTGGGATAATATTCACAGCCTTCATCTGCACCATCAGCTTTTCCTTTATTATTATGAGTCTCATTTTAACATTGCCATCTTTTTCATAACGCAGTATGTCATCGACAGACCTGTTCTGCCAGCAAATCAGATGCTTCTGAATCATCATGCTATTCTCCGGTCTCAACCCAGTCACAAATTTTGTCATAAACTGTCCCATTTATTTGGGCTTGAGCGTGTCCATTCCACTGTATTGTTTAAAAGCCTGCAACAATCTATTATAATAGGCATGAATTGTCTCTTTGGATTCTTCAGTTGTCCTATCAATTTTAACCTAATCGATATCCTTTGGGGCCAAGTAATCACTTGGTTGCATTTTTTCATTACCACCGGTGATGGGCCATGAGTCACTGAGTCTCTCTCTGGCTAACCCTTGAGCCATTCTATGACTATTTTACATGCCGTCCACAAATCACTAAGGACCACAATCTCAACTGGTGTGTTCAAGTCAATCCACAATACATTTATGAATTTCTGAAAGCGATCAATCTGTCTGTACCATTCTACATTCTTCTGTCTTAACCTCGGGAATGCAGCAAGAACACCTCTAATCCATGGTACATGTACGTAACCCTCACCTGTTACTTCCCGTAAGGAAAAGGTCTTGACACTCATCCCTCTGCCTCCTGGAGGAGGTTCTCCGACTGCTCCCTTTAAACTCTTCCTTTTACCCACCTCTCTTAATATTTGTTCAAAGTTCCCCAGATTCAAATCCCCAAAATTAAATCTTGAATTTGTGTTTTCAACCCTGGCACCCTCAAATTCTCTATGTCCTGATCGATAAATGCAAGCCTGTGGTTCTTCTAAAAAGCCTTGGTTCTTTCTATGTCAACTTCATATCTCTGTGCTAATTCAGACAGATTCTCATGTGCTTGCCTCGCTCTTCTAGTGACATCTTTGCTCATAAATAACAGTTCACCTTGTTGATAGGTGACTGTCCAACTGAGTTCTAAACTCCCACTTATCATTTCGTCCATTCAACCTTTAGTTTACCCACAATGATCAACTCCACCTTCACAGCTGACTTTATAGTGACCTGTATACAAAACAATATCCCAAAGGGTATAATTAAACAGATTAGTAAACAATAGCTGGTAAGGATATCTATACAGTATTATCCTAAAAAGATCAAGGAGTCAATTATTTTGTTCATGGTAGTGCTAAAAAGCATCATTTTATATTTATAAATCAAAGAAAACGAAGGGGGGACAGATAAATACAATTGGTTACAGCACTGTGTGAACAAATAAACAGGTAACAAGTATCAGCCCAAAGGGTTGTACAAGGTGCACGAGTGCAGTGGGTTGTGACACTACGGCAGCGCAAGTGACAAAGAATACAGCGTGAACGGTGCAAGGTGCAAATATATACAGTGAAGGTACACAATGGTTTCCGATTCAATGATGGTGTCTTAGTTCAGTATTTCTAAGGAGAACCACTGTGGAGGGGCGCCTATAGTCTGGCTGTTTGGTCGACGGCATTTCGATCCGTTTAAATGAGGATCATCTTCAGGACATGGTGGGCTGGGTACAGTGCTGTATGGGAGGGAAGGGAGACAAGGGTAAGGGGAAGTCAAGCAACTAGATTAAGGTCTTGGGAAAGGGGCGGTATGGGGGGTGCTTACCGTCGATCAGTGAATATCTGATCAGTAAGAGAGGATTCAGGTGGAGTCAAGCCAGTAGTGGTCCTGATCCGGGAAGCACGTGGAGAACTGAAATTAAATATGTATATATGTCAGACATGAATTACGATATAAGGGAGTAGGTCTGTGTAGGGCGGGGAAGAGCACTACTCACCAGCAAATTCCTGGGGTAGTAAGTAGTCCAGGCAGGGCAAGAGCCGTTAGGTGGCGTGGGGGCGTCCACTTCGGCGGTGAGGAGATCGGTTATCTGGTGAGATGAAGGGAGGGAGGGGGTTGGAGCAACGATCTCGGGGCTTAGATAGAAAAAAGACAAATGAAACGCGCTGAGCGAGCCTCAGCGTCTTACCTTCAAGCTGTCATATAAATCACACGGCGAAGGGGTGAATCTGTGGGGACAAAGAGCCTGGATCAGAAAAGCGCCTATGGGGTAACAAGTGGAAATCGCAAAGCATGGAGGGGCCGCTGTGGCGTCTTACCGTCTTCAATTCAAGCAGTAAATTGAATCGAGTGGCAGCGCTCAGTCGCTATGGTGATCAGCTGTTTACTCATGGTATAAATATCGGGATTGGATATGACAAGAGGAAACGCCCACCGGTGTTAGGGAGGCATGGATAGGGCCTCGGTAAGGGATGACGCACAGCGTCATTGGCAACCGGGACGCTGATCTAAACAACTCACATGAGTATGTGGGCGTGTTAACAGAGTTCCCAGTCGGCCTGAATTTCAGATTGCTGGGAAGGTATAGGCAAGGGGTGTACAGCGGAATGAACAGGAGGCAGCAATAGGCGAATTGTCGGGGGGAAGGTCCGACTAGGGGACTGGCCCAATTTTTTGGAGGCATGTGACAACGTTATAATGCAGCCATATCTGTGGCGTTGTTAATATAGAGGGCCAGCTTCATGGGGTGACCGCGTGTATGTGTACCCAGGTCCTAGATGTTTAAGGGGGCCTGGAATCAACATTCATGTACTAGACCTTGATAATTGTGTACAATTGTCGACATTCACATTTACATTACGTCATAAAAAGTTACAGTAAGAGACAACATAGAGGAGTGGCTAATCACCAAGGTAAAGGTTGTACAGATGTTATTCAAAATAGTACATTCATGCAATAATGGTCAAAGTGATTGCCAAATGAGTGAATTATGAAGGTCAGTAAGCTGCTTGTCAGTAGCGCAGGAAAGAATGGGTAGGGGAGAGAACATGCAGCAAAGAGGGGGATTATATCAGAATGGTACTATTCCATTCGTCAGTAGTGTTCATCCCCTGGTTCACTGAGTCACAGAGAGTAATCCATTTACTTTCACTTTTATTCAGCAGTGCGTGAATGTTGCCCCCTCTAGTTGGTAAAGTAATCTGTTCAATGACCTGCCATTTCAAATCTGTGTCTTTGTGATTGAAAAGCAGAAAATGCGGGACCATGGGTGAAGTAGTCACTTCACAGTTGATGCGGCTCTTGTGCTGTATGATTCTGTTTTTGATCATTTGGGTGGTCTGGCCGATGTACAAGAGACCACACGGGCATTCAATTGCGTAAATTACGTTAGATGATCTGCAATTGGTGTGACTCTTAAGGGTCTGTACCTTTCCTTTGTATTGGAATGTCTTGGTGTTCACGGTAAGTTCGCATACAGAGCAGTTTTGGCATTTGTAATGTCCAAGGATCAGGGGCAGTCCCCATGCTGCAGTGATGCTGTTTTGTTCAGGTTGTTTCTCAGGCCAGGTGATGGCTCGTACTAGATGTGTAGAGAGATTGTCACCCCTTTGGTAGGAGAACAGAGGCTCATCCTTGAAGGGGGCGAATGGGCGTAAGATGGACCAGTTTCTTTTGATTATTTTAGCTACCTCGTTGCTGTTAGGGGAGAATTTAGAGACGAAGGGGATTCTCTTCAGAAGTTGTTTGGTCTGAGGCTCGAGGAGGTGTTCTCTGTGGCAGTACCATGCTCTCTTGTGTGCCCAAGTGATGAGTTTTTTTGGGTATCCGCGCGTGAGGAGCTTCTGGGTCAGGACATCTGCTTCCCTGAAAAAGTCATGGCGCCATTTGCAGTTGCGCCTGAGTCGTAGAAACTGCCCATAGGGAAGACCATCCCTGAGTCCTCTTGGATGATAGCTGGTGTACTGCAGCAAGGTGTTTCTTTCAGTGCTTTTTCGGAAAAGACGGGTTCCCAGTTTGCCTTCTTCGGCATGGATGGTCACGTCTAGGAAGGGTAGGTCATTGGTTCTGCACTCACTGGTGAAACATAGGTGATCTTGGGATTGATTTAGCCTGTCCATGAAGGTTCGTAGGTGTTCTCTTGTACCTGTCCAGAGCAACAGAATATCGTCGATGTAGCGACGCCAAAGACGAATATTACTGTAGAAAGGGTTAATGGGCTGGAGAAAATAATTTTTTCGAGATGGTGCACGTATAGTATGGCAAAATTGGGGGCAAAGCAAGCACCCATTGAGACTCCTTTGATCTGTAAATAAAAAGTGTCTTTGTATAAAAAGTAGTTGTTTTGGAGAGCAATACGGAGTAAGTTCATGATGAATTGTGTGGGAATTCTGGTGGGCATTGGTCTGGTGTGGAGCAGGGTTTCAATGACACATAGGCCTTCTTGGTGAGGAATATTGGTATACAACGATTCGATATCCAATCCTACCATCAAATCACGTTCTTCGTCGTCATCTAGATCATCGATAATATTAATCAGATGTGTGGTGTCTCTGATGAATGTATCTGTTAGTGGCACAAATTCTTTCAGGATCGCATCTAGATATTTTCCTAGTGGTTCTAGAATAGATCCACAGCCGGATACGATCGGTCTACCCGGGGGATTGTTCATTTATAGTGACCTGACGTGTTTCCATGCCCTGACTCATTAGCATTGCTGCATTCTTTCAACCACATTACTAGATCCAGAACATCAAAAATATTATGACTCTCAGGTGTCTTCTGCAATTTGTCAGTTTCTCAGTGCTACTGCACACTCTAGGAAGTGTTTCCCATACAGGTGGATCCCAGTCTGCCAATCCAGGAAAAGACCTTACAGATCCTAGTCCAGCCTGGACTACAGATGGATCTGCAGTCATTGCACAAGGGGTACTAACATTCATCAGAGCCAGGGAACAAACTTCGCTATAGGGCTTTCCGTTCTTTCCTATGGCGTTCCTCCCTCTGTGGCTCCGGACGTTCTCCGAGTCTCATTCCCAATAGGATTTGAATCATATATGTGGCCAATGGTGACCAGTACCGTAAGGGCACCAGGGAACTTTGCGGCAGAACTAGGATTGCAATGTCCTGAAGCTGTAGGACACTCATCTTCCCTGTCGCTATAACTCCACAACACCTGGATCAGGAACCATCAGTGCGAAGCATTCCCAATACTACTTGTGAGAGCTGAGCACCCCCATTCCCAAGAGCTGACTGGCTATTTGGAGGTGGACGTTATGCCAGCAATTCACCCAACAAGCTGTCACTAGCATCACTGTCACTGTCTTCAGGCCCTTCTATCTTTCTGTCCTTTCCGCTTCTCTTCACTCTTTTCCCATCTCATCTCCCTCAGTCATCAATGAAGGGTACAATCCTGCTCCCTCAACCATATATACTCTACATCTCCTTAGCAGTTTACCCAATCTTCCATCTGCTTATGTACACATTGCTTTCATCATTTTCCATTTGTATTGGTCTCTCATATTCATGTGTGCTGCCCGTTTCCATGGACAAAGCGCTTCAAATTGTGTGGGTCTACGCAATGGCTTCATACAAAAAATAAAAAAATCAATAACTTTATTCGGTTATTATACAAAGAAACAACCATAAAAGTACAATTAATCATAGCAATTTACAATATTAAAAAAGAAAACATTCATAATACAGCAAAATAGGCTAGTTTAGTTTCATGCATGAATTGATTTTCGTGACCTAAAGACATTTTTAAAATATGCAGAGACAGATGCAACAGTTAAAATATTATCTAGTTTCTGGATAGCTAAATAAGCAGGACGACACTGATTAAAATCCATGTACTTCAATATGGGCAGGATCCATCTTCTCCTAGAAATTGTGTAAAATTTGCAAAATAACAGGATATGCATATCTGATTGGTTGGACAGATAGTCACATGGGCATTTACTAAGTTGCCTTGTCCAGTCATTCATATTGGGGAAACTTAAAAGTCTAAATAAAATATTTAATCTAAAACGTGTTAATAAAAACCTTTCAAAGTCTCTCATGTGTAACTTAATATACGGTTGGATATCGCTTGTGATCATTGTTAACTGATGGGCAACCACTGTGTTTTTTGTCATTTCCATGGTGGTTCTAAGATCCCCTAGGTACATCTTACAAAGATTTTTCAGTTCTTTCCTAGGGATCTGACTCATCAGCAAGGGATCTTCATAAAAGTCTCGGTGGCCGATTTGTATGAGGAACGTCTTTACATAACTTAGCCATCTCAACCTGTTAACATTATCGAGACTCATCGCATCCCTCAAAATGGAACGGTTAAAAGCACACTCCTCGGTAGTCCATACCCTGTGCCACAGAAGAACTGGTTGTACCTTAATGACGTCTTCTAGGAACGGTTGTCCAAGTTCAGCATGACAAATATACGTTGATACTCTATCCGGGACTGCTAAAAGATGTCTCATAAAACAATTTTCTGCCACCTGTAGTGCTTTCACATTTGCAGAGCCCCAAATGCCTGCACCGTATATAGCAATTGCAACACAAGTTGCTCTATAAACACATAAGAGTTCCCCAATCGTTTTTTTGCCCATTTTTCTACTAAATGTTATCAAGGCCATTATAGATTTAGAAAATAGCAATCTCCTTGTCTTTATTGCTGTATTCCATAGGCCAGATTGATCAAACAAAATACCTAAATACGGGTAGGTTGGGGTAAAATCCAAAGGTTTGGAATTAATGTACATTACTTTTTTCTTCTTATCTGCCCCTGAACCGCAGTTCATACAGAAAGTTTTCGTACAGTTAATTCTCAAATCCAAGTTGGTCATGAAATGAGAGAAAGATGTTACCATTCTTTGCATAGCCTGGGGCGTCCGGGCCATCAAGACTGCATCGTCTGCGTATAATAATGCTGGCACAGATCGATTAGATACCAGAGGCATGTCCCTGCATTCCTGAAGCAATGTTCTTTCCAGGTCATTAATGTAGATTGTGAATAAGAAGGGTGCAAGGACGCATCCTTGCTGCACTCCTCTTGCAATTCAAAAAGGCTTAGTGCACTCTCCATTCTTACCAATTCTAACTGTGGCCCTTGCCCCATTATTAAGATACCTGAGGAAAAAAATAATATTTTCCTCAACCCCCAATTTTTCCAGTATCAGCCAAAGCTTACTGTGGGTGACGCAATCAAAAGCAGATGTTAAATCCTCAAAGGTTAAAAACATACAACCACCCTTAGCTTTGGTATATTTTTCTATAAGAATATGCAGGTTAAGGCCCTGATCAATAGTGCCAAGGCCCTTCCTGAATCCATATTGAAGGTCACTAATTATTGAGTGTTCCTCTGCCCAGGTTTGTAGTCTATTTAAAATCACGCGGCCAAAGATCTTAATGGTTGAGTCCAATAATGATAATGGGCGATAGCACAAGCAACTTGTTCTATCGCCCTTTTTAAAAATAGGAATAATATTAGACTAAAACCATGAAGATAACAGTCCATTCGTGCAGGAGGCATTAAAAAGTTGTGTGAGGAGTGGAACCCATAAGGCCATATTGTTTTTATAGAGGCCAACCAGGACCCTGTCAGGGCCCGGGGCCTTTCCTCCCAAACTGCCTTTCATGCCCAAGGTCACTTCGTTCAGGGTAATAGCCAGATCCATTTTATTTTTATTGTGTGTGATCGCTTTGTCCTCTACATTCACGATGGGTATTTGCTCCAATGGAAATGGTGCACTGTATAAATCTTAATAAAACTTTACCCATTTATTCTCAGGAATGGCTATCTCCACCCTGGCATTGGACAATGGGGCGTTAACTGCTTTCCAGAAAGCTGCAGTATCTCTGCTTAAAGAGGCCTCATATCAAACAACATAACCCTCAAATGAGCAGGGAAATGTTAATGCACCTTCTTTCTCATTGATCTTGTGACAATTTTTAAGCCAGATAATAGCGTGAAGCCCCACTTTGATCGCCTTATTATGAACCAATGTGTCCTCAGGTGGCGCCTCTTCGCCCAACCTAGTAGGAACACTCATATCTCTGATTGCTCTAAAACTTCTCATTTGACTGTCTCTATAGATAAACACAATTTTGCTCTAAACTCAAATTTTTCTGAGTTCCAGAGCGGTAGAACCACTAAAAAATATGCAACAATCCAACCAATCACAGAACAGCGTCAAACCAACCACCTATTCTAGCTTGGCACACACTGATATCACTCTCACTCCTCTCAGCAGCTCACTACACTCTCCGCTTTGCCTCCCCCCCCGCCTCCATTTTGTTTGTTGTCCTCGTCGTCCTCGTGCACCCGCCCCGCCTCCCAGCTGATACGCCCTCCCACTGTCCTCAAATAGCTCCCTGCCCCTGGAAGCGCCGTGACTCGCTCCTTTCCCACGAGCTGAGGAGTCGCTCCCACTGTCCCTGCAGACAGCTGGTTTCTCCGCGCTGCTTTGCCTCGCTTGCCAGAAATATTCACTTGGTCCATTTCGCCTGCTGCATAGCTAAGTAGCGCTTTGCTTGATCTGCGCTGTTTATCTGCTCAAAGTGTATTTTGCATTGGCGCTCTGTGGCTTCCGAAATTGTGCCGCTTTATTGACATTTTGCTTGCTTTGTGCCTCATTTGCGCTCTGTAAGATTAGAACTGCTTCCCCTACACTCTCAGCGCATTTACCTGTAGCGCTACGCTGTGCCTCCCCCCCCCGCCTCCATTCTGTTTGTTGTCCTCGTCGTCCTCGTGCACCCGCCCCGCCTCCCAGCTGATACGCCCTCGCCCCTCCCCCTCCACTATCCATATATGACAGTAGCTCCCGCGCGCAGCGTTCACGCGCAGCGACCGCGCCCAATCCGCGCCGAAGGTGCGCCAAAGGTAAGCCCGTCTACGCCCGTCCGCGCCTGGACCGCGCCCAGCGCCAGACCCCCTGCCCCTCGCGCTGCCCAGCCCTCCCGCATTACCTACGATGCCGCCTCCCTCCTAGCCCTTAACCCCGGTCGCGCCCCCAACTGCGTCCAAGCCGCCCCTGGACAAACCCATGGACCTTTCACATGCCACTCCTGCAAATTCAGCGGCACCGACAACATCTCCGATACGATCACACCACGGATTCCCGACCCCAACCACCTAGAATGCATCCTTCTCAACACCCGCTCGGTCCACAGGCACGCCATTGACCTCTGGAACCTACTAGACACCATCTCTCCTGACGTCGCCTTCCTAACTGAAACATGGATGAACGCTTCCTCCGCCCCTGACATCGCCATCGCTATCCCTGAAGACTATAAGATCACACGCAAGGACCGCACCGACCATACAGGAGGTGGAATCGCTATCGTCCATAAGAAATCCATCCGCATTTCCACCAACTCCGACGCCAACCTCGCTAACTCCGAACACCTTCACTTCCAGATCCACATCGACCCCAAGACAACTCTTAGAGGCACCCTCCTCTACAGACCACCAGGACCCCGTGCAAAATTCAGTGAAGACATCACGGACTTCATCACCCCACACGCGCTCCCCTCCAAAGACTACATCCTCCTGGGAGACCTCAACTTCCACCTCGAAAAGCTCAACGACCGCAACACCGCCACCCTCTTGGACAACCTCGCCAACCTCAGACTTAAACAACTAGTCACTTCCCCCACCCACATCGCAGGTCACACACTCGACCCCATCTTCACCTCCAGCAACCATGTCTCCTTCAGCCACACTACGGAGCTCCTCTGGACTGACCACAGCTGCGTTCACTTCACCTACAACAAACCAAAACCCATCAACCACCACCAACCAACTCTACAAAGAAACTGGAACAAAATCACCATCGACCAGATCTCCTCATCGCTCCTTCTAAACCCCCCAGCCCTCTCTTCTAATGCCAACGAAGCCGCCTCCAACCTCACCCTTTGGCTATCCAACACCGCCGACACCTTAGCACCACTGAAAAAACGTCATCACAAACTTGGCAACAAGAAGGCCTCATGGTTCAACGATGACCTCAAGAAATCCAAGAAACTGTGCCGCTCCCTTGAAAAGGCCTGGAAAAAAGACCCATCCACCAGCAACAAGGATGCCTTCAAAAGCGCCATTCGTACTCACCACCAACTGATCCGAAAAGCCAAGAAAACATCATTCAAGGATCGACTTGACAACAACGCCCACAACAGCAAGGAACTTTTCAACATCGTCAAGGAATTTTCCAACCCCTCGGCCAACTCCAACGACATCACCCCCTCTCAAACCCTCTGCGACTCCCTAGCCTCTTTCTTCCACAACAAGATTGCTGACATCCACAACAGCTTCGACAACCAACCCGGAAGCCAACCCACCCTACCATCTGCTGACCATCTTCCCCCCGCTAACACCATTAACGCCTGGAACCCAATCTCCACCGAGGACACCATCTGCCTGATGAACTCCATCCACTCTGGATCCCCCACAGACCCATGCCCTCACCACATCTTCAACAAAGCAGACTCCGTCATAGCTCCGCACCTCCGAGACGTCATCAACTGCTCCTTCAACTCCGCCACCTTCCCGGATGACTGGAAACACGCTGAACTCACCGCCCTTCTGAAAAAACCAACAGCAGACCCCACCGAACTCAAAAACTACCGCCCCATCTCGCTTCTTCCATTCCCGGCCAAAGTCATCGAGAAAGCAGTCAACAGCCAGCTCGCCGCCTTCCTCGAAGCCAACAAATCCCTCGACCCCTCACAATCTGGCTTCCGAGCAAAACACAGCACTGAGACCGCCGTCATCGCAGCAACAGACGACATTCGAACTCTACTGGACAACGGAGACACAGTCGCCCTCATCCTCCTCGACCTCTCTGCAGCATTCGATACAGTCTGCCACAGCACCCTTCTACAACGCCTCAACAACATCGGAATCCAAGGAAAAGCACTTGATTGGATCACCTCGTTCCTCACTGGAAGAACCCAGAGAGTCCGCCTCCCACCATTCAAGTCCGAGGCCTCTGAAATCATCTGCGGCGTACCACAAGGATCCTCACTCAGCCCCACCCTCTTCAACGTATACATGAGCCCCCTTGCGGCCATCGCTCGCCAACACAATCTCAACATCATCTCCTACGCGGATGACACTCAACTGATCCTTTCTCTCACCAGGGACCCCAGCACCGCCAAAACTAACCTACACGAAGGAATGAAAGAAGTCGCAGAATGGATGAAACACAGCCGTCTGAAACTGAACTCGGACAAAACAGAAGTCCTCATCTTAGGTACATCCCCCTCGGCTTGGGATGACTCCTGGTGGCCGGAAGCCCTCGGAAAAGCACCCATCCCGACAGACCACGCACGGAACCTAGGCGTCATCCTAGATTCTTCGCTCTCAATGGACAAACAAGTCAGCGCCGTATCCTCCTCCTGCTTTAACATTCTTTGCATGCTCAGAAAAACATTTCGCTGGATCCCCTCCGAAACAAGGAAAACAGTCACCCATGCTCTGGTCACGAGCCGACTGGACTACGGAAACACCCTCTACGCAGGCACCACCGCTAAACTCCAGAAGAAACTCCAACGAATCCAAAACGCATCAGTCAGGCTCATATTGGACATCCCACGCAACGAATACATCTCTGGTCACCTTAGAGACCTCCACTGGCTACCCGTCAATAAGAGGATCACTTTCCGACTGCTTACCCACGCACACAAATCACTCTACCACATCGGACCAGATTGCCTCAACTCTCGGCTGTCCTTCTACACCCCCGCCCGCCAACTTCGCTCTTCCAGCCAAGCCTTCGCCACTGTACCTCGCATTAACAAGACCACCATGGGAGGCAGATCCTTTTCATACCTGGCTGCCAAAACATGGAACTCACTCCCCGCTTACCTTCGCCTCACCCAGAATCACCTAGCGTTCAGAAAGCAGCTTAAAACGTGGATATTTGACAAATAATCCTCCTCCCCTTTCCTAAGCGCCTTGAAACCCTCTGGGTATGTAGTGCGCTATACAAATTTCATGACTTGACTTGACTTGACCCTTCTTCACAGTTTCTCTTCGCACCCACAAATATTTTCTTAAACAACAACAATTGTCTGCTCCTCTAAAAGAATCAATAGAATTGATTCACTCGATGAGCACACTGTCAAAATGAAACCTCAACCCGCAGGAATAACCTAAATTTGTATAGTTTTACTTCTGTGCAAAAAGGTCCACCCCACCATTCACAATCGTCCCATTCACACAAAGTTCCCTATCTCAATTGGGGCCATCGACCGACTCTCACAACAAACACTCACAAACACAGCAGACAAATACAACACAGTGTGTTCTGGACCTTACTATTTATCCCTGGATCTTAGGTCACGTTGGACCCAATAAAAACTTTGTCAATAACTTGTCACCACATTCACACAACTCTCACAACACCTCCGCCAGTCATAACGCACCAAAATTCTTCACCGCAATCCAAATATTACTCTTCACATACACACACACTTTTTAATACTCACTCCTTCGCTGCCGTTTCACCACATGCCACCGGAACTTCATTTGTTCTCTAATCCATGATCTTGGGTTCTAGACTAGGAGCACTGGGTTGGGTATAAGCTGTCCTGGAGTTGATTCTAGATGATTCAGTTCAAGCACACAACCATCATATACAGCTACCAACTGATGGAGTCTGGGCCTACTTACTCAGTGACATTGCTCAACTGTCTTTTTGTGCAACTTGAGGGGTGAAGAGGAAACAGTTTAATCTACTATCCAAATACAGTGTAGCCAATGGGGCTACACAATAACTCAGTTCAAAACCAAATCTTGAGTTAGTAGGGTTTATTCCAAATTTAAATTAAAAAGCAGATTGATGTAAACTAGTCTAAGCATTATTGTACAGAAATACAATACAAACAAGATAAATGCAAATCTTCGGGTCCGATTCACTCGGTACAGCAAAAAGAAATCCATCGGTTCTATGATGGCAATTTAAGTAATAAGAAAGCAGAAATTTACGTTAGATTTCGTCAATTTGTCATTAAAGACAAACATGAACTCCCTCTATCTGTCCCTAGTCTACTCTAATGAGGCATCCCTAAGCTAAGAAAAGATTAGATAGCAGACATTTAGAAAAAAGAAAGGTTTTAGCAATCAGAGACTTCTTTAAAAGAAGCTCCAACATGGTTCAATGTAGAATAAAGAAGAGGTCTGTACCTCACAGCGCTCCGAGTCAGAATGCTAACTTTCCCTCACTAGGTAGCATCATATCATCAGTCGTATTGAAAGTACGTTCCACAAGTTCTTCTGGAAATTTAACACTCCACTAGTACACCTTGGCTCCTTTCACCAGCCTTCTTTCCCATACTTGATTTCTTTTGGCAGTCTTCTGTTTCATCTCCTTCTCCCATAAGAACTAGCCTCCCATCTTGTTAGCTGGTCCTACGTACCAGTCGCTGCTCCATATGCCATACTACCTAATAAGAACAAACACCCTTTCTCTATACTAATGAAGCCTTGTCCACCTACAGTGCAAACACAAAATACATGCAACATTTCTTCTGCTGATCAAGGGACCAGTTTTACCATACAACAAACGCCCTGAGACATCCTTATCACTCAGCCAGCATAAACCCCTGTGTGGGCCCTTCTGTTCAATTTGTAGGTCGTTGGTTAAATTGACCATAGTTCTGCCATTTTTCTGTATAGCAGGCTCTAGGCATGTCTGACCCAAAATCTCATCCAGCTCCTCTCTCTGCGAGGCCTCCTCTGGTCTTTCGACATATAGCAGACCGCATCCTGGGCCAGTACATGAGAATAGGGAAGTTTCCCACCGCAGCCGCGTCAAGCTGGGTAGATGGATGTACCAACCAGGACGTGCAGTTATATATATATATATATATATATATATATATATATATATACATATATATATATATATATATATATATATATATATATATATATCTATTACCTACTGGCGGTCGCCAGTAGGTATATATAGTTAGGATTTTTTCTCTATGGGATTTTTGAAAATTCTATGTCTAATAACTTTGGCGTTTGTGGACGGAATTGGCTGAAATTTTCAGGAAAATGGAACATTTTGTTTCTGAGCAGCCCCTGACAATTTGGGGGGGTTTCATCAAGGGGGGGCCGAGAAAAAAGGGGGGGTCCCAAAACGCGTTTTTCCCATGTTAATTTCCGTAGGGCGGTTGGCCTCACTTTTAGCTCGAACGGCTGAATGGATTTGCACAAAACTTGGCAAAATTGTAGGGACTGTTAGCCCGATGTGCCTTTGCTAGGTCTCAGTATATGTGCTCCAGTGGATTTTGAGTAATTTAGGTTCAAAAAAAGATATATATCTGGGCGGAGCCTAACCACACATCTGATCTGATTGGCTGTCAGCACTTCATCCAAGAAGTGTTGGCAGCCATCTTGGGACCAATATACATGATAGCACCTCATTAAAAAGCATTGTAGTTAATAGAGGGTTTTAGGACTTTAGTTACATTATAAATCATTTGTTGATGGTACCATACTCGTTTTAGGAATTGTGGTGGGTTCTAAGGTGATTTTACCATGTGAAAAAACCTTCTGCTGTGATATCATGAATATTGTTTGAAAGAAAACTAATATCTCATGATTTTCCCACAGTGGTTTGGAAGGGGATCTATAAGCTAAACTGAAAGCATATTTTCTGTAAATTCACATTATCTTTCTCAGTCATGTGAAAATGAAGTCTGACATTCTCAGTAAAACCTGTACATCCAACAAGGACAGAGACTGTCAGTTGATTCCTTTGTGCTCTACTGCAGCCTCCTAAAGTGTTCTAAAGAACAACTAGAGCGCTAACAGTCCTACGTATTACAAAGGTATAGCACACCTGGAGCCATCGTGATGGGAATAAAGTGGTAACTCTTAAAACATTTAATTTAAAAAGGAACAACATGAGGGGGTATATTATGCAATAGAAGGTATTATTAGTGCTGCAGAAAGAAAAATTAGGGCACATTTTGAGTGACTTCTCAAATCCTCTTCTATTTCATTAAAAAATTCTGACATGCAGTCTCCCAAAATGGCCACCAGAGACAAAAGAGCCCAAATGTAGCCCAAATATCACCCAGATGTAGCCCAAGTATAGCCCAATGACAGAATGTCCCAGAGTGTTCTAAAGAACAACTAGAGCGCTAACAGTCCTACTTATTACAAAGGTATGGCACACCTGAAGCCATCTTGATTGGAATAAAGTGGTAACTCTTAAAACATTTAATTTAAAAAGGAACAAAATGAGGGGGTATATTTTGCCATATGAATTATGATTAGTGCTGCAGAAAGAAAAATTAGGGCACATTTTGAGTGACTTCTCAAACCCTCTTCAATTTCATTAAAAAACTTCTGACATACAGTCTCCCAAGATGGCCACCAGAGACAAAAGAGCCTAAATGTAGCCCAAATATCACCCAGATGTACCCCAAGTATAGCCCAATGACAGAATGTCCCAGAGTGTTCTAAAGAACAACTAGAGCGCTAACAGTCTTACTTATGACAAAAGTATGGCACAGCAGAAGCCATCTTGATTGGAATGAAGTGGTAAGTCTGAAAACACTCAATTTAAAAAGGAACAACATGAGGGGGTTAATTTTGCCATAGAAAGTATGATTAGTGCTTCAGAAAGAAAAATTAGGGATCATTTTGAGTGACTTCTCAAATCCTCTTCTATTTCATTAAAAAAATTCTGACATGCAGACTGAAACATGCACTTTGAATACCAGCAGCAGACGTCCCTGGTGAGCAGTAGCTTTACTACAGTGATCTAATGTGCAACTAGAGTGCTAACATTCAGAATTTATGGCAAATGTGTGACACATCTGAATGCCTTCTTGATGGAACCAAAGTAAACAAGCATTGAAAATGCAATAGATCTCGCCCTCGTTTAAGTTAAAGCCATTCTGTTTGTAATGAGGTGGCTTTTTAGCTTTGCTTTTATTAGTGTTTTTTCAACTTTCATGTAAATAACATGCATCTGTATGCATATAAGTATATGTATGTATGCATTTATGTTTGTATTTATATAGATATACAGATGATATATGTTTATATATGTATGTATATATATATATTCACTGAAAAAACCATAGGTTATAGACCATATATAGTTAGGAATTAGCATTTACAAAACCTTGAAAATTCACTGAAAAAACCATAGGTTATAGACCATATATAGTTAGGAATTAGCATTTACAAAACCTTGAAAATTCACTGAAAAAACCATAGGCTATAGACCATATATAGTTAGGAATTCGCATTTACAAAACCTTATTTTACTCACACAAAACCATTGAAATTCCATATATAGTTAGTTGCACTAACTATATATCGCGCACCCGCAATCCACTGCTGATGATGTCACATATTACATCATTCATGACATGGTCAGTGACATCACTGATGACATCACTGATGACATCTCAAATGACATCACTGATGACAACATCCAGTGACTGTATGTTTCTGTAAAGTTAAAATATGTCTTACATATTGAAGAATGAGTGGATGTATAAGTGTCTGGATGAAGGATTTAGTAGGTGCATGACTGACTGTATGAGTGAGTGATTAAATGTGTCTCACTGAGTGCATGGGTTAGTGACTAAACTGTCTTAATTTGTGCATCATTATGTCTATTGTTCTGTAAACTGTTGCATGTGTTGATAAGTAGCTATATGAGTAACTATATGGGTTTTTGATTGGTTGCCCAAGTATTTGTATGGGAGACTGAGTGTGTGTGTGGGTGGCTGGGAGGTGTATGACTCTGTGCATAGATGTGTGAGCAGTTGATTCACTAGATGTATGGTTTCAAAAGTGCATGTGGAAACAGCTGTATGGGCGGTTGACTGTGTGCATGAGTGTATTGGTGAGTGAATGGATATCTCAGTGCTACATGTCAAAGTAAGTACATATGTAAAACACAGTACATGTGAGAGTTGACATATATAAATAACTGTGCATAAGAGCCAGTGAATGTGTGAGTGGCTGTATGGATCATTGTGAACTTGTATCAGGGATTGTCTAAGAGAGTATATGTGTTGGTATATGTTTGAATAGGTAAAGTTTGTATAACTGTATAGTTGAGGAAATGGAGGTGTGATTGATTCTTTGCATGACTGACTAGGTGTGTGAGTAACTCCATGGATGAGTGACAGTCTGTGAGTGTCTGTTTACACTGATTGTATCTAAGGTTATATTAGAGTCTGAAGAGGTTCATCGTATTATCACATGAATGATATCATCAGTGATGTGATCAGTAATGTCAAATGAGATGTCATCAGTGATGTCATCAGTGATGTCATTTGAGATGTCATCAGTGATGTCATTTGAGATGTCATCAGTGATGTCATCAGTGATGTCACTGACCATGTCATGAATGATGTAATATGTGACATCATCAGCAGTGGATTGCGGGTGCGCGATATATAGTTAGTGCAACTAACTATATATGGAATTTCAATGGTTTTGTGTGAGTAAAATAAGGTTTTGTAAATGCGAATTCCTAACTATATATGGTCTATAACCTATGTTTTTTTCAGTGAATATATATATATATATATATATATATATATATATATAAAATTCCCTTAACATTACATATTTTTCTGCTTGCCCTATGCAATTTACGACAAGCGCTTGGCCTGAGAATATAACCATTCCCCTGGTCTACGTGCCACATTTAGTGGGAAAAGCACGACAATGTCTAATAAATGTGCGAACCATGCAATAAGTGAAGTAGGTAGAAGTGGCGTGAGATGACGATACAGTACACGCTTCTCACAACCGTAGAAAATAGAAAAAGGGAGCCCACAGAGACATCATTGGACTACTCCTCGTCTGTGTGTAGGTGACAGACTGTGTGGGTTTTCCTCAACAGCTCTTGTTCCATTTTTATTTTAAGTGTACTGTTCTATTTTATATTCTACCAAATGAAATGCCATATTTGCTATGTTATTTTCAAACCATTGTTTTCTCCTTTTTGCATTTAAAATGTTTATATTGTAATTGCAGGACTGCTCACTTTTAGGTAGACATGAGTATTCCCTGATAAAATGTACAATGCAATTCGAGTACATTTTGCCGTGAATTACACTGTCTTCATGGTGCATTCATAAATGTGTCTTTGAGGTTTAGTCTCTCTCTCAAACAGTTCAAAAAGCTTTTTATACAGTAATGCAATCTGATCCATGTGGCTATCTGTGAACGCGGAGCCACTGGATTCTGAATTTCGTATTTTTATGCCGTTGTCTTTAAATTTCTTGAAGTTGTATCTTCTTAATAAAACTGTTAAACTTTCAGCCTCAGTTTCCATGGCTCACATATCTGTTTTCTCCATTTTTAGAGCGAGTGTTCCCGGACACCCCGGCTCAAATTAAGGTGCCCCTTTTGTCCCTAACTCACTCCCTCGATCATTGCGTGACGGTTCCCTGAGCCCTGTGCTCAGCCCCCTGCCCTCTTACCCCTTAAGTAAATCTCCCTCGAACATTTTGTGCCGTGACTCGGATTAGCAGCACCAGCAGACAGGAGACAGCTGGGACTGGGAGGAGACGCAGATTAAACACTTGTGCCTTCTTTCTGACTGAACCACAGAGAACAAACTCGGGTAGGTTTACATTGACTACCTGATGTGCTTGTGTCTTTTTTTTGGTAACAGTTTTAGAAAAAGCGCTTGTGACACATCTGCGTCCCTTTCGGTTATCTGTTTTTCACTATCTAGCTGGTGTCGCTAAATTCTCAAGCTGAGGGAAATTGTGTGCGAAGTAGAATTCTGAGCCAGAGAGTGAAGTTAGGAAGTTATGTGATTTACGTATTTATCTTTCTATAAATAGACATATGTTATTACTGTGCCTCTCGTAGAGCCAGAGGAAAGACTGCGCCTGGCATCTTTCAGTGCTCATTTTGCTTCATTGTTGTTACTGTGCCTTTTTGAAAGCCAGAGAAGATTGCGTCTGGCTTCTTTCAGTGGTAATCTATGTGCTTTTCTGAGCATACCCCTATTGTAGTTGCGTATGGAGGAGTAAAACTAGCAGTCATTTTGGTGCTTCTCTGAAGATTGAGGATTGGGTGGCTTGTTTGAGATCTCTCTGCGGAATGTGTGGTTTAATTTTGTTGGGGAGCTTCAGATTGAGGAAGGCGCTCTTAGCGGAGTTCTTGATGTGGATTCGTCATTGATAGTTTGTGATCGAGGGTGATTCCAAGTGATTTTACCGAGTTAGTCAGAGTGAGATTTCCTTTGAGAGCATCGATAGCTTTCACCCATTCAATGATTTGTGAGTTGTCCTCTTTGTTAGAGATGAGGAGGATCTCGTTTTTTCCTTTATTGAGTTTAAGGTGGTTCGTCGCTAGCCAGTCTTGGACTTCTTTGAGAGTGTTGTTGAGTCTAAGAAGGAGGAGGTTTCTATGTAGATCTGTGTGTCATCTGCATAGAGATGGAAAGGGATGTTGGCTTTTTTCAGTATGGTGGTGAGGGGGTACCATATATATGTTGAACAGTTGAGGAGAAAGAACAGATCCTTGGGGGACCCCTCTGGTCACGGGGAGAGGGTCGGATGTGAAGGATTTGATTTTAACTCTTTGGGAGCAGTTCTGAAAGAAGGAGGAGAACCATTGCAGGACCACATCGTCCGCACCTACTCGTTCTCTGAAAGGCTTGATGAGCAGCCTGTAGTCTACCGTGTCAAAGGCCGCTGACAGGTCTAGGAGGATGAGTAAGCAACAATGATCTGAATCAAGGGAGTTGCAGATGTCATCCACTATGTTCAGGATTGCGGTTTCGGTGCTATAGCCTTTTCTGAAACCCGATTGGTTGTGGTCTAGAAGGTTGATGTTGTCGATCTGATTGTTTAGTTGGCGAAGAACACATTTTTCTAGGATTTTGGCTAGGAAGGGCAGATTGGAGACTGGTTTAAAGTTGTTCAGGTCGTTAGAGTCTAGGCCTGGTTTCTTCAGAAGTGGTGTAACCTGGACGACTTTGAGGCAGTCAGGGATGATGCCAGTTTTTAAGGAGCTGTTGATGATTTTACACCAGAGTGGAACAAGGGTAAGTTTCAGGTCTTTGGCCATTTGGGAGGGGATGGGATCAAGGTTGTGCAATGAGGGTTTGGAGGATGAGATTAGATTTAGGATCTCGGCTTCGTGGATGTGATCGAAGGAGGACCAAGTGATTGAGGAAGGATCTCTAGAGGTGGTTTCTGTTGCTGTTAGGTTGTTATTGTCGTGAGGATGCCGGGAGGATGAGGGTTGATGTCAAGAGAGTTCGATCTTGGCGATTTTTTCATTGAAGAAGGTGGCGAAGTTATCACATAAGGTTTTAGAGGGCTGGGCATGGATAGTAGATGGCTTGGATGTTTGTTTTTTGATGATGTCAAAGAGTTCTCTTGGTCTGTTTTTTGCCTTATCCAGCGCGTTGCAGAAGGAGTTTGTTTTTTCGCTATTGATATGTTTCTTGTACCTTCTTCTTACTGATCTGAGTTCCTCACAATGGCTGGAGGGGGGGTTCTTTCTCCAATGACCTTCTGTGCCTCTGAGATGTCTTCTTTCCTCGTTGATGTCCTTGTTAAACCAGGTTCTCGACGGGATGTTCCTAGGTTTTTTTTGTTTTAGGGGTACCAATTGGTCTAGGATGGCAGACGTGGTAGTGTTGTAGTGTGAGGTGAGTTCAGTAGCTGAGAGGCCTTCCGCAGAGATTGGCAGGGAGGAGGCTATTCTTTCTTCTAGTTCAATCTTGTTGATTTGTGATAGGTTCCTGGACCATGTAGGGGGGCTGCGATGGGTGGATGGGACAGGATCTGTTGCGTGAGGTGGAATAGGAGTAGGTGATGGTCTGACCAATCTACCATAAGGATATATGGTCTATAGAGCTTGCATCATGTTGGGCGATGATGGCGGCCAGGATTGCCCCTTGTTGTGGGTCTCTTTTGAGCAGTGTTGTGTAAGGTTGTTGGATTGTAGAAGTTCAATTAGGGGTTTTACTGTGGCACTGTTCATATTGTGGAGGTTAAGATCACGTAGAATGAGGCTGTTAGATTCTCTGAGAGAGCAATGGGCGATCAGGTCTGATAGTTGTTCAGTGAACATGGCGTTGTTACCAGGGGGATGATATAGTAAGTGGCATTGCAGTAGATTATTGTTGGTGGATTTGATGTTGGTAGTAAGGCATTTAAAGGAGTTGTAGTTAAAGGTATCGGTTTCGACCACTGATAGGTTGTTGTTGTGGATAATAGCCACGCCGCCGCCTTTTTGGTCCTTCCTATCTTTATTGATGATGGAGAAGCCTGGGGGAACAAGCATATCTAGGATAGGTGGGGAAGAGTCGTTTAGCCAGGTCTCGTCATCAAAATTAACCATTTTGGGAACGTTCGACAGCTCCTCGATCATCGTTTTTCTTCAGAAAATTGATTTTTTGGACTGTAACAAAAATGATTCAAAATGTCAGTTGGATCATGCCTCATGTTGAATAACCACTTTTTAAACCCTCACAGTGACCAAAATTGCCATTTTTACAGAGTTTTGCTTACTCAGAAGCTTCAATTTTGACCAATTTCAGGCACAGAAATGACTTGAAACACACTTATTTTAGTTGAAAAAGTAATAATTCAGATCCAACAGCAATTTACAGTCAAAAGATTAAATATTAAAATTTCATCAAAATTGACCAATTTGGGAACGTTCGACGATCATTGTTTTTCTTCAGAAAATTGATTTTTTGGACTGTACCAAAAATGATTCAAAATGTCAATTGGATCGTGCCTCATGTTGAATAACAACTTTTTAAACCCTGACAGTAACCAAAATTGCCATTTTTACAGAGTTTTGCTTACTCAGAAGCTTCAATTTTGACCAATTCAGGCACAGAAATGACTTTAAACACACTTATTTTGGTTGAAAAAGCAATAATTCACATCCAACAGTTAATTTGCAGTCGAAAGATTTAATGTTAAAATTTCATCAAAATTGACCATTTTGGGAACGTTCGACGATCATCGTTTTTCTTCAGAAAATTGATTTTTTGGACTGTACCAAAAATTATCCAAAATGTCAATTGGATCGTGCCTCAAATTGAATAACCATTTTTGAAACCCTCACAGTGACCAAAATTGCCATTTTTATAGAGTTTTGCTTACTCAGAAGCTTCAATTTGACGAATTTCATGCTCAGAAATGACTTTAAACACATTTACTTTAGTTGAAAAAGTTATAATTCACATCCAACAGTAATTTGCAGTCAAAAGATTAAATGTTAAGATTTCATCAATATTGACCATTTTGGGAACGTACGACAGCTCCGCGGTCATCGTTTTTCTTCAGAAAATTTATTTTTTGGCCTGCACCAAAAATTATTAAAAATGACAATTGGATCGTGCCTCATGTTGAATAACCACTTTTTAAACCCTCACAGTGACCAAAATTGCCATATTTACAGTTTTGCTTACTCAGAAGCTTCAATTTTGACCAATTTCAGGCACAAAAATGACTTTAAACACATTTATTTTAGTTGAAAAAGTAATAATTCACATCCAACAGTAATTTACAGCCAAAAGATTAAATGTTAACATTTCATCAAAATTGACCATTTTGGGAACGTTGGACAGCTCCGCGGTCATCGTTTCTCTTCAGAAAATTGATTTTTTGGACTGTACCAATTAAGATTCAAAATGTCAATTGGATCATGCCTCATGTTGAATAACCACTTTTTAAACCCTGATAGTGACCAAAAATGCCATTTTTACAGAGTTTTGCTTACTCAAAAGCTTCAATTTTGACCAATCCAGGCACAGAAATGACTTTAAACACACTTATTTTGGTTGAAAAAGCAATAATTCACATCCAACAGTAATTTGCAGTCGAAAGATTTAATGTTAAAATTTCATAAAAATTGACCATTTTGGGAACGTTTGACAGCTCCGCGGTCATCGTTTTTCTTCAGAAAATTGATTTTTTGGACTGTACCAATTAAGATTCCAAATGTCAATTGGATCGTGCCTCATGTTGAATAACCACTTTTTAAACCCTCACAGTGACCAAAATTGCCATTTTTACAGAGTTTTGCTTACTCAGAAGCTTCAATTTTGACCAATTTCAGGCACAGAAATGACTTTAAACACATTTATTTTAGTTGAAAAAGTAATAATTCACATCCAACAGTAATTTACAGCCAAAAGATTAAATGTTAAAATTTCATCAAAATTGACCATTTTGGGAACGTTCGACAGCTCCGCAATCATAGTTTTTCTTTAGAAAATTGATTTTTTGGACTCTACCAAAAATTATCCAAAATGTCAAATGGATCGTGCCTCAAATTGAATAACCACTTTTTAAACCCTCACAGTGACCAAAATTGCCATTTTATAGAGTTTTGCTTACTCAGAAGCTTCAATTTTGATGAATTTCATGCACAGAAATGACTTTAAACACATTTACTTTAGTTGAAAAAGTTATAATTCACATCCAACAGTAATTTGCAGTCAAAAGATTAAATGTTAAAATGTCATCAATATTGACCATTTTGGAACGTTGGACAGCTCCGCGGTCATCGTTTTTCTTCAGAAAATGTATTTTTTGGACTGTACCAATTAAGATTCAAAATGTCAATTGGATTGTGCCTCATGTTGAAGAACCACTTTTTAAACCCTCACAGTGACCAAAATTGCCTTTTTTACACAGTTTTTCTTACTCAGGAGCTTCAATTTTGACCAATTACAGGCACAGAAATGACTTTAAACACATTTATTTTAGTTGAAAAAGTAATAATTCACATCCAACAGTAATTTGCAGGTGAAATTTTAAATGTTAAAATTTCATCAAAATTGACCATTTTGGGAACAATCGAAAGCTCTGCAATCATCGTTTTTCTTCAGAAAATTGATTTTTTGGACTGTACCAAAAATTATCCAAAATGTCAATTGGATCGTGCCTCAAATTGAATAACCACTTTTTAAACCCTCACAATGACCAAAATTGCCATTTTTATAGAGTTTTGCTTACTCAGAAGCTTCAATTTGACGAATTTCATGCTCAGAAATGACTTTAAACACATTTACTTTAGTTGAAAAAGTTATAATTCACATCCAACAGTAATTTGCTGTCAAAAGATGAAATGTTAAAATTTCATCAATATTGACCATTTTGGGAACGTTCGACAGCTCCGCGGTCATCGTTTTTCTTCAGAAAATTTATTTTTTGGCCTGCACCAAAAATTATCCAAAATGTCAAATGGATCGTGCCTCAAATTGAATAACCACTTTTTAAACCCTCACAGTGACCAACATTGCCATTTTATAGAGTTTTGCTTACTCAGAGCTTCAATTTTGATGAATTTCATACTCAGAAATGACTTTAAACACATTTACTTTAGTTGAAAAAGTTATAATTCACATCCAACAGTAATTTGCAGGCGAAATTTTAAATGTTAAAATTTCATCAAAATTGACCATTTTGGGAACAATCGAAAGCTCCGCAATCATCGTTTTTCTTCAGAAAATTGATTTTTTGGACTGTACCAAAAATTATCCAAAATGTCAATTGGATCGTGCCTCAAATTGAATAACCACTTTTTAAACCCTCACAATGACCAAAATTGCCATTTTTATAGAGTTTTGCTTACTCAGAAGCTTCAATTTTGACGAATTTCATGCTCAGAAATGACTTTAAACACATTTACTTTAGTTGAAAAAGTTATAATTCACATCCAACAGTAATTTGCTGTCAAAAGATGAAATGTTAAAATTTCATCAATATTGACCATTTTGGGAACGTTCGACAGCTCCGCGGTCATCGTTTTTCTTCAGAAAATTTATTTTTTGGCCTGCACCAAAAATTATTAAAAATGTCAATTGGATCATGGCTCATGTTGAATAACCACTTTTTAAACCCTCACAGTGACCAAAATTGCCATATTTACAGTTTTGCTTACTCAGAAGCTTCAATTTTGACCAATTTCAGGCACAGAAATGACTTTAAACACATTTATTTTAGTTGAAAAAGTAATAATTCACATCCAACAGTAATTTACAGCCAAAAGATTAAATGTTAAAATTTCATCAAAATTGACCATTTTGGGAAGGTTCGACAGGTCCGCGGTCACCGTTTTTCATCAGAAAATTGAGTTTTTGTACAGTACCACAAATTTATCAAAATGTCAATTGGATCGTGCCATATGTTGAATAACCACTTTTTAAACCCTCACAGTGACCAAAATTGCCATATTTACAGTTTTGCTTACTCAGAAGCTTCAATTTTGACCAATTTCAGGCACAGAAATGACTTTAAACACATTTATTTTAGTTGAAAAAGTAATAATTAACATCCAACAGTAATTTACAGCCAAAAGATTATATGTTAAACTTTCATCAAAATTGACCATTTTGGGAACGTTGGACAGCTCCGCGGTCATCGTTTTTCTTCAGAAAATTTATTTTTTGGACTGTACCAATTAAGATTCAAAATGTCAATTGGATCGTGCCTCATGTTGAATAACCATTTTTTAACCTCTTGGCTGCTAATGACAAGGGTAACTCGTCATGGACTTTCCATTGATTTCAATGGAAATTAAAGAAGAATCCAAATAATGCCTTAGCAGCCAAGAGGTTAAACCCTCACAGTGACCAAAATTGCCATTTTTACAGAGTTTTTCTTACTCAGAAGCTTCAATTTTGACCAATTACAGGCACAGAAATGACTTTAAACACATTTATTTTAGTTGAAAAAGTAATAATTCACATCCAACAGTAATTTACAGCCAAAAGATTAAATGTTAAAATTTCATCAAAATTGACCATTTTGGGAACGTTGGACAGCTCCGCGGTCATCGTTTTTCTTCAGAAAATTGATTTTTTGGACTGTACCAATTAAGATTCAAAATATCAATTGGATCGTGCCTCATGTTGAATAACCACTTTTTAAACCCTGATAGTGACCAAAAATGCCCTTTTTACAGAGTTTTGCTTACTCAGAAGCTTCAATTTTGACCATTCCTGGCACAGAAATGACTTTAAACACACTTATTTTGGTTGAAAAAGCAATAATTCATATCCAACAGTAATTTTCAGTCGAAAGATTTAATGTTAAAATTTCATCAAAATTGACCATCTTGGGAACGTTCGACAGCTCCGCGGTCATCGTTTTTCTTCAGAAAATTGATTTTTTGGACTGTACCAATTAAGATTCAAAATGTCAATTGGATCGTGCCTCATGTTGAATAACCACTTTTAAACCCTCACAGTGACCAAAATTGCCATTTTTACAGAGTTTTGCTTACTCAGAAGCTTCAATTTTGACCAATTTCAGGCACAGAAATGACTTTAAACACATTTATTTTAGTTGAAAAAGTAATAATTCACATCCAACAGTAATTTACAGCCAAAAGATTAAATG